>NC_044008.1:32210684-32512743 GCF_900496995.4 Aquila chrysaetos chrysaetos
TAAAAAGTCCAAATGTTGAAGATCTTTAGATATTAAAATTTAGATGTTTAAAAGAGAAATCTTTTAATTGTAAGCACTGTTAGACATTGGAATAAATTTGCTAAAAGAAATTGTGAAGTCTTACTTATTGGAGGGTTTGTAGAATCAGTCAAAAAGACACCTTTTGAGATGATTTGATATGGTAGATCTGGTAGGATATACTGAGATCAGGGAGGGAGAAATATCAGGTAATCAGTCACCCTTTTTTAGTGATTTTTACAATTAAAAAAGACCCAGCAGGTCATTTGCTGTGTTTAAAAGGATTAAAATTCATGTACTTGGGAAGATCAAAAGTGAAAAAATGGAGGGCATGTTGCCCTGAATATTAGGAGTATGTATGTCTTGCGTCCAGATAAGCTGGGACCCAGACATGAAAAGTCTAGATAATTAGAAGTTTGACAAAAATGTGGTAATAATGTCAAACCAAGAAATTGCAGCTGATAAAGAATTTTCTGAACAACTAATACAATCAGCCAGATATTAAAACACAGAGTATTTCTTCAGAACAGGGTTTTTCAAACACTGTTTAACAGGACTGAGTGGGAAATAAGTTGGAAAGAAAGAAGCAGCTGAGCTCTGTGCGTGTATGTTCATGTGCAGGTGAGCCCTGCTCACCCTTTTCTGGATGGTGAGAATTTCCTCCACTTTTCCCCTAAGACTGTCCACACTTTTGCCAAAAAGTCATACCTGTATGATGATGTCTACACTGGACAGTATTTTCCTGGCACCTCATTTATACCACATGAAGTCTCCTTTTTTTCTGTTTCATTTCCTCTGGTTCCCTCCACAGTTGTACCCCAAGCGGTTTTCTAGTTACGCCATCTCCTTTCCCTAGATACATCTATTTCTTATCATCACAATAATGTCAAAGCAGCCCATGATCACTTCGCCAGTCCCACAAAATAGCCATAGACCTAACACCTGCATCCTCCCTTTTTCACAGTGTCCCAAGCTTCATCCCTGGGATGCTCGTACCACATATCTTCTCCACATCTCAGGCTCCTGATCCTCAAATCCCAAACTGACCAAGTGACCATACTCTCCCCACCCCTACTCGACCTTCGTCCTGTCTGCAGCCAGCCTATACAAAGGGCAGATGACGGGACCCTCTAGTATCATGAACCAAATGAATCATTTCCCTAAATGTGTTTTTAAGTGAAGACCTGAAAGCTAAGCTGGAAGGTTGCATGGTTAATTTAGGGTATTTTTAAAGTACAATAACTGCATTTGGTTTTGACGAATCAGTCCCCTCCCTTCTACCAATGTTATGGTGACTTACATCCAGGGCAGCTTTGCTCAAGTCATTCGTCTTTCAAAAATCAAGTCAGATTTTGTCTGCTGTGTTGTTAAATTCATGCCAAATTTGCACCTGACACGAGTGTTTTAGTGTCAGTATAGTTAGAGAAGTACATAGAATTAATAAATTTATATGGAGTTATATTATGAAAATAAATACTGAACTAATGAAATACGCTAACAGCAACAGACAGTGATTAGGCTTTTGGAAATAAGACACAAGAAGTGGACCTGTACAGTGGCTATTTTGAACAGTTTTGCGTTACCTTTATATTTACAGATGAGCATAATTTCCTTATCAAAGAGGAGAAGGATGTGAGAGGGAGAACCAGGAACAGGGTGCCCAGAGGCTGCAGGGCCATTTGAGTGGGCAAATGGTTTGGACATGGAAGGATGTGAGGTGAAGGGAGATCCACAGAGGACTGATACAAGGATGATTGGCTACTGATTTGTTTTTAATTGTTCTTTTTATGACCTAAGTAATCATCGTGGTTTAACCCTAACAGGATATGGGCTGGAAAACCTCTTTGTCTCTATGTTTTACATTAGTGTATACCGTGCAAAATAAAGTTATTTGAAAGCTAATTAATTTTTTAAAAGTATGTTTATATAGAAAAGTTTGACATTTCCTGAATTAAATAGATACAGGATTAGGATGCACTGAATAAGCCTTTTTATTGTGCCTTCCTTTTTCCTCTTCTGATGAAGTTTCTTGAGATGACTTGAAAATAACTGCCTCAGGTAGTTTCTGATTGTTATTTTCAGACATCCTTTTGGTATCTTTTCTCTGAATGTGTTGGATATTTTATATTGTGATCTCTCACAGGCTTGTGCAGGGACATAGAGGTGTACTAATACAGTTTTCTAGCTCATCTGTAAGTAGTGATAAGGCTTTCAGAGATATCTGTCTATCTTGGGCAGCGGTTCTTTCAGATGGTTCAGTCAGTAAGACAACTTTTTTCCACTCAGAAGGTGGAAGCCTATACCCCTGCTCCCGTTCCACCCTTTGCACTGGCACAAGTAAGTCTTCATCAGTGAACAAATGCACCTCACTAAACTGGCAGAAGACTAACCCAGAAAGCTAGAATTGAATAGATTTCCAGTCTCTTTAGCTTTAGCAGCTACCTAAGAAGTCAGACAAGCATGAGAGGCGTTGCAGGAATGCCTAGAGGGAAAATGACACTGCCCAGCTGGAAAGTGTCACTTGGAGAAGGGATGACAGGGCCACCTTCCAGCAGCAATGGTTGTTATACAGGATCCATGATCTCATCAACTCTGTAGAGATTTTCTTGACCTTTGCAAAGACTTCCTAATACATTTTAGCACTGTTGAAAAGTCTGAATCTTGTTTGAAGAATTCACCGAAGAATGCCTCAAGTAGTCAGAATTAGGTGATAGCTTTTGCTCCAATTTAAAATATAAATCACAAGAAATGTACCCAGAAAATAGAGCAGTAAGGGTGTTGGAGAGGTCAGGTAGTCCATCCTTTTGTCTAAAGCAGGACCAGAACAGATGAAATGTGCTTTTCTTCTCATCCTCAGTTTATCTAATGCATCCATTTCCTTCTTCCTTTCCCTGCTTTTACTTCTCCCCCTTTTTTGTAGGCACAACTTCAGCGAGCTGATCTTTTTCCTTGTACTCTTGGTCTGCCCTTCCTCACTCTCCAAACTTTGTCGCACAGGCATGGTACTTCACGTAAAAGTGTGAACGTTTCTTGCTGATCTTTTCACAAACCCTTTCTCTTCTCTTTTCTCCCCCATGCTGTTCCATATCACCGGTCTACACTCAGCTTACGTCTGAGAACGAAAGGTTTATTGCTTGCCACACCTGACATTCAGTCTGCACATCTTTTTCTGCTCAGCCAGACATCTGAAACCAGGTTCATAATAGATTGCAGCAGAAGTGCCATTATAAAGTATATTCGATAGGTGTGAGAAACAGACGTTCACTCAGTAAAATTAATAGTGCTGGCAGCATTAAAAATTCATGCCATGAAATGCCTAAGGGATCTGTAACATCATTTGAGTCCTAAGGTGGACAGAGTCAGCTGCATATGATATGGCTATTTGCTGCTAGAGGCGATTGTTATTCTGTATTCATATTTAAGAACTGCATAGAAAGTGCCATCAGGTTTGTGGCTGTCATTCCATGTTCTGGGCAAATACATGATTCTTGCCTTTTCAGGCTGAAATTACTTCTTCTTTTGATCTAGCAGTACATCTAGCAATGTAGATTTTTACATAGTGTTGTGCTTTAAATATCAAAGAAAGCAGACCATTTTTCAAAAGCTCTGCCTTTCTTTCTAGTTGCTCTTCTTTCCTTCTTTGAAAGACATCTCATTACATGAATTAGTTTTTAAAAAGGAAGTTGCCTGACCGTACGTGGTGCAGCATAACGGTGCCTTCTGGACCTGCTTCTGTCCCTAAGGGAAATGGTGATTTTTTTCCCCAAACTTGAACTGGAAAGGGAACTTACTTTTTATCTGTAAGCAATCTTCTGCTAGTGCTGTAACCCAGTGTCTATCTATGCATATGGAATTTAGGAACAATAAAAAAGATATCTGCAGAAGGATTGTTTTATGTATATATGAAATTTTAACACTGACATAATTTACATTCTTTATTTCTATAGATAGATTCTTTCTTCTCTTTTAGGTTTTCTAAAAACTGTCCAATTTAGTCTAAAATGTTTTATAACCAAAGGCAAGACTTTTAAGGGGATGAGTACAAAATTGTAATTTGATTTAAGGACGTTCATCTGTTACATTGCCAGTTAATGTCTTGATCTGTGAAGATTTTTCAAATGCAGCATTGCAAGACATGTAGCGGATTTTTAGAGGCAGCACAGATACTGTTGCAAAATGTTAGTATTCTTCCATCCTTAACCATTGCTTTTGGAAATTTTTAAGCTAAAATGATTCAGCCATCTCTGAAGATCTTATTAGGAAAACTGTGTTTGTTTTGGTTTTCCTTGTATTACAAGATTCTTGCAGTCATTTTTCCAGATCTCTGACATCTCTGGGATTTGGAGCAAGGCTCTGAACTTGAATGGAAAGTGAACCTGGTAGCAGTCATGTACTACTGTGTTTTTCCCATGAGTTTGCTTGCAAGTGTCCATACTGTTAGTTCAGTCTCAGTAGAGACCTGTGAGAATGAGACAGCTGTGTTGTCTAAAAAACGTTATCTCTACGGAGCATGGACCATCTCCTCTCAGTGCCATTCTGAACCTAGAATGCACATTTGCCGTTATCACAGAAAATGCCAGTTGCATCCTGGATTTACTGAGCAGAATTTTCCCAGAGCGCTCCACCTTTGCTCCTAGTCTTGCTTTTACAGACCCCAAAGAGCAGTCTTGTACACTTGGGGGAGATAAAGGAGAAGGGAATGCAGCAGGGGCCAGCAGAGCCAGCAACCTTTACAACAGCATCAGCAAATAGAGGATAAAGATTAAAAAAAAATAGTTTGTTGTCAAACCTGTTCGACATTTATTCACATTTAAGTGCTTGACTTTACAAACTTAAATTATTTTCAGTGTGGGACTTTTTTTTCTTTTTAGTTTTCTTTTGAAGGGGAGAAAGTTAACATATACATATACCTGAGCTTGAAAGGAAAGACAAGTATGTTCTGGAAACAAGGTAATTCTCAGCTTTGATCTCCAACATAAGGGTTTTTTTTGTCTGATGCAGTAAAGATTCTTTCTGAATATATAAAACCATTGCAGTCAGTTAGGCTGTAAGATAAGGAACACCTAATGTTTGGATAGTTGTTTTAGATCTGGACCTGTTTGATGAGAATTTGTTGGCCTCTGTGAAGTAAGTTGGTCTCACTGCATTCCTAAAGGGCGTATCTTCAATTTGTAATTATCTCCATCACATTTGGCATAAACTGTGACAAATAATCAAATGATGTCAGCGGAGAAGGCAGGGAGGGTAGTTTTATAGGAACGTAGGTTGAGTTACTTTAGTTCCCAGATGGAAGGAATGAAGCAGGAGTCAGTGAAGGAAGGCCGGCACTTCTATTATTTATTTGTACTGCGCTGGTTTTGTTGATGCATATAGAACTTGATTTTGGGGAAGTCATTATTTAGCCTTCGCATTTTGAATCTAGAAGGTGTGATATAAATTCATCTTCAGTTTGACTACTTATTAAAAAGTAATTAATTTCAAACTCTACTATTTTTTCAGAGGAAGGAAACAAAGGTTATGGACCTGTTTTTGAGGAGCAACCCATTGATACCATCTATCCAGAAGAATCTTCAGATGGACAAGTTTCAATGAACTGCAGAGCTCGAGCAATTCCTTTTCCTACTTACAGGTAACCTCTCTTCTTTTGATTTTCAGGTCTTACGTATTTTATTCAGTGAGTGTTTCAGGTTGTGGTATTAAATGATTGACTGTCTTAACAGGTTGATACAAAGTCATCAAGGCAGGAAAAAACGGGGAGATTTGAATTTTTGAGTAAGAATCTACCTTGATTCAATGTGCCAGAATGTCTAGTCAGTGTTGAGAACAGCATATTCCTGTTGTGTTCAATGTTTTCAGCTTTTGAAAGGAATACTGATCCAGATGCAAAACAAAAAAAAAGGTGACCTTTAAAAAATAATTAAGAGGCTGTCTTTCTAGCTAAGGATGACTGAGGTTCAAGTCCTTATTCTTCTTGATTCAGAACAGCATTTTTATCCTATTTTACTCTGAAAGAAGGGGGACTAGCTGTTGAACCTGGATATTCTACACGCTATGTTGCTTTTGCATCCACGATATTGTAGAGAGATGCTCAAAATGTGTCAGCTATGCTACTGAAGACATGAAAAGCTTTATTCTGGAAAAACATTTCAACTAGTTTTAATAGAGATTCACACATGACCTCTTTCACAATAATGGTGGTGTTATTAGCAGAGCAAGTCTGCTTCATTGTGAGATCTCGGGGGATCCATATGAGTTTGTCAGCCATTATCTGCTCATTATGTACAGAGAAATGTACTTAAGATTGTCACTATTAAGACCGTGACTAATTTACAGCCTAGTCATGGGCAGAAAACTGCTGTCATCAAACTAAGGGACAGATGGACTTTCTTGCCAGCAAAAGAGATCCATTTCATTGAATTATCCTATGATATGCCCCCAATATTCACTTTACATGTGTTCCTAGACTCTGACTTCTAGGACAGAAAAAGCAGTTGAGTCTGCTGGCCATTCTTTTAAATCTGTTACAGTATTGTGGTCAACTATGGTATTCTTCTATCAAACCAGCTTAGCTAGTCTTCATTGCCTTTTTTTTTTTAAATATGCTTACAGGTGTCTACATATACAGAACCACCTGTAACTGAAGGATTTGAGGGGGAACTAGATACCCCTTTTGAATATGATCCTTGGCTCTAGGATCATTACAAGTTTTTCTACATGGCATTTTGCTGTTGCATTTGTTTGCTGTCCCCGTCCGTGCTTGCAAAGGACTGGAAGCGTGGAGAGATCAGATACACTTAGATTTGGTACCCTTCTGATATACTTCCCCATCACTTCCAGTCTGTCCAGAGACTCCCCACCCTGTCTGCAAGACTATGTAAACATACCATCTATAGAGTGATTACAGGCTCTACATAAATTTTAGCATTCTTTATCTATCATGGGCCCTGCAAAATCTGAACTAGTAAAGTCACTCTAGAAGAATTGCCTCACACCTCCAGAACTCTTCTGTCTAGGAACAGATCTGACAATTAGTGCTGATAGCTGATGTGGTAATAAGTGCAATACAGAATAAGATCACTTTCCTTATTTCCTGACATCATTATTGTAGTCTACCTCGATGTATTATCTTCATTTCTTAGCCCTCCAACAGTTCATGAGCCAAAATTCTCTTGTCTCAGAGGTAGATAGGTCCTTCCTGCTGCTTTTTCATTGCAGCATAAGCTGTCCTCATGACAGTTATTCCTAGGTATTTCTGAAGAGAGGCTTTTTTATTTGTAATACAGACACGTAGTATGTCTCACAGGACTGAAGTGATACCTCCAAAATCCTGTAAAACCTAAATGCTATTTACTGCATCTTGAAAATCCTGCCATTTCATTACTTTTAACTTATTTTTTAATAATACTACTTTTATTACTGTTTCTTTCTATGACAATTGCAATTTCAGCTTCCAAATGAGTATTCTATTTCAGTACATCTTCAATAAGGAAGGAACACATAGGGTATGCGCTCTCATTTTCAAACACTAATGCCTATCTTTACTTTGGGACAAAAAATTATTTACACTGAAAGAATTTTATGATCTTTAAATGTATTTAAGTTGTATTTTTCCTGTTCGTGCTCAGGAAACGTGCAGTTCCTTTCAAAGAAGGTTATGGTCTCCCCCTTGTGGTCACAGTAATAGATATAGATAGAGCTATAAATCATGAATACTGGTTCCCACTCCATGTATTTTAACTTTTTTTAAATCAGTAGAAATCAGTAAGGACCAGACCTGGGCCACCGAGTTCCTCTCGTAGTCCCTGAAGTGCAAGTTACAGTGGCTCAGTGAACTGGCTGTGGGGTTTTACAGTAATTAAGGTGAGAGTGTCCGGCAATTTTCTGAATGTAGTAAGTAGACGTGCCACTGTTTTTGCACTGGCTTCACTGGCACGTTAGGCTTTATGAAACATTTTCATCCCGTACAGCAAGTTTGCAAAAAGCTCTTAAAAATTTCATTAGTCCATAGTTTGGAGGTGCAGAGGGAGTATTTTCTTAGCCAGTTTGGCCTTAGATAACTATTTGAGGATATGTTTATAATCCCAGTGCTTGATCACTAGCTAGCTCATTCTCGGCCAGCTCAAGAATCCTTTACTGCCTGGCCAGCAATCAGAATTTAACCTATGTCACATCTCTGAGAAGGCTGGAGCAGACTGAGACTGTTATGTTTAAAAGATCTATGGAGTTAAAATCTGTGGCTCTTGCTGAAGAAAACTTAAAGCATATATAGAAGTATATTAATAACTCCCTGTATAGTTTGTCACAACTTATGAGTTATTTTTCAAGTCATATTTCTTTCCAGGTTTGTTTTTTTGGGCCAAATCTTACATGTGGCTTCTCTTTTTTAATAGGTGGAAACTCAACAACTGGGATATTGATTTAACAAAGGATCGCTACAGTATGGTGGGAGGCAGACTTGTTATCAATAATCCAGAGAAATCAAGGGATGCTGGAAAATACGTCTGTGTAGTGTCGAATATCTTTGGAACTGTCAGAAGCAGTGAAGCCACTCTGAGTTTTGGATGTAAGCCGATGTTTACGTCAAAACGTAGAAACACTACGGTTAGCTTGAAATGCCCAATGTTTTACACTGCAGTGTCTTCTGCTAGCATGTGCTATGGCTGTAGTACTCTCTAAAAACAGTATCTTAAGTGCCTTAGTCTGCAGAGATCAACACAAAATAAGTTTTGTAAGCATTTTGTATTCTTTAGCATACAGCTGACTTGACATCCTTCTCAGTGAGTTATTGTTAAATTATTAATTGAAGAGACTCATGGAGCCACATCTTGAGATAATAATGTCCAGACTCTTTTTAAATCATGGTAGGACCTGAGGGGAGATAGTCACAGCAGAAAGATGCAAGTGGGGGCATATGGTGATGAGGTGCTGGTGCCGTGCAAACACAAGTGGGATGCCTGCAGGAGGAAGGCATGGTACTTGCTAGTAAAGCGTGCTCCCTGGCTCCTAGGCTACAACAGAAACCCTGCTGGGGGACATTTCTGTCAGCTTCTGACAATCATGAACTAGTCTTGTGAATGCATGCATATGCACAGACCTGCACTGTCAACAAATACACACGTTGTAAAGCACTGATGTGCTCTATATGAAGAG
Source organism: Aquila chrysaetos chrysaetos (assembly GCF_900496995.4). NCBI lineage: Eukaryota > Metazoa > Chordata > Aves > Accipitriformes > Accipitridae > Aquila > Aquila chrysaetos. The sequence continues at coordinate 32,219,853 of NC_044008.1, forward strand.
TAATGTAAAATTTTACTGATTGAAGACAGTGTTTGGGATTTTTATTTTATTTTGCCTTAAGATGCTTTTTTCCCTACATAGATTTTTTCATCAGAGGACAAAAAAAGGAATCCACAGAAAAAGGAATCCACTCTTACGGGTGACTGTTCACCAAGCCCTGTGTGCCCTTTAATCCTGACATTAAGTGCTTAGTGCTCCTCCTGGCTTTCAGCAGCCTCTGTGAGCGGAATTCACTCCTTACCGTATGAGATCAGAGATGAAGTGAAAAGTTCTGCTTTCTGCTAGTAATTATAAGACTGTGGGACCACATACATCAAGGAAACTCAGAGGCTGTAATGAGCTGATGGATCACACTGTAGTTGATCTAGTCTCAGTCTGTATTTTACCCAGTGTATTTTCTAGAATGAATAGAAGGCCAGGTTGTTATTTCCTTCCAATGGAGATGACATCAAAATTCAGTTTACAGGATATTTATTTATACCTAAAGCAGGCAACAACGGTGCCAGTCCTGAACGACCAGTAGGATAAAAGCCACAACAGTTGCTGTAGCTACTTAAAATGAAACCAATACATGTAATAGATTAAAAAAGTAGAATCAAAACAGTCTGAGGCATGTTTTCCTGGCTACCAGCTCACTGACTGCATGAGCTCAACGTTGATAGTTAGTGTACTGGGCAATTATACTGAACAGAACCCTAATATATAATATTTAAATGTTTAAATGATAGTAGGGCAAAGAGGCAAGGGAATAGAAGTGAAAAGATAGCTGGAAACTGTTAAATACCTGTTAAAAAAATGCTACACTCATTCTTCTTTATGCTGTTGTATTTCTCCCCTTCTCCTTTTTATGATCACCTGTAAAAAACATTTTCTTCCACAATCACTGTTTCTAAAGAATTGAATATAGAACTGCTAAAATTAATATAGAAAATGCCTGATCTTTAGTGGAAGTTTTAGTTCCTTTGCTTGTGCATAAACTGATTGAAAAATGGCAACAACCATTTAGAAGAGTTCAAAAAAAGTCTTGACCAGCTGTACATGAGCGAGACATTTTATTTTTGTCTTACTGTCACATTTACTGAAATTATGGAACAAAAGCCACATTCTCTCATAAACTTCATGTCAATTAATCCATCTGAGAACACTGTCTTTAGTAGAACTGGATCTTTTTACATCCAGTGCTTTAAAACCCGTTAAAGTCTTTTTTAGCTGTTACACACATAGTCCTGAAGGAAGGAATTTTAACCTGCAGGAATGCTTAGTGGCTTTTTGGTGGGTGCTGAGCAAAATCAGAAGTTGGTACACTGTTCTATTTGCTGGGAAACAGTCTCAGAATAGTAAACCACAGCAATTTCATAGCAGAGAGGCTTCAAGAACTATGAAGAGATATTTCCATACACTCTAGATATTAGCTGTGTGCGTATAGGAGTGCAGTGATTATGCTAATTCTTTCATTCCAGCTAAAAATGAACGTCTTCCAATTAAGAGTTCATGGAATCACTCTTATTATAATTATTGGGTAATAACCAAGTAGTGCATATGCAAAGAAGACGAGCATTTCCTAAGAGGGATGAAGGTGTACAATTACATCTCAATAATTGTATGACTTTCCTGCACCTGGCATAGACCATTCTACTTCAGGACTAAGATAATGTTTTACATATACAAATTGCTTGTCCTATTCCATGTATAAATTTGTGGTGGCTGTCCCAAAGTTTCAAAGGTTATTCAAGAACACTATGAACAAAATATCTACACTTAAAATGTAAACTTAAAATAGCTAAAATAACTTAAAAGCAATGGTAGGTTTTCCTTTCATCAAGCCCTACACTGTCCATATGCAAAGCAGTATCAAATTAGCAACACGTTTGTTGCTAATGATTGTAATGTTTAATTTTTTCCTACTTCTGCAACAGATTTTAAACACTAACCTGTTGCAAAGAAAGCAGAAATGAATAATGGTGACAATTTACAAGATGAACAAAAGGTTTGCAACAAGGAAATTGGTGTTTTCAGGAAAGATCAGTCAATATTTTGAAGATAGAAAGTAGTTGTGTAGTAAGGTCCACGCTGGCAAATGAAATGGGAATATACTCAAACTACTGCAGCTATTATATGAATAGAGGTTTTCCAATCTGTGTAAAGAACTTCCTTGGCTTTGATTACAAAACCTCTCTGGTCAAATAGCTAATTCTTACTATGTCAGTCTGTTATACTTAATTTCCTTTTTATCAGAGAATAATATTCCAAATTAATTGGGAGCTAATTGTGGAGAACTCAATACATGTGTTGCAGTAAGGCACAGGGTAAAATTGTATAGAATAATAATCAGAAGTCCTTAGAGTGGCCCATTACGATGTCTACCATTTAGGCATTGACCCAGTCAAGATCCAGTCAGTCACTGGAAAGATCTGTATTATCTTCTGGTGTGCTTGAGCAAAATAAACATTAGTTTTTCAGAAGTTAGGAGAGGCATCTTTGCCTCGACACAGATGTTAACTCTCCTAGAGTTTTTTTCATGCATTTGACAAAGCGTAATGTCATTTGCTTCCTAAATTCTTGTAGTCATTCAGGTCTGACAGCTGTGGTTGGCCTTGGAGGAATCCTTTACCTGCACCATATTTAGTAAACATAGCAGTTGTTAGAAAGTTAAGGAATTAATTATTTTTAGATGATGCAGAGTGTCTACTGGATCTGTCTAATTATACATTGCATTTTATAGTAGTGAATAGTCTCTGTTTTCTACTTAATCTCTTTTTGTATGTAGCTCTGTCCTGATTTTTTCTTTCTTGTTTCTGGCTGGCTGCTCTTGAACTTAAGTTTTAGTTAGATCTCAGAGCCAGCCTTGGGAGTTTAGTAGTAGAACTGGATAGCTGCCTGCCATTGAGGAAAGCTGAAGTAATCTGAATGAAGTTATCTTAGATGATTTCTGTGGTAGATTATTGCACTCAGAGACTGTGCACTTGGGTACTATGGATGTATTGTTTGCACCGCAGTAGCGTTTAGAGCAGGACTTCGGTCATGGTCTCTACAATCTCTCTGAGCTTGGTGACATGGAGAAGCTTCACAAGAGATGTTCCCTGCCTCAAGATGTTTATAGTTTAATTTCAGAGTGGTTACGGAAAATGAGAGTGAAAAGCAGCAGCAAAGTGCAATTATTGACCTAGTTGCCGTTGCTCATGCAGCTGTTGTCTTAACACCGCAGATACCATTACTGTTCTCCCACAGTCTGCGGGAGGATATGTAGCTCCATGAAGGACTTGTTTCTTTATCCTTTTACAACAGTCCCTTTACCCTGCTGCATGGAAGTTGGTTTAGAGCGTCAGCTAAGGTTTCTCCTGGGATCTGAGTCACTTCTGTCCCAAACCTCTGGCACAAAAGATGTGTCTGAGCTAACTGCTTACCAGTCCTTGGCTGCTGGATTGTCAGGGAGGGCAGCCAGGTCATTTTAGAGAAGCCACTTCAAGTTACAGTGAAGAATTAAACTTGCATTTTGGAGAAGCCAGTTGAAAAATAACCTAAAATCCTTGTCCTGTCTCTTCCTGGGATTGCTTCTTCAAATGTAGCTCACCTAACTACTCTTAGGTATACAATCTGTACCACTTTCTGTTGTTGTTTATTTTTCCCTGGCATTTGCTGTTATGATGACTAAAATATTGTAAAAAAATTCATTGCACTTGATTATGACTAACTTAAAATAAGCAAAACTGGCATTATGGGTCCATATGTATCTATTTGTTATATATTCTTGTAGTTCCATATTAATCTCTACAGGGCTGAAAATAATAAAAAAAAAAAAATTGCAGTGAAAAACCCACTTTACTCCCCACCCCTTTTTTTAAACTAGATCTGGATCCCTTTCCACCTGAGGAACGCTATGAGGTTAAAGTGCGAGAAGGTGTTGGAGCAGTGCTTCTTTGTGAGCCCCCTTACCACTACCCAGGTAATTCAGCTTAACGTGCTTCATTTTTAACGGCTTAAGAGTGCAAGACAAAATAATACTTATTTTTAAAAGTTTCCTTTACATTTACTTAAACAGTAACTTTTATGTAGCTTGAGAATCACTGTTTAGGTTAGGTTTCCATTTTGAATATGCTTGTAGTTGAACATACGTAAAGGATATTGTTGAATTCGCAAACAGGTTTTGATATAACAGATAGCATGATTCAAACTAATCTGGATAATGGAGGGGAGGCTTGGCCTACCATTCAAAAGACCTGAGTACATGTCACTGTGTCATCCCAGACTTTCTGCTGACCTTGGACAGGGCCCAGCTTCATTCCACCCAATGAAGTCACCACAACAGAAATGATCATCGGGCTCCTGTTAAAATCATGGAACAGCAGCAGGCAGTAGAGGGGTCAGAGATGTGGTGATTTACGCTCTGGAAGCATGACCTTTCTTTCAACATGAGCTACCGAAGAGCTTTACAGGGATTATGCCCGTAACCTCAAGCAGCTGCAGTTCCATCGTGAAAGTGAATTTGGCTGTTAGCATCTCTTTTACTGCACATTGCACATAAAATGCGATAATGTTTTAGTTTTCATACTCTGTGTCTGAGTATTGCAAGGAACTGAAGAATTGAGACATATTTCTAGTTAAAATTTCTGGTCACAATACTGGCAAGGGCTTCCCAGCTCCTCAGTTGGGTCAGAGCAAGACCCAGCTGCCCGTCTCCTCCCAGCCCACTCCGGTTCCTGTGGGAAGGCTCTGCCCACGGGGAGCCGTGGGCACTGCAGCCGTGCACGTGAGTGCAGGAACCTGCACTTACGGGAGCAATACGCCGATGTTCAGTGGAGACAGGTATGAGCTGACTACTGGGACACGTATATTCTCTCTCATACAGCTGCCTCTCCCAAAGAAAAGATCTGTAAGCTAGAAATCAGAGTGGAGTAATTTATATGCAGACAGTATTACATGGCTTAAGTAGCTGATAGAGTTGTTTTTTAATATTGACTAGAAAATATTTTCCTCCAGATGATCTCAGTTATCGCTGGCTTCTAAATGAGTTCCCGGTATTCATTGCTTTGGACAAACGACGATTTGTGTCACAGACGAATGGCAACCTCTACATCGCAAATGTAGAAGCATCAGATAAGGGCAATTATTCGTGTTTTGTGTCCAGCCCTTCAATAACAAAGAGTGTATTCAGTAAATTTATTCCACTTATTCCACAGTCTGATCGTAAGTATTTATTGGAAATACTATGTGCATGCAATGTTCTAACTGTTTGTATTTTAATTTTGCTCATTCATAACTACTTTCAGCTCTGTGAGGAGAATTATATGGCAAGTTATAATGGCTACTGCACAATGTTATTTAGTTTTCCAGATACAGAGGTCTAAATCATTCCAATTCACAGTGAAGACTCTGTGAAGGAAATCTCCCTGGATTCATTCACGAATTTCCTTTCATATCATTGAGAACAGAGTTTCATCCCCAGAGTCCCCATCTCTTTTATGTGATAAGCCCCTGTACTCATCCCAAAATCTTTAATATCTTTTCTGGTCTTGGCATTGGTTCAAAGGGGTATGCCTGTAAAGCAGAAACTTTATGTAAAAGTTGATAAACAGCTTCAGGAATTAATTTTGTTTCCCAGGAAATCCCCCATGAAAATGGAAAATCCTTTTCCCCTGCTGAAATTTCCTATCCAACGGTAGCCTAAGGGCTTTGTGTCTCATGGCCAGTCCCCTAAAACACCTATGTGGCTTTGTGTTACTAGATTATTCGCTGCCATTTCTTCATGAAAACTGCATGTTTTCCAAACGGTAACCAAGTTCACTTTTGCCACTTCAGACTGTCAGTCACTAGAGTCTGATAAACTAATCATCAAGATTTCAGTGACCCTTTTATCTGTTAAATTTCCCATATTACACTGAAGAACTGTGATTGAATTTGAGTAATTAAAAATCAGTGATCTTTGTCCAAATTTTCCATGGCCAATACTCACACTGAGATCTTCATCTAGAACAGCAAGAGGAGTCCTACAGGGATCACCAGTAGGTAGATTTGATTACATTTGCATCCCTGTGCCCTCATTAATCTGTAGATTTGCTGGCTCTAGTTCCTTCGTACCCTTACTAAAATAATATTGAGCTTAAATTCACAGTAGTTCAAAACATTCCATCTAGTAAAAGAATCTGTGGAAATTAGAGACTCAGGCTTTTGTCTACCCCACACGCACAGTACATCGTCACACTTCAAATGGAAGTAAATGAGTTTATGTTAAAGCATTGTTCTGTAAAAAATGTTAGGCATTACAGTCCAGAGAAAGATAACTAGTTGCTGAGTAAAACAATTCTGCCTTACTATTAAAAGTTGAGTGCTAAATCAGACTTCATGGATGGCCAGGCTATTTATTCACTGTAAAGAAGAATTTTGTCTGGAATTTTAAGAACAGTTTTCTTGAACTGTGGAAGTTTTTATATCTATTCCTTTCTGCTGTGCCTTTTCTGAGAATCTCTTTTTTCATGTTAGGTGCAAAAGTATATCCTGCTGATATCAAGGTGAAGTTCAAGGACACGTATGCTCTCCTGGGGCAAAACGTGACACTGGAGTGTTTTGCTCTTGGGAAGTAAGTGTGTTTTAAAGGTATTGTAGAGCACTGTTTGCTTTCATTCAGGGGAATGAAAATACATGTTTCATCATCAAACGCTTTTTTGTAGTCTGCAATTTAACAGCCAGTCCTTGAACATGCTGATTTGTACTTTACTGTACCTTTTCAAGTCCGGTTCCTGAGCTCAGATGGAGTAAATACCTTGAACCCATGCCAGCCACTGCTGAGATAAGCATGTCTGGTGCAGTTCTTAAGATCTTCAACATTCAGTATGAAGATGAAGGACTTTATGAGTGTGAGGCTGAAAACTATAAAGGAAAAGATAAACATCAAGCAAGAGTTTATGTACAAGGTAGGTAGAACAATTTTATTCTTCACGATCTATGTTGCTTTTACTTCAGTTGGAAATATCTGTGTTTTCACACTTGATGTCAGTGCTGACTCATAGCATCATCCTGACACACTGCTGTTCAAGTTATTAGAGCAAAATCAGAACTCATGCATTGAGTGCCAGGCATAACATTTGTGTATTAATTGAACAGCTACTCAATTTGTCTTGTTATGATAGCTGTATATACACCTTGACAGTAATGTGTGCTAGTATTAATATAATTGTGCATAATGGAAATTAAATAAATTTAGAGTACTTGAAGTGAAAGAACTTCCAGGAAGAAAAAGAGATCATTAGGTCTGTTTTGCTTTCTTGTTTCCTTATTTTGTTTGTCTAACTGTCTTAGCTGTGTCTCTTACTAGCTACACTCAATTTTTTTATTCCTCCAGCCTCTGTCCCTTCCCTTCATGCATTTGGTTAAATGAGGGAACCAAAAAATTGTATTTTACTGCTCACAGTGGAATCATCCCAAGTAACTGACTCCTTGACTGAGACTTATGCCACAAAATTGTGGCATGAAAAGGTTGTACATAACATCTGAATTACCTTCAGAAGATTTCTGTCTCTTTTCATTGACTGTACAGAACATCTCCTGAGTTAAGATCCTCAGTTAAGTGCTTGAACTTCAGTGGGATAAATTAAAAATTGGTGTGGGAAGGTTGTTACTGCTTGTAATAGATAAAGCTAATAAAAAGGTTCATTTGCTTAGCAAAAGCAAAAATGCTGGGGTATTTTCAATATTAATTTCTTAAATATTTTCTCTGGACCAAGAGAATATTTTCTTGGAAACCCTTTGAGTATATACATGGTTTTGCACAATTTCATGTCATTTAACTCGTTTTTATGGCGTTACTGAGTAATTTCCACATAGTATAATCTACCGGTCAGACTAAGTGGTAACATCTTATGTCTTTGGACGTTCATGAACCCTTAAATCAATTCCACATTTTCTTCTTATAAAAAATAGTTTTAAGTTACTTTGAGTCTATGTGGTAAGGCAAAAACAACTTCACTTCTTTCTTGTGCTGGTGCATTGCTGAGTTATCATCATTACTATGTGTTGCCTGGTAAGTATCATGGAAAAAGCAGTGGAATTAATAGAACATAATGCCAATTAAATATGTATCTGCTGTATTTACAAGGCATCATGTTTTTTATTCTTCAGCCTCTCCCGAGTGGGTAGAACATATCAATGACACAGAGAAGGATATAGGCAGTGACCTATACTGGCCTTGTGTAGCCACGGGCAAGCCTATTCCAACAATTAGGTGGTTGAAGAATGGTGCCTCGGTAAGTATATTGCCATAGATAAGGCAGGACTGATTGGTTAGCTGATGGAAATGATTTTTTGAAGCATGCATTATTAAAAGGTTAAAAGAAAATGAATTATAATGATACAAATATTTGCTGATTCCACTTGCATTAGGCATTAAAATGTGTTTTTTAAAGTTTTATCTCAATCTTCTCTCCAATTTTTGAAATGCATTTCTTTAGGCTCTTTAATATTCAGCTCTGAGTTACAAACTTGTCTTTTGACCACATGTTTGGGAGGTGGATATCCCTTTTTCTCCAGGCCTTTTTTAGTAAATGCTATTTTCTTCTCTTTGGATAAAAAATGTCTATCAGCTTCTCTCTAAAAATAATCCTTTTTACCACGTTATACATGAGTGTGTCTTCAAAAATGTAAGACAAAACACAGCCAGTGGAGACAAGAAAGTAATTTTTAAATTATCAGTGGTATTCCTATATCGTGTACTTTTTCACATTTTTTCTAGCCACAGAATGTTGCAAAATTCCATTATTTTAGATTATGTGAAGTTTAAATGAGTACCATTTGATAATTTCAGTTTATTGCATTGGATATTTTGTTTAAACAAAGTAGATTTTTTGTCCAGGCATTTCAACAACCTATTTAATACCCATTGCTTATACTGTATGATGAGCCATTAAAGAACAAAAAGAATAGAAGAGGGCACAATGTAACACTGCATCTGTTGAGCTGTGGTGACACTGATCTTGGCAAGCAAACAAAAAAAGACAATGAGGCAGCATTGTTTTGGCTGTGTATCTTAAGAAAAGCGGGAGCTTGGAGGGAGAACAGGGATATCACCATCTGCCATATGGAGATGGCTTAAACCAGAAAAAAACAATGCTGTTTTCTAGCTTCTGCAGTTATTACAAACAAGTAATTTAGCAAGTGAATTGCTGATGGTCCCCACTGAACTTGGCTTTCACTGACAAAAGCTGCATACTGGATTGCAGAAAGCAGTGTGTAATTCTCCAGTAGTACACCAGAAGATTATGCTGTGTGTTAATATTACGAGATGATTTCCAAATGGAAAATAGCAAAAATATTTAAATTGCCTTGAGAATATAGCTTGTTTCTAAATCAGATAATTTTTAATTAGGTATTTCACTTAGCACAAAACAAAGATTTCTTGTAGAAAATCTGATTTAAATGTTTTTCAGTAAAACAGTACAGGAAATATGATTCCTTTAATCTGTTCTTTTTTCAGATAAATAGTATTCTTTTAATCTTCCACTACTCTGTGCACCCAGTTGACTCATATACAAAGTTTAAAGCTTTTCAGCTTCATTTTCACAAGAAAACAGAATTTATTAACATGATCTTTCAAAAACTGATTGACATCTATTTGTAATTTACAAAATATCCCACTGCACTTTGTGTATTTTTATACACAGTTTTTTAGAAATAGATCAAATACTTCATTTTGATTTACTGAGTTTTCTTTTTGTATTAAAACAAAGTAATAGAAAATCGTTTATACTACCTCCCAGAAGAATCTTCTGAAAAACTAACTCACTGGGACTTGCTTTGACCTTTTACTGTTGAAAAACAATGTACATACAATATAACATACTAAACACTGAGCACGGCGAAACAAAGTTTATGTGCATAAAATTAATTTAATTTCTTGGTTTTTATTTCTGAATCAGTAGTGTTTGCATTAGTAAGTTAACAGTGGACTGAAGAATAGATGTGTCTAGTGCCACTCAGCTAAGAATTTTCCAGAAAAATATCGATCGACACTGAATCTTTCTTTTAAAAAAGGTGAACACATTGTCACAATGACTGAAATATAAGATGGATAAAATAAAATCTCATCAGTGCCTGAATGTTGTGTGAGGGACTCTCTTCTGAACACTGTCACTAAAAAAAAAAAGAAGAAATGTGGATGGATGTGAATGCTTCAGCGTATGTAGTGTATATGAATATCTTGTTGTTTTATTGATTCTGTGTTTTAGTTCCGGAAAGGCGAACTAAGAATGCAAAGTCTGAGCTTTGACGATGCTGGCATGTACCAATGTATAGCAGAAAACACGCATGGAATTATTTATGCAAATGCTGAACTGAAGATTGTGGGTCAGTGGAATTACTTGCTCTATTTACTATTTCAGGTTTGAGTAAGATAGCAGTCGTATTTGCAAGCGTTGTTTGGTAACCGATTCCTGTGAGGATAAAGCTAAGAACTCTCGCTGAATCTAGGTGCGGTGGCGTTTATTTGAGCTCCCTAGCTGGGTTTTGGTAACGACTTGAGGAATCCAGTTATTAATTTATGTTGAATGTTTGCTGTATTATTTCTGATGTGTGCTTGCTGCTGTTACCCCTCAGAGGAACTAGTAGTGCAGAAATTATATGAAGTGCGTAGAGTTGCTGACTACCCACTCAAACTGGTTGAGAAGTATTTTCTTTTTTGCTCACCTATCCTCACTCCTCTGTGGGGCAAAATCTGCTTATTTAGAAACCATGTTGTCAGTCACCAGGCCTTTGAAGCTCTTCCTCTCCACTCTCCCCTTTGCTTTTGCCTTCTACAACGCATTCGGATCAGCTGCAATGTTTGTGTGCAATTCGGCTGTCCCATTTGGTGGCTGGATGTAGTTAGTAATCCATTGTGTTTTCCTAAGGAGCATCCTGTTGAAAGTTTGACTTTCAGATCCAGAGTGCTCAGGCTTAAAACAATTTCTGACGTTTTTACTGATGTCATTAAAGCAGGCATATTGGCTGTATGGCTTTCCTAGATTTCCCTGCAGTAGTTACCCTGGGTGCTTTCCATCTCACGCTTGCCTCCACACTTTCCCAAGAGCTAAACTATTCTTGACTTCCCCAACCCATTGCACAACAATACTTCATCCTTCACTGTTCTTCCCTTACTATGTACTCACTACCAGCCTGGATTACCCAGAAGTGAGCACTTTTTGCATGCACATTTTCAAAATTCAGTGTTGGTAAGATGTGGATGTTTATCAGAGTTTTTCACTGTACTGCTGTAGTAACTAGTAGCCCTATTTCCTCAAGCTGTGCACACACTTGCTAGCATGATTAACAATGATGGTATGCTGAGATGCAAAATAATTAAAAGCATTTTTTCTTGTGTTTGCTTACTAACAAAGAGAAAATTAGTAAGCAAAGGTCTGACCTCAGATACATTAGTGTGGTGCTTGCTAGAGTCATGTCTCGTTACTCTTGTACATCTGAGAGTATACCTAAGGCCAGTTGGCCAAACAGAAAACTACAAAGAGGAAGAAGGGCACAACCTTAAAGTTGCTAGAGGGGGGTTTAAACCACTGAAAAGTAAAACCAACTACTCTTTGAAAGTATGATTGAGTGAGCAACTTTTTACAGAAATTGGTCTCCAGGAATCTAAATTTTATTAGGACTGATCAAAAGGCCTTTGAAAGGGAGGAACTTCCTATTGATTTCAGTGGACTTTGATCTCGTTAGATTAAACTTAGATGGAAGTTCAGAAATCAACAGAAAGAAACCTCTGGTGTAACACAACATAGAACTACATAATGATTTTTCCTGTTTCTTTTAGATCACCATCTACTCAGCACATCTCTGTATCATTAATATTTTTCTCACTGATCTGAATAATAGACATTTGTATACAATTCAATAGTTCTGTCATTTACTTCATGTTGCAAACAAATTGTGTTTTGCAGAAAAATCACTAACAAGCAATACTTGTGTTAATTTTTGCTTTCAGCTTCGCCTCCTACTTTTGAACTGAACCCAATGAAGAAGAAAATCCTAGCAGCTAAAGGGGGCCGTGTAATCATTGAATGCAAGCCTAAAGCTGCTCCTAAGCCAAAATTCTCGTGGAGCAAAGGAACAGAATTGCTTGTAAATGGGAGCCGGTTAGTATTGACTGTTAGTGGACCCTGTGAGTCTTAAAGACATTGCCTTATGTTTCTAGTTATCCTGTAGGCTAGTTCTCACTTTTGTAGCCTTCAGGAGCAAGACAATGTGTAATTTCAGGAAAACGATATGCCAAAATGTTACTAGCAGTGTGGATCCGGATAGCTAGCAGGGTATCCAACTTAAACCAGTCTGGTGCTGTTCACATTTCAGAATTGAATTGTATCACAAAACTGTAAGAAAAATATTTGAATGACTACAAGTGAATGAAAGTACACTCTCTTGCTCCAGCAATGTGAGGCATATGATGATGCCAGAGTCTGTTTAAATATTTTTTACTATAGGAGTGTTTATAAGTGCAGTAGGTAGATGTGAGCTTCCAAGAGATGTTTGTGGTTTGTTCTTTCACTTACCACAATTCTACTGAAAGTATTGCTTTCTAATGTAAAATCTGATTGCTCTTGATGTGTTTTTTTCCCTTTTCAAAAGCATACGTATCTGGGATGACGGGAGCCTGGAAATTATCAATATCACAAAGTTGGATGAAGGTCGCTACACCTGTTTTGCAGAAAATAACCGAGGAAAAGCTAATAGCACTGGTGTTCTGGAAATGACAGGTAATCCTCTAAATTGCATTAGTTTGTTTCAGGTAGAATCCCTTAATTCAAAATCACTAATTTTGATTTCAACATTGCACTACTTCTGCAAGCCATTTTATATCTTTTCTTTCTAATTTAATTGCTCATTAAACAATAGATTGATGCTTTTAAAGCATATTGCTCAGTAGAAACAAGGTATGTTTCCACCAGCTCTGAGATTGTATCTCAATTTTCAGGGTTGATTTTTCCATAAGAGATTATGAAATCTGATCCATTAAATTAACATATTTTAATGCATTCATTCAGTTCGGTAGCTTAGCGCTCAGGCTAAAGTGTGATTCTGGGGCCATGACTCAAACAGAGAAATGAGACTCTTACTGACCTTCTTTAGTTTTTCTTTTCTGTTTTTGTTGGTGGGGTAAGCAAGTTTGAGAGAGCATTGCAGTTAAAGAAACATGCATTACATTTGTGAGATGGGGCATATAGCCATATGATTGCACTACTAAATTCCTTTCCTTTATGGGTATTAGTATTTACTGATTGAGTACTGATATCCTTAATTGTGTATTTTAAATCTGATGTCAAATAAATAAATAGCTGTAGAATACAGGCAGGAAAGATGACATTCATGAACAGCTATGCCTATCAATTATCACTGATAGTAGAAGACTCATTTATCAAATACATTTTTTAATGTCTGTTCCAGAAATCAGGCTGAACGTGACAATGTTGCTGTACTAATGTAGGAATTAATCTGTATGATCAGACCATATGAAAGCATTTTTCTGGCTGATTTATACCAAATGTATTGTACCAAATGAATTGTAAGACTTTATTTTGATTAATCAGATTCCTTTAATAATTGTGGTTACTTTTTATCAGCTTCTGCAGTTTTATATGTCTTAATATTACCCTCAGGCATTTAATTATTTTGAAAGGTTATGCAAATAAATATCCAGCCCCTTAATAGTTATATCATACCTTCTAAAATCAGGAAGAACATTTGCATACAAAATTTGCACAGTGAAACACTTAAACTATGTATTTATAAACCTAATAAACTAGGTGTAAAGAATTTTAAAATTTTGGAGAATTCTGCTCTGATTCATCTAAAAAGGAGAACCAAAAGACTAAGACATCTCCCTTGCAGCACAGCAGAAACAGAAGGGTCAGATGACATATTTCAAAATTATTTGCACACTGTGGACAATGATGAGGGTTGACGAAGAATGCTTTGAAAATGGTATTCCTAAGCACATTGTGTGGCCCATAAAACTTCTCAGACATTGCACATGACTACAGGAAATTAAAAAGTTAAATCTGAAGTTGGCAGGCACTGCAAAGTCTGATGGTTTTTCCCACACGCTGTTTGTTCACTCCCACTGGACTGCTTTTTCAGCAACTTCATAGACTGGTAGAATACTTTATGTAAACATGTAGAAAATCACTGATGGTAGAACCAAATGCTGAACATACAGGCACAACGCTAGAATGGAGCAGGTATCCTAAGCATGTGTCCATAGCTAAGACTTCAGAGATCAGATGTTAACAGGTTGCTCCAGTGGACTATGAGATGCTCCATTCTGCAAAAAACAGTAGTTGTGCCATCCTCATAGTCTCAGTATTAGGCAGGTTTTATATTACTAGAGTAGGGTCTGGGGGAAGGTTTCTCTCAAAGGCAGATTGACAAGAAATGTTAGGTTTATTGAGGATTTTTTGCTGTACTGTGTATGGTGGAGTGGAGTGTGCTCCTTGGCGCATGCTCAAACCTAGGTCTTAACTAGTAGCAATAGCTCTTTTCTTACAGCTATTGTCTTCCAGGTTTTGGTACCCTACTCCCACTCTCATATTGGTGGGAAAGATATTATATGTCATGGCACAAGGAAGACACTCTGTGGCTTTTTGGTTTATGATAATAGTTGAAAGAAAAGGAACAGGTCTCACCGATCCAGTGAGTCCCTTCCAGAACAGTGTTGCTAATTTGCTATATGAGTTTGATGCATGTACCAAGAGCTCTAGCAAGTATCATGAGATCTCTGCCTTTTTTTTGTTTCTGTAATAATAAGAGACATTGGTGGGGGATATACAGCTTTCTCCTTCTGTTGTATTATTTTCTCTTCCTTTCCACATGTAGTTATTTGTGTAGTTTGTTATGCACCCATTACATTTTTTCTCAGTAGATAAATTAAGATCTCGGTCCCTGCAGTGCTCTAATGGAAATCTGACTCAGCCTGACAACCGAGTAGAACTTTCCATTCGTTAAAGAGACAGGTTTTAAAGCGTAAGAAATATTATAATAAAAACAAATGCAACACAAGTCACTTAAGATTCATCATCTGTTTTCTTTCTACCTGAGATAAAGCTATTTTTATTCATTGACTATAAATAGTCAATAATGTGATTCAGAGACTGAAATGTAGCCATTTTCAAAGGACAGCTAAATAGAAGGTAGGCATTTCAGTTGTAAAAGGTTTCCTTTGTTCTCTTTAGTTTGGTCCTTTGAAATGTAGCTGCATGAATAACATGTAAACTAGAGTTTGGAATAACATGTAAACTAGAGTTTGAGGGAGTGGTTTAATGTATAATCAAACACTTATGGAGCTGAGCTTACATTTGGATAAACATTTATTTATTGGAATTTTCCATGTTTGCCGTTAACTTCACAGAAGCTACAAGGATTACTTTAGCTCCGTTGAATGTTGATGTCACCGTTGGAGAGAATGCTACCATGCAATGCATTGCATCCCATGATCCCACATTAGACCTGACATTTATTTGGTCTCTAAATGGCTTTGTAATAGATTTTGAGAAAGAGCACGAACATTATGAAAGGAATGTTATGGTAAGATACTATAGATCCTTATTTAATACGTGAAAGCCTAGTTTTCTTTATTGTGAATAGCTGTCTTTTCTATTTGACTTTTTCTGTTGTGTTGGTTCAGGTCTAGAAAGATGCAGTAGGCTAAGAACATAAAATTACAATTACAATTTAGACACCTTACAGACATGTAGAAACTTGCAGGTAGATACCTGAAATCAGATATTTAAATTGATGTAAGTATTTTGGTACCTCAGTTCAATCCCACTCTGACTAATAGTCAATATAGCTGGTAAGTAGGTAGCCTGATCGTAAACAGGGTGGAAATTATCTCAAAAAAGTGTGCATATGCATTCACTTTTACTTACCCATGTTTTTCTCATCAACATTTCTGGAATTTGGCACAAGACCGGGCCAGATGGTGGGTAGGAGTCAAACAGTCTGTAAACAGTGAGCAAGAAGAGTTTGTGAGAAGGCTAAACAAGTTAATACAAAGACACTCGTTTTGGCACACAGAAAGAGGAATCATAGATCTTTCGTGTTTGCATGTATGGTTATCTTTTTACAGTCTTCTATCAGGCTTATTCAAAATTAATACCTCGAGTAGAAATCCCCTCTGGTTATGTCTAATTACATGCTAATTTACCTAATATTCAACAACAACCTCAGAGTGGTTGCCCACATGTATATATTTATTCTGTTGTTCTGGGTTTAAATGATACAAAAATTCTCAAATTTAGATACCTTTTTTTTTTGTGCTCCCAAGAGGAACTGCGGATGTGGAGAGAAAAGGTTGCTAATTGTGCCTGTGTGTCCAGGAACACCAGGGGCCGTGTTCAGTTTCAGCTCCACGTTTAAAATGACGTACCATGTAAAAGTGCCTCCTGCAGAGTCTTTCTCCTAGGCTGGCAATATTATTTGATTTTCCATAGACCAAGAGATTCTTTTTTCTTTTTCTTTTTCAACATATGTTTATCTCCATGTGAGAAGATGCTTCAAGCATAACTATTCTAGTCTGATTTGGAGCAAACCAGTCCTTTGAGGAGTCAGAGTTGCTGCAGCCTGCTCATTTGCTGAGTTGAAAACGTTCCTAAGAAGTCACACTGCTGTCTTTTAGTGAGAGAAAAAGTCCTTGTCCAACAAGGCAGTAGAAGTATGCTAAGATCAGCCAAACAACATTGAAACCCAAAGACATAAAGCCCTTTCTGCAGTAAACCTCCTGAAAGTCTGTGTCCAAACTTAGTAGCAGGGTGCTAAGTAGTTTGCAGTGTATTTTGTGTTGCCTTAGGAATTAGAAAATAGGTAGATCTGCACCAGTACACTAGCATCGTTCAAAACATTTCCTGCATGTGGCTATTAAGCCACACTTGTGATAGGTTTGTATTTACACTTCAGTACTAATCAGTGCATAGGAATACCTTGAAAAAGCTTGAATCACCTCCTAATGGCATTAGTTTGTCCTTAGATAAAGGCTGGAATCAGTCTGAGTGTCAGTCAAAATAAGAGCTTAAAGAGCAAAGCCCCATTAAATGTATTCCTTGTAAAAGAGGAAATAAAACCACTCTGGTTTTATCAAATTTTATTTAGTTGATTGCTTTTAGCTACCTGACAGAAGTCACACAAAGAAATTGTGTTCTGTGAAACAGAAAATCGGGCTGAAAGTTTTGATGAATCAGTGATTTTGGCATGGAAGGAAGGTGAAAATGCCTTTACCAGAGGACTTTGTAATCCAAGACTGCGTTAATGCAAGAGGAAGGAACCAGAACTTTCTCCACCTGTTGGTCATATGTTGAACGACAGTTTTTATATCATTGGTACACATTTCTGGGTTTTCCTCTTAATAATGAAAACAGAAGGAAATTTTTTTTTTTCTTTTGCGGGAAATTAATTCTGAAATGTAATCCCAATTTTAGGGCACTTTCTAGCATAGCACTTAAAGTGAACAAATATGGGGCCAAATAAGGGCCTCAGCAAGTGTGTAAGGTGTTATTCTCTGTGAAGATTGACTTAATATTTAGGTTCCCAGCCACCTGTTCCATCTTCCAGATAGCTAGTGGTCCCGGATCTCCTGATCCCAAATTCTGATTAACTCCACAATATTTTAAACACTTTATTGAAGTGCTTGATTTTAAAAACAAATTAGCCTAGCTTTGCTAGGCTAGCTTGGTCTCTACAGACCTTCTATGGTCTGCAGAGAGAGAGAAAGAGGTGGTTCGCTTCATATGGGTATTGAATCTTGTGCTGGAAGGTTTCCTCTTTCAGTAGATAACAGAGATAGATACTCCATAAGATGCAGAAGTAGCTGGAGAGTGACTAACTCTTAATTCACTTAGTTAAGTAAGTTAGATCCAAACATCAATTAATTTGTCAGTGTGTAACTAAATCTCCCTGAAGGATATTTCTTGGTTTGTTGTGTTCCTTTTGCACTTGATCAATACTGGTAGAAATTATTTTAGTAGGGGCAGCTTCTTGTTTTGCATTCCTAAGCCTTACTTCTGGGCTTTCAAATGCAAAGCAAGTGCAGATAATCTCTGTTCCTATTCCACAGGCAGCTCAGTCTTCATCACTCAGGACAGAGGGGACAGTAGGATTGCGTTTGAAGTCTGGAATTGCGATTTGTAGTTCCTTGGCGATTCACCGCTTAAGTAATAACAACTGCAGAATTTTAAAAAAATTCAGCTAATCCAATACAAAAGTTTATATAGAATGCAGTTAAGAGGAATATGCACTTCCAGTATTTCTGTTTCATTCATATAATTATATTCTTATATTAAGGGGGCTTTTCCTTCCAGTGTGAGCGAAGAAAGGGATTTTCTCCTGCCTTCGGCTTCCATCTCTGGCAGTTCTCAGCTCAAGTCACTGGGTGGCAGGTTTGCTCAGGCTTTCTGGGATGCAAAGGGGTGAGCTGTTGTGCATTTGACAGCAGCAGCCCTAGCTGCTGGGCTCTAAGCAGTGGAGTCCCATGCTGCCACCCAAACATAAAAGAAAAAAAAATTCCATCATGAATATTAAAAGTACTGGATATGGGATGCATGCTCTCTGTGCTATAATTTCCTGTTAATGAAAGATACTCATCAGTCTTCCTGATAATATCACTATTAATTTATGTGACAATGCAGATCAACATGCTGAAACTTGATACAGCCACAGTATTTCAGTTCTCAAAATAATACTAATATTGTTGTCACATACACATAACGGAATGCTAATGAAATTCATGTAAATACCTGCATAAGTCTTCTTTCTTTAAATGGAAGCTTTGGTATCTCCATCATTTGCTGAAGGCAAAACTAACTTGCATTATATTAGTACTAAAACTCATTTATCAAAAGAGCATTTGTCAGTGCTGTTTTGATTTCCTATGATGGTGATATTTAAAATTAAAAAAAATATATATATATATTAATGGGTTAGCTTTCGAAGAGTCAAATGGAGTCTGAAATCTCACTATTAAACTGATTGCTTTTGACTTTATATATGGTTGTTCCTCTGATTGATTGAGAAACTAAACATTAACACATCCCTTCATGTCCCATAGAGATATAGCATTTCAAGGAATCTGGAAAACTCTAATGCTCAGTGATTTGTTATTTATGGATCTGCTTTTTGTCATGTATATTTAAAGATTGAAAAGCTTACTTTTAATATATATAGTATAGCTTAATACCTGCTTGGTTTTTGTAAATTATTATCATTTGCAGTTCCTTGGCTGGACATGGTAGACAAAAGTGTTTTACTGCATGCTCCTGCTTCAACATATTATTGAGTAGACGGTTTTATTGTGTAAGTCTCTCCTTGCACATTCCACAGTTTTCTGCCGCAGAAAAGATACAAAGATTTTCATTTTAATTTTTCTTCACTGCTTCCCCTGTTAATCCTCCTTGCAGAGTGTGGAGTCTAGCTACAGCTACGTGACAGGAAATCAGTAGAAACTTTAGGAGGAGAATTAAAGAATTGGAGAAAAATGTTTAGATAAGAAAGCTCAGTTACCCACTGATGAGGAAGAAGAGGCTGTGTATGGATTGGGAAGAAGAACCTGTGTATGGATTGGAACAAAACCTGGGAGACAGCATTATAGTGAGCTCATTCAGTACAATTTGTTGAATATATTGAGGGGGCAGGTGGTTGTTCATGAAGCGTGGCCAACCAAATCAGCTGAGCTACTGCTTTTTCTGAATAAGAGTCGCAGGACTCTCCAAAGGCACTGTCTCAATACATTGCTTTCAGTGCCTCGATGTATTAGGGAGACGCTTTAGACATGAGTGAGTTGGAAGTCACGTATTTTGGCTAGGTTTGGGGTAAAATTTAGAGGCTAGGGCCTAATAGTAACGTAGTGAGCATGGAATGAGGTGGATGGAGTCAGTGGTTAAGAGCAAGGAGGGGAAGGGAAGCAGAAGACATAGTGCTGAGGGTGAAGCCAACAAGCAGTTAGCTCTGACAGAAGCCTTTGAGGAAACCTATTATTAATCCGCAGTGCTATTTCCAGCACAAAGAAATGTAGTTTGTTTAGAGGATCAAGATATGCCAACTTCTGTGCTAAAATTAAAAAAAATACACAGCAAAATCAGTTAACTGTAACTTCTGTGCTTGTGAGACTTCACAAACTACCAAAATACACGTATCATCCCTAGTTAGGTAGCAGGAGCTGAGAAAGCCAGGTGTGAGCACTACTTAGAGAAATGTAGTTTGCAGTGTATTGTGAATTTTCATCATCAGCTGTAAAGTTGTGAGCTATGAGTGTAAGTGAAAAAGTACCTAGGCTTTTTCTGCTGTTGGAAATGAAATAACAGGGCATATTACCACAGGGATGCTGGTACAAAGCACAGTGTCCTCAGGCATTCTCAGCGGTATGCTGAATGAGGAAGAATAATATATTTGTTGGAAATATTTCCCAGTCCACATTTCAGGGGTAGAATTAGCAGTGTACTTCCTTTACATATAAATATAGTTCACTGAAGGAGGAGATTCTTCAGCAGGAATGACTCTGTCATCATTATCCTGCTGGGTTTTTTGTTTACCCGTAACTTTCATGCCAGCCATGGCTTATAAAACAAAGTGAGATAAGCTCTCCTACGAATACGATTGAGACAGTACAGCTGCACTGGTGGTGTTGTCCCCATGTCATCTCTGATCTCAAGATCAGGAAAACAGCTTTAATCACATTTACATTAACATTCATCAACAGCTCTTGGATTATCTGTTCTACTCATATCTACCACATAGCAGATCTTCTACTGGCAGAACAAAACAGTTCACATGAACTCACATAGAGTTAATAATTTTAACTCTATGTTAAAATTAACAGGTAATAGAAAAAGATGTTTTAAATTATTCCCAGCTTTGGAAAAGCTGATCTCATCACCAAGAATTCCATCTCTTCCACATTACTTCTTATCGATTCTCTTATCATCTTACCTCCACTGTGTATTAAATACCTCTGAAGCTCACATGTCTAGTTTTTGAACCTGAATTAAAAAAAAAAAAGACTCTGTCTCTGCTTACCAGGTTCTTCTATTTCTGCCAAGTTAGTTTTACTCTTACAAAGGGCTTGTTAGCTTCATACTAATGTAAGTTCCTTTATTGTCTCTGAGGTCCCAACAGAAGCAGATACTGCTTTCAGTCAAAAGACTAGATTCCTGTAAATGATTTTTGATCACACAGGGGAACGATCTGATGGCTTTCAGTAATGTAGTGCACTGGCAAAGGTGATAGTCAAAAGAGAACAGTGAATCTCAGAAATAGGTCATACAATGCTATTTTTGACATCACTATTAAAGCATAAATATAGGGCTCATATGATGAAAGTCTTTGCTTGAAACTTGGTAAATAACTGAGTGGTGAACCACAGATACCGTTGGAACATCCCTGAGTACTGCTATCACTATTTCCAGTCTGTGATTCAGTTTTCTGTGAGTTAAGGAAGGCATTTTTAAACTTAGCCAAGCTGAGGTTTTTGAATGAAAACATACAGTGCATTCATATCTAATTTGTGGACAAAATTTGCTGATGCCCATGCTCTTTATTTGCTTTGCAAGCTCTTCTTTTACCACCAAGAACTGAGGCTTCTTCCGAGGTATGGAAAGCTTCATCACCAACTGCATAAAACCTTGCTCCAGGAAAGCTTCTGAACCAAGATAGAATACCATATATAAGGGTTGTTGATTTTTAAATTATTACATTTTCCCGTCTGTTTTTCATCATTTAGATTTTAAGACCAAGTTCCCGTATGAGAAATTAATGTTAGAGCAAGTATATGGGCACATGATTAATAAATATAATAAAGTGTTTTAATTAAAGTGCTAACATAGGAATTAATGAGTACTAAGACTATTAAGAATTTGTAATAATTTGTTATTGAAGTAATAATACGATTATGAGAATTCTGAGTTTATGCAGTTTTTCTAAACCTTATTGCTTTGCCCAACCTTTGCTTATGTTTATTTGCAGATCAAACTGCAAGCAATGATCTGAGATTCACAGGCAGCATGGTTCTTTCTAGGATGACATTTAGTGTTAATAAACTAGAGGTTTATACACAGCACTCAAACAGATAACTGTTTGTCCTTTTTATTAAAAGCAAAACTGGTACGAACAAAACGGAAAAAACCCAGGAACTGAAAACTCAAGGAGTTTGAACTTCTGCAGCTTCTTTGTTGTAATTTTTTGGAGGGCAGAGAAGCAGGTAGCCGCCCTCTCTGCTCCCATGGAAGTACTGACACTCCCACTGATTTTTCTTCCTGAAAGCCATTGACAGTGTTGCTTAGACCACTGCAGACAAAAAAGGCTTAAATGTGGTTAGTCAGGCAGGCAGCCAGTGTTCGCTTATACAGTAATCCCCACAGATTTTCCCCCTGGACTTCTCATGAATAAACTGGGGGGGAACCTGTACAGAAATGCCACTGTCCCAGAGTCACCTCATCTCCGTATCCTGCATGCGCTTTGGCAAATTAAATTAAAAGCCCTGTCATATTAGTCTTGAGTGAAAAGTGTGAAAATATATATATGGACATAGTTTAGTAATAACTAAAAGAGAAATGGTCTGAAATATATCAAGAATATTGGATTGTTCACTGATCCAACTAAACTGTTTGATCATTGCTAATAGCACTTGTGTCACTCAAAAATTGAAAAGGTACAGTGTAACCTGCATTTCTCTCTGACCCTGTAAGGCAATCAGCTGAAGTATTGCTAGACAGAATTAACCAGTTTCTTTCAGGTGTGCTTGATTCTCATTTTATCCAATCAACAGTTTACCTCAGTAATTTCTTAAAGATGTGAATTCTTATGTTGGACCAAACAAAATGGTATTAACAGATTTTAGTTTGTGCTGAAATTTTATGCCAGCAGAATTTGAAGCTGGCATCCAAAATCCTCACTGGAGTTTGGAAAGAAAAAGGACAGTATTATCTGGCTATTTTAATCTCCCCTAAATATAGACTTTAAACTGGCATTCCAGTTTCAGAACATTTGGAAAAGATTTAACTTTACTTCTCCCCCCGCCTCCTTTTCGATTGGGAAACATAAACCGGATGACATAGCTTTATTTCATTTCTTCATGCAGAGACACTAATGACAGCTCATAATATTTGAGATTGTATTGAAGGTCTTTGCTGTTCCCTAGAACCTTCTGTGATGATGACACTATTTCTTACACCTAAGTATTCAGCAAATTTTTTTTTTTACATACCATTTTGCATCTGAATTCCTTTTGTTCCTGCATGTGAAGCTTTCAGGATAGCAGTGAGTTACCTCAGTGTTTGTTTGGGTTTTTTTTTAAAAGTTGCATTTCTGAACAATCTGCAGTGAGTTAGGAAATCTGAATGTTGCCCCTTTTGGTCCAGTGTGGTATAAATCCATCTGTTAATATTTTGTAACATTCTGTCTTCCGTGAAAGCAGTCAGATATATTTTAGAGAGAACGTTTGGGTTTTTTCTGAAATACCTTTAAGACTAACACATGTATAACCCTGTGGTTTAACCTTGTAATCTTTTTTCAGGAATAAACCGCAGGATAGATAAGCAAAATTATTTTAAGTGTGTTATTTTTAAACATTCGTGTAAGTATCTTTCTTAACATAAAACGTGTTTTTCATTAAGAATAGCTGTGGTGTACGTAGTGGTCTCTCTTCTACTCCTTGTTGTGCAGGTGCACACCTAGTTACTCCGTGGGTTTTTTATTCAGTTTGCCTCTCTGTACAACCACAGGTAGCAGCAGATAGCGGACCTTCTATCCATCTGAAACCGTAGCTGTCTATTTTCCCCATAGTCTAGCATTGGTGAAGAGCGTGGAGGAAGGATTAGGGTCTGTGACGATGATGATGATGACGATGATGAGGGTCCGAGCCTCACCGAACAGTCAGTTGCTTCCCTGGAGGTCCTGATGCCGTTTGCCGGGGAGCGGCGGGAGCTGAGCCGGGGGGGTGGGGGGGTGGCACGGCCAGCCGGGCAGGGGCCTCGCCACCCCAGGCTGAGACCTCGCTGCGCGCACCCCGTCCCGGGGAGCCGAAAGACGGGGCCGCCCCGCTCCGCGCTGCCTTGGAGCCGGCCCGGCACCCCGGCCGCCCAGCCTCCCGCCACGGGGGTTACGGCCACTGCCGTCGTCCTGCCCGTCGCCGGCACCGCTGCGCGGGTTTCCTCTAAGGAGCCGTGACGCGTGTCGAGCGTGATTGTTTCTTCGCGGTCGCCGCGTTTTAGTACCTCTTTGGTGCGTCTTCGTTTAGGCTGCGATTGCAGCCTCTCGGCGATAAAAACGTTGGCACTGCTTTAGGCTTGCAGAGGGAGAGCCAAAGAGTATCCCGCTCTGTTAGCAGGACTCCGTGACACGTTATCACACAAACTTGCGTAAAAAAGCAAGTGATGGTGCAGAAGAATCATCTGACTGCTGTTTATGAAAAAATTCTCGACTAAATTTAATGGTCAGATACGGGCTTCAAAAAGTAAAAGGGAGGTGTTGGCCTGTAAAAAAGCGTTTACTAAGACAGCTGGTTTTTTCATGTCCAGTAAAGAGCAGCAGCAACTCAGGAAACACAGGACGCTTTCAACAGCTGTCATGTAAATCAGATGTATCTTTGAGGGTGATCCGTTCTCGAAGGAAGCACTCGCTTTTTGGAAACAGCAACCACTGTATATCAGGTGGGAGGGATGTGTAGACAGGTATCACATGGGTGTACAGGGACGTTTACCAGCTTCACTAAGTGCTATTTTTGTGACAGATTAAATCCAACGGTGAGCTGCTCATTAAAAACGTTCAGCTGCGGCACGCGGGGAGGTACACGTGCACCGCTCAGACGATTGTGGACAACTCCTCAGCTTCAGCTGACCTTGTGGTAAGAGGTAAGGTTCTCCAGGTAAAACAGAAATGTGGCTGGTTTTCACCTAGACGAGCAGAGTGTTTCTGGGTGTTCAGAATATGTTATTTCTTATCAAGAAATGACAGAAATTAAAATGAGAAGTGCATGAACATGCAAAGTCCTTAAAGTCTACTCAGGGTACTGATTCTACTCCAGACATTTAGAGGTCTAACTAAGCGTGTGTTTTCCTGGAAAGCAATAAATATTTTTATTTTTTTTTTATTATGGTATTTTCCTTATGTGAAAGTAATTTTTAGACAGTTTAATTTTGTGTTCATTATTAAAAATAGATTTTAAGTATCATTTCAATGTATCCACTGTATAACATTTTTAAGAAGCCGCTTCTGTTTTCTCATAAAGCTTATGAGTTAAATCATTGTGTACAATACCAGGCCTACATTAAAAGGATTCCTAGTTTTCAAATGACAGAAACCAGGACATTTGGGGTTAAGGTTATCACTCCATTGTTAACTGATTCATGTCTGTTAAGTGTTACTTTGGTCTCAAAACACTGCTTGCTCATACGGTGTGTATCCTACAAGATCTGTTACGATGCATGGTTTCAATAGCGTGAGTTAATTCATGTCCTTTGGGCATTTTACTCTGTTTTGTGCTTCCAGGTGTAACACGTTCTGAAGTGCTAATGCTCTGTAAGGCTGACAATTCAAAGCAGACATAATTTGTACTTGGAGCCACATTGCTGCCTTTTTTTGCCCCATGTTCCAGTTATACTATAGAGCTGTATAGCAGCTGAAGTATAGCTTGTGCCTTGGTTCTGAATTTCTGTCATCTGAGGATGTTGTGGACTTGAATATTCCTGTTTTTAATTTTCGCTGGGTATTAACAACCAGTGAATGTCATCACTTTTGGATGAAACGTCAAAGCAAATATGATAAGTGGTTAAACTGCAGAATACATCTGCAAAGAAAAAGAGAAGGGTCTGTTCATGTGCCTTAGTATTATGTAAGAAATTCCTTTTAAAAATAAAGAGAGACAAGGTGCCTTATCAAGCTTCTGATTCTCCTTCCAACTTAGTAATTATAATTAGAGTCATTGCTCTGAGGTTATGTTGTGGAAGAAATTAGTATTCATTTTATGCTCAACGTTTGGGTTTTAATACGATGAACACAGTTCTGCTCTAGTGCTGAGTAATTCTCACTGCTGTTGTTGGCAGTAGAAGACTCGGCATCTTATGTGGGCAAGGTTAAATATCTGATTAAATATGACAACAGTGACATTATAGTTTCGCTGCATTGGTAGGAAGAGGCAACAGCACAGTATGAAAACACAGAGCCAGGTTCCAGAGCATCTCGTCAATGAAGCAGTAAAGGATAGCTGCTGTTCATGCAGGCACACGAAGATATTTTGCCTGTCCACAAAACACTTCAACACTCCGTATGGATTGTCCTGTGTGACCTTAGAGCATTAGAATGGCTGTCGTGTTCAGGAGACTCGCTAGAGACATTAGTACAGCGAAGACTAGCGGGCCTTAACGGCCCGACCAGCCTCACCCGGGACGCCCACCCCTGGAAGTGCCCGTCGGCCCCGGAGCCCCGTGCAGCTCAGCCCCGGACCTTCAGCCCTGACCGGAGCCGTGTCGCAGGCGTGCGTGCCCCCAGCCCTGCCCCGGGTGGGCTCCAGCCCTGCGCCGTAGGTAGCTTCTCTCCTGGATGGGCTCCTCGGATATACGCCGTGGTTTGTCACCTGGGCGCGCCGCATTCCTTGCCTGCGGTACCCGGGACCGCCGTGTCGGTACCCGGCTCTGCCCACCGTGTTCGGACCCTGCGGGACTGCGCCCCGTTGCTGAAGGAACTGCCGGCCCGGGGGTTACTCGTGGGTCCCGGCTCAGCTTTCCCGAGCGAGCCGCTGGCCCTTGGAGTTTCCCGACAGGTGCCATTTTCAGAAACTTTGATGGTGAGGTGAGAAGCTGTAAGAGAGACCTCCTAAAGAAGGAAGGGAGGAAAGAAGGATCTTGGGACTGAGGACCCTTTCCATACCTTCCGGCTTGAGGGCTTCTGAAGTGAACAGTCCTGCAGGAGAAAAGGGGTCTCTCAGGCCTTACGTACCCCAGTCCTTAGAGCTGGGCTAGCAGATATGCACGTTACCGGGGTGGAGAGTTGACGAACAGCCCTCATCTCAAAAATCAGCTCTTAGCCACAGCTTCTACTTCGTGCGTCCTCTCTGAAGACTAATAGGCTGTTTCCACATGCAGTGATGTATTTAGTCCTCACCTTGAAAGGGAGGTCCGAGGACAGCTACTTAGTAGATTAGTTTTCAATGCCACGATTTGAATTTTAATAGAAGTTGGTTAGGAGCAATCCAGTAGTCAACTGATGTACATTTTTCCAAGGATACTAAACGGGAACTATTTTTGGATCTTAGGAGAAGAAACAATCAGGAATTAGATCGTCAAAGTCATAGGCCAGAGCCCAGTAGGCTGTGTAGAGTGGTCATGCTTATTTCTTTTTCAACAATGGCATATATATTCTTTAAGGAACCAGTCTAAATTTGAATACTTTTGGGGTCGGGAACGGAATTGCTTGCTCATTAGAAGGATAAATTAATTGGAACCAAGAAGCAACAATATATGGTAGTATATTTGTTTGATTCAGTTAATTTCATTTGATTCCTCTTGCTCAGATTTATGGAGAAAATAAAGAGCTCAAGAGCTGAAGGTACATTTGGCACACTGCGTGTTTAGATCTGATGTAGAAATCTCGTTCCGTTCTTTTTGCTGAGTTGTTTTTGTTTTGGTTTTCTGTGGTTTCTCTGTAAATACTGCAGAGACATATATCCTGGTTTTTTCTTGTTGGTTTTTTTAATATGCTCTGGGACTTGTTCAATCAGATTGTTGGATAATTACCTGAATCATGTTGACATATTATTATCTCTGAATGTGGAATCAGAAAATACTTCTCAATAGGTCTAATGCATTGTCTCTGTTTTTACACAACAGTTAACATATATCACATAATTGTGTATCATAGAAAACAGAAGCATAATAACAAAACCAGAAGAGTCAATATGAAAAGAATTATCTGAAAATACCTATAGGCCAAGTTTGTAAGTAGGTACTAAGCTTTGGGTTACAGAATTGCTGTAAGTTTGAGGGGTTTTAGCACAGCTTACTGAACATTGTGGTGTCTTTTACAGATGAAGATTCCTGTACTCACATACGTATGTGCCTGCATCATTCTCTTCTTAGTTTTCTAGTCTATGAAAAAAGTCACCTGTGCCTGTTGATCTGCACATTTTAGCCTCTCTTCTGGGGACCAAGGCACAGCACAGCAACAATAAAAAGTTACCCACACAAAGTAGAGGTGTGGGAGTAGTAGTAATTAAAAGAAAATTTTTAAAATTTAAAAAATGCATTTAGAAAAATGCAAGTATTCGCTTCAGCAGTTTTTGTCTGTTATTAGTGTTCAGAAATAAACCGGATGAGGTTTGGTGGAGGAGTATAATACCATTTACTAGGTTTAGCGATGTACCTGGAAAAAACAGGCAAGTTTTGGGAACAGAGGCCTATCTCTTCAGATCTGAAGTACAACTAACAAACTCAAAGCCAAATATGGATTGAGAATAGTTGCTGTTATTTTAACATAGCTATTTTAAGTAGTTGGTTTGAGCAGAAACCATTTAATACTTCAAAAGCATGGAGGTGAGACTGTGAACTAGTTTAGGACAAGCAATTTCTACCTGTAATGATTTAGCTGGGTGTTGGGAGCATAGTAATGTGTCATCAAGCCAACATCTGTATTTAGTTCATGATTTTTTATATTCACTAAAGCTATGAATTTTGAAATTAATCTTTGCAAGTATCTGTCATTTGAAGAAAAAGAAAGTACTCTTTAGAAATAATTTTATAGGTCCTGTGATGATCAAGACTGAAAGGGCAGATGTGGAATGGCTGTTTCGTGAAAAATTTTTTCACTTTGACAGCTTGGTGCTTCTGTTCCTTGGTGGTGGTCTTTGTGGGGTTATTCTGGTGCACAGAGGTTGTTCAATTTCACCCATGTAGTTTGCAAGACTGCTCTTAGTTCAGTGAGTGTAGCGGATTCCACATTTTGGCATGATTTTTTGAAATTCTTGTTGCGGGAAGGCTTTTGTTGAACTGTCGAGAAACATTGCCTAGTTCTGCTTTCACTCAAGTTATATTAGTCTGTAGGAAGTTTGAATCTGATGGTGGGTTTACCACATTGGGGTAATATGAAGGCCAAGAGAAATGTGAAGAGGTCTATAGAAATGTCTTTCAAGGTATGATTTTTCTCCAATATAGGTTACAAGATTTTCCATTTAAGTTGTGGTTCAAGGCCAATATGGCACAAGCAGAAGTGTAGATTAAAGGTGGGCCACCAATAAGGTCATGTTTAAGTGGAATTTAGGAAGGAAGATTCTGTGTATTTTTTCTGACTCAGTTCACTGTTGTTTAAAAAAAAGAGCAGCAACAGTTTCAAAGTATCATTTTTTCACTTAAGAAAATCTCAGTATTACTACTTATGCAGGAGTCATGGAAGTTTCATTTGGTAGTTGTTAGATGCAAGAGCACTTATCCTCTGAATCACTCTGTAGAGTATTAAAATGTATATATCCATTTTCAATCGGTTCTTAAGTAGAAAGTGAGACTCGAAAGCCTTGTATCTGATAAATACAAGGAGGAAAGTTAGTGAACTTTCATTTTCAGAATATTTAATTTGTAAATTGAACTACCATTTTTTTTTCTCAGGTCCTCCAGGCCCTCCCGGAGGTATAAGAGTAGAGGAAATTAGAGACACTGCTGTAGCACTTACCTGGAGTCGTGGAACAGACAATCATAGCCCTATTTCTAAATACACTATCCAGTCAAAAACCTTTCTATCTGAAGAGTGGAAAGATGCCAAAACAGGTAAGAGTAATGCCAGAAGTAATAAAGTCAATACATTTTGAAGTGTTTGATAGCTTGAAAGCTTGGCTAATCAGAAAATAGTCACGATAAAAGGAAACCAGGGATGCTGTTAGTGTCTGCTACAGGGTTTGGGAGCAGGTACCTTCCTGTCAGTGTGTTGTCAACAGGTTTGTTCCCAGCACTTGGAGGGCCTGAACTGAATATCAAGAAATACGGAAAAGAACAGGCCAGAGATTTTACCTGGTTTTTGCCTCTTTCCTTGTTGCTTGAAACATGCCACATCAGCTACTAGAATCATAAAAATTTATTTACAGGTTAATTTGTATGACAGATGGGCGTCTTCATTTCTGTATTTGTTATGCAGAAAGTTGGTTAAAAATGTCTGATTTTTCCTAGGAGCAGACTAAGTTCCAGTTGTGTTAAAACTGGCACCCATAGAGAAAACATAGCTAAGATTATCCTTCTAACCACTGGATGTCATCATTGTGCCACATAATTGCAGTTAAGGAGGCACCTACCTGAACGCAGCACACTAACCTATATTTCTTTGCAAGATTTAACATAAATGCATAAATGATGAAAATATTTTTAGACTACTAGTATCTTTGAATGGTTTATGAAGGATAGCATTGCCACGAGCCATACAGAATTGTCCTATTAATACAATTCATTATGCTACAGTAATAAATTACAACTTAAGTGCTTTTCTGTGGAATTAGGACATCACATACTCAGCATTTCTAAATACTAAGAGTTATAATAGTTTCAGCTATTGTCTTTCATTTAAGTTATCCTTTGAAACTACAGAGATAGATGTCGAAGAAATACTTTGACATATTGACCTGAAAATCTGTTATGTTTTTAGAGTAAAAAGTTAAAAAATACTAGGCCTACTGCCTTAAATCATATTTCTGTTCTAGAATATGTAGTATATGTAGCTCTATTGTATATAATTACCTCCAACAGCCAGCACTAGTATATGACTTATGTTAAAGTAGCTTGGAAAATAAGACTAGAAGGTTCCGCAGTCCCTTCCCATCTCTTGTGTCTTCTTTAATAGTTTCTGTAGAATAACTGTCTTTGAACTTTAAAAAAATAATTAATGTAGAAATAAGAGCTGTTCAAATAACTGATAATTTGCTTCAGTAACAATATATGCAGGAGGGAGGATACTTTTAGACCAGTCTCTGCTTTTTTCAGGATAAATTATATTTTATTTCCTATTCATTTTTTTTCTTTTTAATTAAGAAAAAAGGAATTGGGAAGAAACAAGGTTATAGGAAGAATAGCAAGAATTTATAAACAGCGGGTGGCAGCTCTGATACTACTTCCTTTTGTGCTGCGTGTTACTGGAACTAGAAATGTGTAGGAGATAAAAGTGTTGGATGCAGATCTTCGCTCTGTCTGGTTCAGAGCAGACACTTGAACCCATCTCTCTCACTTCTCAGGAAGATTCCCAGTTTGCAGTGTTGCAGGCATGATGGGATGGACTCTGCATCTCTGAAGTTGTTCTGCTTCACAGAATTAATGATAGTCATTGAGACATGCAGTCAGACTTTGAGTCTCACCCTGTAGCATGTTGAGTGGGATTCACGTCTTGAGTGGGACAGGGAGGAATCTAGATTGTTGATTTCCTTTTTTAAGAAGCTAGCAGGAAGATGTTAATTTCTGAAAAGTTGAAATAAACTATTCCAGTGTTTTAAAAATCATTGCTTTTTCATTTGGACCACACTGAGTAATTTTGATTAATACATGATTCCCTCAAAAAATAGTTAAAATCACCATAGTTACCATCAGTGGCACCACTGCAAGCTTTTACTTAATTTCTGGGGTCCTCCCAGTTTGGCTTGGTGTTCACTTTCATATGAAAGAAGCATGATGAACAGTACAAATTGATCTCTCATCAGTGTTTAGACTATCATTTAATGCTGCTAGTTTTCAATGTGTGGAAAAAAAAAATATACTTTGGCATGGCACTTTGGAATACTGTTCTTGTTATTGCTACTACCATTATTCCCAAACCAAATCATTCATCTCAGGTTGCATAATATCAAGTGTGTTTTATGAAAGAAGCATGTTCTACTTCACAGTATGGAGATGTGTATGAATGGGTTATGTAATAAGTTGTTTACATTTATGTTGCTCTTTCCAGTTAAGGGGATCAGATTCTCATCATGTTGAGTATTCATAATTATTCTGGCAATTTCTGGCACAGTAAGATTCGTTATGAAGAGATTGAAACTAGCCCAGGAAAAGGAATGCCAAATTTATATCATGGCTTGCATACCATAGGAGGTTTGCAGTGACTCTATTGACTGGACAGAAAAATACTTTGATTAAGGATGAGGGAGGGTGATGGGCAGGTAGAAGGAAAATGGAAAGTGTTTTTCTTTCTCTTTCAGGGCCTCACTTTAGAATGAAAAATTTAATGATCGTTAGGTAGAGGAAAGTTGTGTCACCGTCCAGTGCTTACACAGCCGTGCCTGGGTTTTTTGCAGCCATTGCATTCTTATTTTAATTCCAAACCAGCTGCCTTTCCAGTTCAGAATATCTCATTTCTCATCTCCCTTGAACCCAAGATTCTAACCTGACAAACAACTCTTGGCCCACGCAATAAATGAAAATCCTCTTTCTATAACTGCAGACAGCTGTAGAAACAACCCCTATTGTCTGTGAATTGTAGACAGAGAGTCATGAGTTACGCATTTCGTTTATGGTAAAGAAGCTCATCCTTATGACAGTAATAAGTCTTTTCACAGGAATTACAAGAACACTTACCCTTGTGGGATCAGAACTAGATAGCAAGTTGTAACATGCTCGCTAATAAGGTGCACCAAAATATGACCACATTTTATAAACCACTCTTTATGAATTGATCGAACCCTCCATTTGCACATGTCTAGCCCTTGTCTATATCATGAATTTTTATTTTACTGCTTTGGCATTTCGGATTTCTCATTGCATTTGTCTGTAGGCAAAATGAAATTCTACAACTACAATATGTAATTAGCAAGGATACCTCATAACTACATGTACTTCTTTTGCTTGTTCACACCCAGCTAAAACTTACAACTGTATAAGGGTTTATCCAAGATAGCGTCATAGTTTCCAAATTCCCAGTCACTGCATGAGTACTCCTTGTAAAATGTGGTATTCCTAATGTACAACAAGTTTCCTTCAGTTGGGTACGTGTGGTTGCAGAATAGTGGTAGTTTTGCCGAAATCAACCATGTTGTTGGCTGACCTTATTGTAAAAATGCTGTTTTCTAAAGCAATTTCTTATTTATTTTAGAACCATCAGATATTGAAGGAAACATGGAATCTGCAACAGTGATTGATTTAATTCCATGGATGGAATATGAGTTCCGGATAATAGCAACAAACACTTTGGGGACAGGAGAACCTAGTATGCCATCACAGAGAATTAGAACTGAAGGCGCTCGTACGTAAACAGAAAATATCACGTTTTTTAATGTGCTTCTTCATTTTCACATTTTTATTAATCAATTTTGTAATTTTGTTGTTTATTTGAAAAAAGCACTTTATAAGATGCAAGTCTGGAGAATATCTTTTCAGCCATACTACTGTAGATTTCAGTAACCAAATACCAGACTGTCCAGGTGTGATAGCATCAAAGCAGACAGGAAGGAAACATCGTGATAAAAATGGCAAATTTGCCTCCATTGCTGAAACAGAATCATACTGTATCTTTCAGAGATCCCCTACTGTATCTATCAGTCAGGTTGTTTGTGTGTGAATGCATGCACATGCTTGGGACCAGGGTACAGGATTTAGAAAAAAACATGCATGTGTTTAACAAGGAAAAAGTCCATTTGCTGTTTAGTTTGTATTCTAACTAAAGAATACATGGCAGGATGTGTGGTATACTGGATAATGCCATTTTTCTGTGATTGAAGGTTTGGTCTTGTGGCTTCTTATTCCACGTCAAAGATGTGACATTATCCGACACAACATACGCCCTTATCAGTCTAATTGCTCAGTGTTAAAATCTCAGAGCATATTTAAGGATATCCTTTAGGCTCAGGCACGTCCTTTTTAAAATTAATTCTCCAAAATGAGGAATTAGATGTTATTATTCAAGATAATACATTCTGGTTTGACTGTACAAAGGAGATAACAGCAGTGCTCTAGGAGCAAAAAGACTGTGTCACACAAAGCCTCTATATACCAGTATATCCTCCTTAACACTTATTAGCACCCATGTGCAACCTAGATATATTTACAATTGTTGTCCCAGTAAAAATGAAAAACGGAAGTGTAAAAGTTAATTTTTGCAGTTACACCTGCTAGGTTATTGCTTTGATTAGATGGTATTTTCAAAATAAAATGTATTTGCATTGTAAATTTCAAAACATTTATTAAAAAAGACTCACATTTGGTCCATTAAAAATTTTGTTGCTTAAGGAGAAAGGAAATACAGATTGGTTAAATTAATCTGGACAGGGAAGGGAAAGCCAGAGAACTTCAATACTAAAGTAAAAGGAAATTGCCGCGTATAAAACTGACTATTAGCATCATATATTTTATGACTTAACAGCTGTATTTGAACACCCAGGAATCTAAATGAGAAATCTACACACACTTCTTGGAGTGCCTGGTGCACAATAGACATTTTTGAAATGTCAGAAAAGAGACAGAAAGGGAGGGGAAATAATGCTCACAAGTGGAATAGTGACAGTATCCTGCAGTTTGCAGTGTGCCATGTTCATGGTATTTGTTGTAGCCTCCAAAAAATGGCATACCCTTCAGTTTTGTAGCAGGATGCAATGCTTTTGCAAGGGGTAGTCTGTTTAGGCTGTTGTCTGATTCCCCATGCACAACACCATTGTCATCTCTGGCAGACTGCGAGACATTTTTGGTGAAAAAAAAGCAAAATGTTTATGTAGGCTTCCTAGGCATCAGTCAGCGCTTCTTACCATGCCAAAATAGGGTATAAATCAGTAACAGTTTGCAGATGAACTTCTGTGCCCAAGTGCATTTCCTGCCAGGAGCTGGAATTTGTTATGAGCAGCAACAATAGGATTTGGGTTGCACTGTCAACTCCCAGGGTACTACAGAACCAGTACTGTGTGTGCATTTTCATGTAAATCTGAAGAAGGTAAGTATTTTATTGTACAAACAACAACCCATATCCACACATTGAAGTTATTTTTAACATTTTTTCTGTGTTAAACAGCAACAAACAGTGCTGCATCTTTGTTGTACTGTATGAGTGACAAATAATATCTGTTAAACTCACAGGTTATCAGTGGCTTTTTCAGTCTCTCTTCTTGTAGATAACTAATTTCAGTAACATCTTTATTAGCATGCTAAGAATGTGTGCTATGATTTTTCTTTTTAATGAAATCTGCTTCCTTCATCAGTAACACATTTCACAGTGATTTCTTGAAATTCAGTGGATCAAAGTCTGCTTTTATGTATTTTAGCTTCTGGATGCATTAGAGTAATTGTCTAAGTACAGCTGTTTGAATCAGTAGCCTGGTCTTAATGGAGAGAGAAACCTGGGTTTAATGGTTGAGAGAAGGAGAGAGATTCTTTTGAAAAGGGTGATTTGTAAGACATTAGACAGTCTTTTTTCTCTTCTCTGGCAGCCTCTGTATCGTCGTTGACTACCTAAGCATTCTAGCAAACCTCTGCTTCTAACTTAGCACTGAAGTTTATGCTTATAATAGATAGTGTGACTACTGTGTATTTCAGTAATAACAAGGTCAAGTAATAAGTCAAGCTTCCTCTCGAATTGTCATGATATGTATGTTTAGTCTCACTCTCCACTAATTTGTTTTCTGGAAGGCCTGAAACAAATAACACAAGCCATGCCCTGAATGCTGATTTCAATTTCAAATTTATTGCTATATATTTTTATCCTTTCTGGAAACATTAATTCTTCTCTGCTTTGTGTTTCTCCTCAGCTGACCCTCAGAGAAGGCCTCAGCAAACATCTTAATTAGTAGCACTTAGGAATTATCCCCTTACTATCTTGTGACATTCACTGATTAGTGGAGAAAATGCCTGGTCGTACAAGAATTCTTAACACAAAGAACACGTTCATGTAGATATGACATGTAGTTAATGCATGGTCACCTGGGGCATATTTAACGCACTATAGATAGGCCATCATTTCCTAAGTTTTCAGCGGTACTTTGTGTGTCCTTAGTATTGAGTGACAGCAAATAAATACACAAACACCATAGAGGGATAGCAATAGAATCATCACACTTAGTGCAAAGAGTCAATCTCACAGAAATGAGAATACAGGACTGATTTGTAATGGACTCCTTCAGAGTATCCTGCTTTACCAGTCAGTAAAGTGTGCACTGATGATAGCTTAACAGTTTTTATTTCATCACACAGAATGTCAGTGTAAAATACAATTAGTAAATTACTAAGTGCTATGCCAGCTTTGCTTCTGAACATCTACCCATTCTGAACATGCCAATCAAGAAGACATGCGCCACTAATCTAGAATAGGATTAGGATGCCAATGCTTCAAATATATATCCATGGGTTTAACAGTATGCATTGTGAGTAAATATATTGAAGTAGATGGAACTAACCACAGTCTGTTAAGGTAAATACATGTGCAAGTCCTGGGTGCTTGAGCCTTTGGCATGCCAACGTCTGAGGAAGCACAAGAACAACACACAGTGCTTTTCTTAAGACCTATGAGGAGTGTTCTGTTTCTGAATATTCAATTAAATATTTGTAGAGAATATGGTTGAAAAGAAGAATGATTGCTAGCTATAGTTAGAACTGGCATGTTTCCTGCAGCAGTAGCTATACATTAGGCTTGGCAAGACCACAGACTCTCACAGCTATTACAGACTATCATTATTTTAATTGTGTGTGCCACGTGTGCTCATTGGCCCTGCTGCTAAAGGAAAAGTAAATAGTGATATTTTTACTGACTGCATACTTTGTAGTCATTTTTCTTGTCTATTCTATTTTTCTAGCTCCTAATGTGGCTCCTTCTGATGTCGGAGGAGGGGGGGGAAGCAATCGAGAGCTGACAATAACATGGATGGTAGGTATTGCACTGACATGGCACGAAACCTTTACTTCCTTGTGTCTGATCTCCTCCTCCTGAAACCCGTGGATGATTTGTCACTGGCTCCTGTGAGAGCAGGATTTGTACACAGTATATTCAGGTTTTCAGACTTTTCTCATAAAAATATGTAAAAAGGAATGAGGAAGACAATATTTTAGATGGTTTTGTATTGGACGTTTCTAAGATACGATCTAAAACATTCTCGGAGTATGTTTCAAAGAGATTGAAACACATACTGACTATGATAATGCATTGATATAACTGCATTTGAAAATTCTGCATATTGTATTTCTTTGAGCCTTTTTCTGTTACAATCTGAATAGCACATAGATTACTACAGCTAAAAGTATAACAGCTTAATTATGACTTTAATGTGCTGTGCACAGATTTACAGGCGTTATAAAAAAAAAAGAAAATACATTGCCATTCTATAAACTAGCCTGTCATAATTATTAACTGGACTTTTAAGGAAATTCTTGTGTATTGACATTTTATAAGTTTTATTTTTT
Organism: Aquila chrysaetos chrysaetos; assembly: GCF_900496995.4. Taxonomy (NCBI): domain Eukaryota; kingdom Metazoa; phylum Chordata; class Aves; order Accipitriformes; family Accipitridae; genus Aquila; species Aquila chrysaetos. Next base: position 32,257,184 of record NC_044008.1, read on the forward strand.
GGTAATGTGACTGGTAATACAAAACAAGGTTGCCTCATACCACAATTTAGCCGTTCATTGAGATCCACATACTGATACTGTTGTTCTTTTCCTCCAAGCCATTAATTTTTCTTTAATGATTATGTATTAAGCAAAATAAAGAACAGAGAAAGGGACAGAGATAAAATGTTAATCACAAAAATAATGCAATGAAAAGTTAAAAAAATTACAGCGTTATCAAAGAAGCTTTTCAGTAAGCACAGTCTTTTTAAAATTTAATCTCTCTCATGTACTGTAGGTATTCAGTTCATGATATTTTGTCTTTAAAAAAGTCTTGTATATATAGCTATATTTATAAATGCTCTCTTCATTCTGGTATTGAAGCAATGGTTTTTTAAATTTACCTATACTGTGAGGAAAAAAATGCTTCTGAAAACAGGGAAGAAGGGAAAAGAGAGAGGAAGATAGGAAGAAAGCAAACCCCAGAACAAGAGAGCATAAAAATTTATAAGCAAAGGTGTTGTGTGGGCAAAAGTTACATGGAAGAGAGAGTTGAAGTCTTCTGAAGGGTATTTGGGAAAGCTAGGGAGGAAAAATAAAGCAAAAAAAGCCTGTCTGATTCATGTCAGAGCCTATCAGTATCCAGCAAAAACAGAGTTACAGAAGCCATTACCTCTGGCAAAGAAAGGTGATTAAATGTTATGCTTGAAAAAATTACCAAGTCTATCTTGCTAATGACCTCTCTGTTGACCTTCATATAGCTATGAGGCACACAAGGCACATTACGCCGTTTTTGTCTTTTGGGGAATAGTTTGTATCAGATGTAGCAGCTTATTTCCCTCTATGAAGACTGCTTTTTCTTGTGGGAAGTGATATAAAGATGACATAATTCCAACAGCAACTTTGTCATTGTTGTATAGGGATCCTCCTTATGAATGTACAAATTTTAATTCATACGCATATTTCTTTCTTTTTGTACTTAAGGTTGATCATACCTCTTTGGAAAAGTTCTGAAGTGTGACACAGAAATAGTCAGCCATGTGTTTGGGCTAACACATTTGGGCTTTCCTGTTTTGGTTTGGTTTTAATTCAATTCAAAATATTTACTCAGTCTTCCTAAGTATTTTAGCAATGAATTTACCTAAAGAAAAAATTTCTAAGTTTCTGAAAAAGGAAGAACTACACTTCTGTTAAAATATATTGAAAAGGTTATTTCTTCATTCCACTAACAATAGGTTAGGAAGTAGATGTATCCTAATGAGTTTGATTCTGATCTTTATTTATTTTTGAAAAGCAAAAGTCAAATAAGAACACATGCAACGGACAGTTGCACAAGACCTAGGTTATTTTGTTATTTCTTCACAAGTGCTGTCTTATAAAAACTTCAACAAACTACAGAGCTACTTCTTGCATTGCGTGTAAAGAGCTATACTTGTGGCATTTTCAATACAGTGAAAACTCAGCTGTGATCAAATTAAAAAAAAGAAAATTATAACCAGGAGAATAGTGACTAATCCAAGATCTGAAGTACAAGATCATTTCAGTCTTTCCTATATGCCCAAGTAGACTTATAATCCAATTATTTCTCTTACCTAATGTCACGCTTTTTACATCTGTTCTGTAATGAGTAGCTCATTTAGTCAGACAAATTAAGCATTGTTTCAAATATTTACTTCCCAAGAATCTTCCACTACTATGTCTAGCAAGTGTTTTTGAGTAGAGGCATTAGATTTACAGAGCCTGTCTGACAGACAACAATATATCTATCTGTAAGGCCAAGATAAAGGTGTATATTGATTCCCCAAAATGTGCTGACATTTGCATACACTACTCAAAATAGTCCTTAATTAAGAAGAGAAGAACAGAATGTATGGCAGGTTCACATGTTGCTGCCAACCCCCTTTCAGCTTTTGTTATGATTCATAAGCCCAGGTTGAATGAGACAGCCAGAGATGCAATCAAAGCTCTTCTGAGTCTTGTTTTGAAAGAAGAACTGAGAAAGAGAGCTAGGAGTGGCATGCCCATTCTTCCTCATTTTTCCCCATTTGTTTTTTCCTCTTCCATTTTGTTTTTCAAAGTTTTTAGTGGATACTACAAGCTATTCAGCTACTTATATCTACTTATTATGCGCAGTCATTGGAGGGCAAGCTGCTTTCAACATTTTATTTTAAGACTTTCCAGAATATAATTTTTAAATGCCAGTCCTGGCTTTCTAAAGTTTGCTCTGGCTGAAAACCATTCTGAGACTAGGGCTGCATCCAGGCCGCTTACTTTGGCGTATGAGATAATGATTCTGGTTTATTTTAAGCAGCTGCATACAATGATAGATTCAGAAGACGAGCTACTGAACGTGATCCAGTCTGTGAAATCTTCTACTTTTTGAATTGCAAGGTTGCCTGTGAATCTAAACTTAGGTACACAAAGGTATGTTAGCTGTTCTGGGAAACTAGGTATCCAGTTTTCACCTGATGTCTAGTCAGACCTGAGGTAGAAAACAAGCTAAGGCATGAGTTATACGTCATCCAATAGGTACACTCAGAATATGCCTGACACACAAAAAATTAAGCACATGAAATAGATTATCCAGGTTTGGAGGTTTGGGTTTTTTTCTCATAGCTGATCTGTAGGTTAGAGTCTTCGCCTGGTGGCTTGTGGTTAGCGTCACAACTAGAGACCAAATATCCATCTCCTTTTTGGCGTGAGGGGTTTCTCAGATTTTATCTGTTGGCAGTCATCTTAATTACCGGTTATACTTAAGTCATTCATGTGTTCTCAGAAGTCATGTTGTAGGTAGATGGGTATCTTTCCACTTTCTAAAGCTCCATTATAATCCAGATTTGCCATACATCAGCATTTCACCTATGTTCCCCAGGAAAGCCAAAGAAGTTATATATGTAGAGACCTGCAGTCAGCTGCATCAGTCAGTTGTCTTCTGCAACATGGAGTCATGGTTAGAGTACCCACTCAGGAAGCAAGAGGCGCTCAGTCCGGAAGATTGTCCGTACATATCCCATGTTCTAGAAGGGTCTCCTAACACTAGTCATGGTGTGCCAAGGCTACTTTCCAGTATTTGATTGAACTGAGCCACTGTTCTGCTAGAGATGCAGTTAAGTATGGGGAAAAAAGAACAGCAAGCAAGAGGAAACCTGCTGATGACTGAACTCTACAGATGGTAAATCCTGTTGGATTCTGGGCCTTACTCCCACAGCTGGTTTTTGCCTGTATCCAGTGATGGTCCTGTGCCGAAGCACTGGTGTCTAGTGAGCTTCATCTAGAACCAGCTTTCTGTCCTCAACCGGCTGAAGGCTGCCTGCTTTTAGTATTGCTGTGCTGTTGTTCTTGTGACTTTAGCATTGATGTTGTGGAGTGGTGAAACTTTACAGCAGCAACAGAGAAAACAGGATACAATGGGATCTGATAGCTGGTACACCCGGGAGAGGGGTCACTTAACCTTAAGCTGAGTAAAGTCAGAAGTCCCAGCCTTTGGTCCGATTCTGTACATTTCTTGGAAGCTTTGTCATGAAGAAAAGAAGTTCCATCATTGTTCATATGTCCTTATCAGATATTTTTTCAAATTTTGAGTTCCGTCATCTGTGTTTGCCTTAATTTTTTTCTTGTTCTATTATGTATACTAGTGTTCTAATCCATGTGTTATGCTTCTGAAGTCAAAACTTAAATGTTTCTCTTGTTCCAAAAATTCGGTGAGTTTTCACCAGAATTTTCTTTCTCACAGAATCTTTGGAATTTCATTCTAGCTTCAAACAAATACAAACATCAAAATTTGTGAGCTAGGGGTTTTTTTTTTGACTTGTTCCACTATTAACGTCTAAGTTTCATAAATCCTTGCTCAGAGTATCTCCACGCATATTGGCTGAAGTGCTACACTAGTGGGCAAACACCTAAAGAGAATAATTACTCTCTGTTGCACTGCTCCAGGACCTTTACTTCAAGATAAGCTATTTCATCTCTGTGAAGTTTACAGTATGGGAAAAGGTAATGCAGGAAGTTTATTTTCAAAGGATGCTTCCGGTCAGCCTTCAGATGCACTGATGGATGACCTGATTTTGTCCCATTGGATGCACTGTCTAATAGTTGTCATAAAGGCTCTGTGGACTGAGGAGGGATCACTGAACGTAGAGCTTTGGTAAATAAAGCAAAATTCATTATAGCAGATTGTGGTCCATAATTTTAAATTTTCCAGTATCCCTAGGTATAGGAAATCAGATATAGTTTTAAGAACTATTTTGGATAGATACCTTTAATGCTCCTGCTGAAAGTGGGAGTCATTTCACTTAAACTTTTACCAGTTAGAAGCTAGGTAGATAGTTTAAACCAGCAACTGGACCCCCTCCATCATCAGTGAAAAGTGGTAGGATGAATCATTCTTTGAATGTGTCCATCTTAATCAGCTGTGCCAGTTGCCTAGGTGACCGACTTTATGTAAATGAATATAATTTGGGCCGGCCACGTAAATTTTCTCTTCTCTCTCTCTGTTTTGCAGGAATATCTATCTACACGGATGCACATGTACCCATATACTTGCATAGTGTGTCTGTGTTACATATCCACTGTCGCTTACTCCTTAAGAAACATTTTTTCCAGCTACAGCTGACAACACTTTTAGTACACAATCATTCTGGGTTTCTTTCTGTAGGAGATAACATGATGTGCCTTGCACTGAGTTTGGATGAGGAACAAGATCTTAAAATGTTTTAGTAGCAGATCTGCTGATTTGATGGTATATTTTTAAAGGGGGTGGGAGCAAATCATAGAAGCAAACCAGGAGAAAATGGAACTTCAGTTCAGTGTTTTTACAATGTGGGTATCAATGCTTTCTGTATTATTTATTTTTCATTAGAGATCCATTTGTTTAGTTGGCTACAAAAATTAATGTTTTATCTTTTGCCTCTTTAGCCTTTGTCAAGAGAATACCACTATGGCAATAACTTTGGTTATATAGTGGCTTTCAAGCCATTTGGTGAGAAAGAATGGAGAAGAGTTACAGTTACTAATCCTGAAATTGGCCGGTATGTCCACAAGGATGAATCAATGCCACCTTCAACCCAGTATCAAGTAAAAGTGAAAGCTTTTAACAACAAAGGGGATGGACCATTCAGTCTCACTGCTGTCATTTATTCAGCACAAGATGGTGAGTAAAGGTTCCAGATAAGTTTTACACTGAGGGTCCAGATCAGCACTACCATCAGTAGAGAGAACCTGGTCCTTTACACTGATTTATATAGCAACATACACCTTCAGCAAGGAGGGTGTATATTGCTCTCACAAAACACTTGCAGTTTGTTCTGAATAAACAACTTCAGACTCTGCTTTCTATGTGATGCAGGGCACTTGGTTGTACTTGCTGTCAATGAGCAATACACAGAAGCATTCGAGATTCTTCACACCGCTTGTTAAAGGATTTAAAAAAAGAAATTCTGATATTCATATTGGTCACCTAAAACATTTACATCATTATCCAGCAATGACTCTGTGATCATAATACATGTATTTGACGTATGTGTATTTTTTTCCTTCTTAACAAAGCACACTAAAGCCTATTATTCTAGTAGATCAGTATCAGAATTTAGCCCCAAATTGTGAAGGAATGATAGTTCAGTTGTATCTAGTTACATTTCCAGCAAGCTTAGAGTCTGATATAAATTATCTGTGCCACATTCTTTATTCTGGTTTGGAAGTTAGATCTATCAAGTGAGTAATTGAATGAAAAACTCTTTTGACACTTCACTAAAATCTTTTTCTTAATTCTTACTGGAATTATTTCACATTTCCTATTATCTTTAGGATTGAAGTTTAAATGACATTTCCAGACTTAGTGGGAGAGAGAAAGGACTAGAAGAAGGTCTACCTTAAATCAGAAGAAATATATACAACATCCTAATTGCAACATAATCACTCAAGCCTGTTTTAAAAAAATGTGGTTTATTAATTTCTGCCAGAAACCCAAAGAACTGCTCGTATTTTTCTTTCCGTAGAGCAGAATCTCCTTCACAAAGTCAACAGATCCAGACCAAAGAGCCAAAAGGAGGCGTATGATAACAAGGGCACATTCTCACACTTCCGACTCTGTTCTTTACTCTGTGTACTTTATAGGAGATTTATGTTCATGATTCCCATTAGCACTAATGGGAGCTTTGCACACAAATCGCCCACACACATAGAAAAGATAAAAAAGTCCTTTTGTTTCTTACAATAGTTCAAGCTAGCAACACTTAGCTATCTGAAGAGGCTAATACTAATCCTTTTTCTCAGAAAAGTGTACCTTAGGATATCATCTTCAACAGCTGCTGCAGCAACAGAATGGTTGTTTTTGCAATTGTATAAATGAGTTAGTAAATAGCTATGATGTAGTAAAAGCCGTATCTGCCAATTAACATTTCAGTATCCATTCTTTTTCAGAGACGTTATCGACAGCTCACTGATAAGCTTCCACATGTTTATATTAGGATTATACTAACCATGTCAGGGATAGCAGTGTGTTTGTATAGCTTTCTAAGTTCAGAGACATGGAAGACCCTAGGAGCTCCAAAAGACAGAGGAAAAGCAAACGTGCAGTAGTGCCAGCTTCCAGATAAAGCAGTCACTTCAGTGGCTGCTGATGTCCTAACATAGATTTTAGCAATGTCCAGACACTTGATAGAAACACTTGTGGTTGAATGATGCCAGATGTGGGCAGCAAAAGGAATAGAAGCTCAGTGAACCTACTTCTTTTCTTTGATTTCAAGCACAAGAGTCGCCAAAACAGTCAAATTCACAGTGCTCCAAACCTTACCAGTAGTGCTCACGGCTCCTATGCGGAGCTATGACCCTGAGTACTGACCATATCAAATCCAGGAACTGCAGGGTGGGTTAGAAGGAATTTTTCCAGTAAGTGTAATGGAATTTATTCCAAAGAGCGTTCTGCAGAGTTTTCTGCTGACATCAGGACTTATACAAAGTCACCTCCATACCTTGTAACATGCTTACTGGCTCCCAGCCTTAACTTTGTATAGTTGCGCTTAGAAGATAATTGTGTGATGGCCACTATGTTTTCAGTGAAGAGAACATATTGTGAGGCCCATGTGATTGCTTCTTTAGTTGGTAGAATTACTGAATTAGAAGGCTGGAGAAAAGCAGCTGATGTCATCTTTCTGGCTCAGGAGAGACTGCAAAATATTTACAGAACATAAATGCCAAATAGGGATATAAATTATTTGGAGCTCATAAACAAGCATAAGCAGATGAAATATTCTTTAGAGTACTGTATCAGCAAAATCCCTGGCAGTTGGAACTTTTCAATATGAAACATCTTGGCAAATTCTGTAATTGGTACAATGGAGAAGAGTCTGACAGTGATTTGGGAATAGGTTAGATGATCACATCTATTCCACCTGAACTTCTGTACCTCTGAATCAGCAAGTGATATTACTACTGTCAGACAGCACAACTTCTCAAAGGTATTAGTGAGATTTCAAAGCAATATGGTCATACAACATTCCATATGGATATGTATAAATACACATACATACATAAACATAATGACAGCATTTCCACTAATTTGTGTATTTTGTAATATATCTATGTCTGTCTAGTTAGAACTGTGGGCATCTTTATTCACTTTAGTGACTGGGGAATTTCTGTGTTCCCACATGTTTTAAGCCAAGTTCCATATCTGACAGCTACTAGTCATACCTGCCACTGCTAGTAGCGAGTAATGATTGCTAGTAATGAGTGCACAGGCCTCTTGCTTATCTAAATTCCTGTCATTGTGAAAACAATTTTGCAATAATGTATCATTTTTTAATTATACATTTGCATTATTAACAGTCATTGAAAGACAATTACAAAAGGTAACTTTGCATATAAGATTATTTTGTTACCTTGGATACTTTTCATGAGAGATGTAACTGATTTTTTTCTTAACAGTGGCTGTTTTGATGCATAGTTGACTGGATGCCCAGTTGGAAGATTAAGTATATGAAAGCTTTCCTCAGCTCAGGCTGCCATGCCTGTCTGTTGCAACTTGTTTCAAAAGATTCATGACAGAGAGCTGTTCTTAGCTTGGAAAACTTTATCTTTTATAGACATTGCTAAGTTTATACCTTTTTAAATTCCTTACCTCACTTAAAATACAAGCAGCAGTGAAATTAACAGCTTCTTATAATGAAACTAGAACTTAATATTTTTAGCCCTGAATAAAAGCATATCACATTATAATGGTCTGTATTCTATGTTGGCTGCTGTCCAGAACTAAGAACACAAGCAAAATCAACTGTGTGATGTATGCCTGATAGAAGGGTGCTCTTGGATTATTTCTCACCTATGTTCAAGTTTGTATGTGCCACTAGCCAGTTCTAGATCTAATATCTAGTCTTCTAAAAACTTTGTATCATCATGACTAAGTGACATACACATGAATATTTGTGTGTAACTAGCTTAAAAAATCTGATATATATAATCTGTGAGCTGCTGTCCAGTTTAGTAAAAGATCGCTGGATGCTTCATTCTGTTTATCAAAGCCTGTTTATAATTTACAGAAATTTCAGCATGGAATCTGTTGAAGCATAAAAATACATAGTCTGAGCCGAGTAATAGGATCAGTGCTTTGTTATTATAGAGTCATTTCCCGCACAGATGATCACTGCATTTAAAGTTTACTCAAGTAAAACCAGATTAAAGACTAACACACTTGGCTTCCTGACACCAAGAAAATAATACAAAATACTGAAGTGAGAAGAGCCCCTGTAAGCAAGTATAACAGTATCACTGGATGAGATTGGATGTTTAACATGTGTTTCATCTTCCAGCTCCAACTGAAATACCTACAGATGTGAGCGTAAAAGTTTTGTCATCTTCTGAAATGTCTGTTTCTTGGCACCATGTTTCTGATAAATCTGTGGAAGGATATCAGGTGAGTTTAGAGGTGGCACTGTATATCTTCTCATTCATTTAATTTCAGTCATTAAATGCAAGAATAATTCCTACTCTAGCATTCTATCTCTTAGGGTTCACGTCTCTAGTTGTCATTTGCTGTACAGATTTCACATCCTGAGAAACAGGTTCTTTTTTGTGCTATGATGTACTTCATTACTACAACATACTAACAAATGTACGTGCTGACTATTCAACTGAAAAAAAGGCATTATTTCATAAGAGAATCTTGCCTATGTTATGTAATTGAATGCCTATCTCTACCTTCTCAAAACATACTGAAATTAAGTTTTGGGTGTAATTGTCAACACAAAAGTGAAATTGTAACTAACTCATGGCCCATCTAAATTAGCAGCAGTTATTAATATAATTCACCCACAAATCCTATAGTAAGTTGGACTATGTGACAAATGCCCAGAATCCAGTATAACAGAGGCAGTGCTGTTGTGCAAGACAATGATGTTTTGTTCATGGTTTCTATTCTCCACATGAAAAAGAGCTTCAAGGTATGTTCATCTGGTCCAAGACTAAGTGGTACTACCAGTAAAAATTGTTCTTGTCCTTGTACAGAGATGACAACAGCCACAGGGTGGGTACAACCAGAAATGGCCACGTATACTCCAGCAGGGAATTCTTAACATCCATGCGTAGTGGATGCTGACGAACTCTGCAGTGTACAGCCAGCTTACTTTGGCTGCACTGCAAAATAGGGATTTGGGCCTTTGTTAGTGACTTGCTTTGTTATTGAAGTTGTCGACTGCTTGATGGTAGTCTCTGTGTTCCAAAATGAGCACATACAAATGTGGAGTAACCTCGTAGAATGTATTTTTATAACTGAAACCTATGAATAAATGTTGTTTTAATTAGTAATACTTGTTTCTATATTTCCTGATCTCTGTTTCTGTCTCCATGAGATTTATGTAATACTTTTGGGATACTGTAACAAGATCATAGTGAAGATCTCAATAGGAACTAGCATAGCGTCCCATATAAAGCTTGATTCTACACAGTACACACATTAGGTTTTAAAATTACAAGCAGAAAACACTGGAGTTTGAAATTAAGACACTGGCATCACCAGTAAGTCCTAATTTACTAAAGCAGCCCACTGGTTTGGTGTTTCGTAGAGATTGTGCAACTAGAATAGCATGGACAAATTCATGGTCATAAGTGAGAGCTGGGTGGAGTGCCCAGCTCTGTGAGCTTGAGTCAGCCAGCCATGCCGCAGCGTTGCCCTCCTGAGCTGGGCAGTCTGTGCAGAAAGTGGGCACGAAGCCTGCGCGTCCTGAATAAGCGGAGCAGAAACTCGGGAGGCACGCACCGAGGGACTTGGGGGGGTGGAGAGAGCAGCAACAAGGAGTGCTGGGAGAGGTTGGGATTGCAGCAGCGACAGAGCGTGACAATGGATGTTGAGAGTTGTAGTGGGGAATGGGGTAGGAAGGCTGGAGGAGTGAGGATAAATGGGGAAAGAAGATGGTGGGAGAACATTGCCGTAGGCAGCCCACTTTGGGCCGTTTCTTTTTAATTTTACTTTATTTTACATAAAGCCATCTGAGTTGCTGTCAGGGAACATCAGGGGAAGAAGGGAGGGGAGAGCATTCAGCAGGAAAGAACAGGATGCACGGAACAGTCAATAAAAAAAAGAAAAAAGTCGGAAATAAGCATGGAGGGTCTTTGGGCTGAAAAGAGAATAACTGCTGTTCTGAAGAAAGGTGAGATACCCTGGGAATGGGTGGAGAGCTCTGTTACACAGAACATAGATGTGCGGGATGTGGCCTTAGTTTGATAGCTGGAGTGTAACTTCATCCACTTATTCCTAAAGAGGTACTACACTTCCACAAATCCAGTGTGAACTGGTTGGCTTGAATATGTACAGTGAGCAGTGGCATTAGAATATGGATTTCTTCTCTTTTTTTCCTCTTTTTCTAAAGCAATCTTCTGGTTATCAGGTCTGTGGGAAAAACTTCCCATCTGGCTACACAATAAACAGACTGATAGGCATGAATTACTGCCCCATGGAGCTCAGTAAGGTGTGAATTCTGAGGTCTTTTTCTCTAGAGCAATCACCAGCCTCATTCTAGTGGAGGGGAAAGCAGCCGAGGGCAAGCCTGTGCTTCTACACTGAGGACAAAAAGAAAGTCTTGTGCTCCTGAAGATCAGATCTCCCATCAGTCCTGAAGGAGCCATAGGACAGGGTGAAAATAGAGAGGGCTCTTCCAGAAGGTCAAGGCCACAGATACCTTTTGTGAAGTTACGATACAGGTTGTGGCAGAAGGAGCACTCAAACTACATTATAAAATTCCAACTAATATGCCTAGAAGGCTCTGTCTCTATTGGCATCAAGAAATAATCCAATATTTATTTGTTAGTTACTGCTCAGCTGTAACACAGGTTAGCAAAATCCCTCATTCACTAGAACACCTTCTCAGTTTCATTTTGGTCTTTATTATTACCTGAAAATTGCGTAAGTGACCTTTTAAATGCTAGAGTTAAGAGGTGGGAGTACCCTGAGCAAAGTACTTGAAGGTATTTCACCTGTGACACAACACTTTTCACACCAGGAGGAGTCAGATTTTCTTGACGCTAATGCATACTGTCAGGATGACTGCCCTCATGGTGATGAGTGTGAGCTGATACATTTTGCCATTACAGAGGAGTATCCTCAGCTCACACTTAAAGAAGAGATAAAGTATGAAAACTATCTCTGTCCATATAGAAGATTTAAGATTTATGAGTTCTTACAATAGCCTGCTAAAAGCCACAGCTCTTCAGTGCGTGCAATGCCAAAGACCCTATTCGTATTTCCTGCTGCTTCTATGCCAATAGATGTGTTTATTTTATTAAATTTGTCACTACTCACCACCATTGTCCCTTGTTTACTGAAATATGCTATTAGCATTCTTTCTTAATATGAGTCAAGTATCTTTTCTAAGTCTTTCCTATGTAAAAATTTCTTAATATGAGTCAAGTATCTTTTCTAAGTCTTTCCTATGTAAAAATTTCATTAATATGAGAGCTGTTGTTTCATGACACTTACAGAAACAACTTCTGATGTATTTCAGTATATTAAAATTTGAATAGAGGAGAGGGCCATGAAAGAGAGTGTTTTTTCCTGATTTCAGCACGGAGGGCTGCACTAATTCATCATGGCTAGGGCATTCCTTCCCACAGATCACTGTTGGCTTATCTCCTACAACAAACTCTAGAGCTGGGGCGAAATACCCTCCTGTGTCCCCTGGGAAGTCGTTACCTACGGATTATCCTAACAAGGTTAATGCAGAGCTCTTTAAGAAAAAGAGAGAGGGGCTACTGAGCAGAGTGGGGAAATGTGACTTCTTGAAGCAATGGGGCATTTAATTCTATGTATCACTTCCACAGAGGCAAGAGAGTGAAAGAAATTTCTAAGTTATTTCAAGAGACTTTAAAATTATTTAAATAATAAGTGAGAAGAGAAATGTAGAAATAGCATAAAGAAGACAATACTTTTTCTTAGCTCTCAAGGGAGTCATCTTACTTGAAATTTTTTCTTTTCCAAGAGTAGTTACAATGATCCAAATATGTGGATATGACTGTATATTAAATGAAGAGCTAAAGAAGAACATTCTGAGTGTGTGACACACAGCTCACACTACAGGAGTAAAGTCCACAACATTGCAGCCAAGAACAATAATATTTGGGATTTAAATTTAATTTAATTTTTAAATTATATTACTTCTGCCTGAATTGTAATATGCTCTCAGTGAAGTAATTTACATTTTCATTCATTGTTCTCGCTGGTCTTGTTTGATGCTGTATATTACTTGTTATATTACGCCCTTAGCATCACTGTAGTGCAAATGAACAGTAGGATTGTGGAAAGTTTTGCAAGTCAGAGGTATTCAAAGGCTTCCAGCATATGCCCCATGATTAACGAAAGCTTCGCATAAAGTGTTTGCCGTCTTTAGGTAAAGCAGGTACTTAATTAACATGATAGAACATACTAAAAATGAATTAATTAGTCTTCAATGGCCAGTTAATATCAACAACAAAGCTACCATTGGTCCTGTCGTAGCTAATAAACTTTTGGCCACCTAGAACTTCACAGACATCCCTTTGCTACGGGCTAGAAACTTGTTTGAACTTAGGGGCAGAGGTAGACATGACGTCCTCTAGCTCCTGACCTACACACCCTCTCACACTTGTCAGCCACTTCTAATTAACAGCTTATGGTATACAGCTGGTTGCATTCAACAACAGCAGTTTATCTACGACGGTTTGTTAATTACAAACATATGAAAAAATTCTGACTTGAAGATCATAATCAAACCTTCAGCTGAAGTGACTGTGACAGTTTCAGATCCACACCAGTTTGAAACCATTTATTAAGTGGAGGTTACCACCTTGCTGGAGAAGCCTTCAGGGTTGGATTGGGTGCACATTCCTCGCTCGTTTTGGGGTAAAGGCTGTTGACTCAGTAAAATAGCCACCATGATAAGTAGGAATTTCAGGAGTGTGACTGCCTACATTACAGTAAACTGATGTTCAGGATGCTAGTCGATTAAACTTCCAAAACACTATGCAGGACATACATTTATATAACTAAAAATTACCTGTTTGTGACTGCTGAAAGGCAAGTATGCATGCTATATTAAAAATTGGAGCCAGCTGGGCCTGCAGATGCAATGTGATTCTCTCTACACCAGGGAAGAGTGAGAAAAGCCATTAAGATATTGTCACGTTTATAATAATCAGAGTATGAGTCACCTCTAACACTGGTGGACAACACTGAGGCAACAAACATTGATGAGAGACTTCAGTATTTAAATGAGAGTAACCTCTGTGTAGTGATACTGGCTGCTACCCTGTCCAAAAGCATTTGAAGTAGGTGAAGAGAAATCCTCTACTGCACCTCTCCTCATTCAGCCACAGTATGTGCTCTGAAAGTAAAAGAAAGAAATATTTCTATTAAAAGTTTTAATTTAAACATGAACAAGAGAAAATAAAGCCTTGCCAAACAAGGGTTGTACCCGTAATTTGTAAAGAGGAGAACTGTGATATTAACACCTTGACAAACTATCTCCGCTTCTAATCTATTCCTTAAATGAAGTTCCTAAGGAAAAGTAATGTCAGCAGAACACAAGATTAAATCTGGTGCTATTTAAAAGATAAAATAACAGGATACCTGATGTCACCAGTCAAATCTCACAAAGCAAGATTTTTCTTAGAACCTGAAATTACCAACAACATTAATCTCTTCCTAAAAAATTTTAAAAGATCCTCATGTAGCATACCCAAAAATGATTATGGAGACAGGCAGAAGCCGAGCAGAAAAGCTAAGAGTAAAAACACTCAAAACCAGAATGTAATGGGCACGACTTTCCACTCTTTCAGGTTAGTGCAGTAATTTAGTCTTATGCAAATGGTTATAAACCAGACAAAACCCAGAGACTGACAGTGTTTTACTCTCATTTGCATCCCACAAGGCCATACAGAATAGGACCCTGCGTATGTGATGGACCCTATGGAATGGCATCACTCCGTAGGAGTTACTCTCTTTTAAACTGGTGCTTTGTAATGCGTAATGAATTAAAGCAGAATGGAACAATTTCTTGGGGAAAAAAAAAGCCTCATGGAATTTCTACGTACAGTTACTTGACCTTGGATTTTAAGATGTTACAAGCTTACATTGATGCTTTTCCCGTCGCTTAAGCATTTTCATGTTCTTTCTCATCTACTTGGACAAATGTCGTACTGTACTATGAAATCTGATGGAATTTAGCCAAAGAACTTGAGAAAATGGTTAGGTACATGTATCTAGACCTGCACATACAGATGACATGACCGAATACTTCTCATTCCCTAGATAGAAGTACAAAAGGATTAAATTTGTAAGACATTTTAAACAAAATATTGCAAAAACATTAGCAGCGTTTAGTCTATACTGTAGTGTAGGAAAACAATATTAAAGTTCAGAGTAAAATGCTCAAGCGAAACAGCAACAAGAAAATAGTCTTGTTCTTTGAAGGCATTATCCACCTCCCAGACTTTTAATGACTTAGCTGAGAACAAGTTAAACCACTGTGAGAAAAGGTTTCATAGTAAAATCTGAATTTCTTTCTATTTCTTTATGTCTTATGTACAACTTGGTTAAAATCACAGCCTGCAGAAGGAATTCCATGCTATTGCTGTTAGTTTCTTTTAGCTTGCTTATTACCCAGAGTATAGAGTATAGAAGTACCCAGCATACATCATTTTTTATAAACTTTCTTTATGACTAAATATGTTAAATTTAATCCTTCAATTTGCTTGCTTACAGATTCGTTACTGGGCTGCTCATGATAAAGAAGCAGCTGCACAGCGGGTACAAGTGAGCAATCAAGAATATTCAACCAAATTGGAAAACCTGAAGCCTAATACTCGCTACCATGTAGATGTTTCTGCCTTCAATAGTGCAGGCTATGGACCTCCCAGTAGAACCATTGATATCATTACCAGGAAAGCACGTAAGTAAATGGAGCATTAGGCTGAGCATAATGTCATGTACTTCATTACTGCATGTTGCATCATGCCAGTCATGTTTTCACATGTGGCTTCTCATTCATATACCCAACGTTCTCCCTTTATGTGCTATTGGTTATTTGTCTGAAAAATTCTACTAAGGCTCTCCTTCCTCTCTTTTGTTGCCATGTACAATGTGGCTATCTTACAAAAGGCTGTAAGGAGACTAAGATTTTAGGCTCGTAGGAGGGTCAGCTACGAGCTCAGATCAGGTTGCTCAAGGCTTTATCCAGTTGGACCTTGAAAACCTCCAAGAATAGAGACTGCACAACCTCTCTGGGACACCTGTTCCACTGCCTGACTTTTTCTGACCATCTAGTCTGAGCCTCTTTTAATCAAATTTGTGCCTTTTGTCACTCATCCTCCTGCCATACCACTTTGAAGAGCCTGGATCCTTTTTCTTCATAACCGCCCTGTAAGAACAGACAGGAGGCTCTTGGGTCCCCTCCAAAGCAGTCTCTTCTCCAGGGTGGACAAGCCCAGCTGTGCTCCAGCTCCCCATCAGGTCGGTGGCCCTCTGCTGAACTCACTCCAGATTACCAGTGACTTTCTAGTACTGGGAGGCCCAAAGCTGGACGTCATATTCCAAAGGATGAACAATTCAGACCAGCCATTACTTAGGCAGCTATACACTGTCCTGTTTAATCAATAGCGAGAAGGATTGTATTCTGATGATTAAAAAATGACCAATTGCCATTTTCATTTCATTAACAGTAGAGGGAGCCAGGATCAGGCACCCTTGAAAAGTGGGTGATCTGAATCACACGCCATAATAGATTTCTGAATATAGCTCCTGATTTAATGATGATACCTAGCACTGACATATGCTGAGCAGTGTTCAATTAAGAAAGACATCTTGTGTGTTTAAAACACACTTATATGGGCTAAAAATATGTACAACTAATTTGAGGATTTCTGTCAGTAAATAGTGTATTGTGCAGCTTGCACCTGCAGGGTTCATTTGTGTTGAATAAGACTCCGTTTTATAAGCTTATTGTGTGAAATACAATTAATGGTTTCTGCAGTGGGGTACTCCTATTTCTACTGAGTTAAATGCTGTAGAAACGCCTTTAAATGGTTAATTAAATATTTAAGCTCAATGAATAAACATGACTTGAGCCACATTTCTGGGAGGTTCTGAACATAGTTGCATGCCAGCAAACACACATGGTCAGCAACATAGCGAAGGGTAATGTTGGCCACTTCCATTCTGGCAACACAGAAAGGCAAACCCACAAAGCAGCCACTGCGCAAGCCATCCAAAATTGCTTGGCTGGAGCTGTAGCAGTTCATTCCAGGAAGGAGACTATCCCTTAATCATGTAACGATCAGCCTAATTTCCCTTTTTACATTTCTACATGTCTTAATAAAAATGTCATTGAATGTTTATGAAATCTTATTTATGTGTACATTATACATATGTTGCTTTTCAGCTCCAAGCCAACGCCCAAGAATTATCAGTTCTGTAAGATCTGGTTCAAGGTACATCATCACCTGGGATCACGTGAAGGCAATGTCAAATGAGTCTGCAGTTGAAGGATACAAAGTATGATCTGTGGAAATTTTTTTTGTCTTTGTGTATGCTACATGAGGTGCATTTTATAGACGGCATTGAATTTTTGTACCTAATCAGACTTAAACATAGTTGCATGCTAAAGATGAAGGTATCGTGCTCAGAGATCACAGACATCCAGTAGGCTTAGGGCAAAGCCAGTGGGCTTAGTCAATATGATGAGAAAACAGTGGGGCACTGAAATACATTTGGGTGGTAAGCCGTATTAGGGAAAAGTTTAGTGACTGCAGCGACCTGTTTTCCCATATGATTACATTTATTGTCTATTGGCTAAAATTAACGCTTAAAAATATTGCACACTTTAATAGTTTTTCCTTATACCAGTATGCGTTGATCCAGCTTTCCTTTCCCATCTCCATGTGAGCCACAGTTCCTGGAACACGAGTTCTTTAAAGTCTGGGAAGGTACAGGAAGGGAAGGGACATGTAACCTTGTTAGATGCAATTACTCTGTAACTAGAGCAACTGTATATACTAACTATAGGGCGTATAGAAAGCTTCAAAAATTAATTCCTGTTTAACTTTGCTGCTTGCTTGGCAGTAAGAAAACTAGTATCACGTTCTACATGTACAAATTTTGCTTGAAGTTGAACTGCTTCCTGGGAATTGCTGACAGTGTTTCACAGAGATGATTCCAGAAGGGGTGGGGATCTTTTCTAAAGGCCCCACGAGACATATACCATCTCATTTGCAATAGTTTAACGTCATTGAGAGTTAATAATAAAATTAATAATTGTTTCATTTATGGAAATGGTAATAAATTTTATGTCAGAAAACCCAGCTGAGTTCTCAGATTTTTATTTGATGCTCTTTGCCACCCTGCATTATTATCCTCTATCATTTAATTACTTATTTCAAATGTAAGGGCTGAAATTATTTTTCAAAAGGTAGCATAATTTTATAATAGATAAAACAATGAGGAAACATCCTGTCTAGATTCACCCTCTGTAAAAATGGGAAAAGTAGTATCAGCCATCAAGTTTTGATATATATTGACTTCATATATAAATAAAAACCTAATGCTTTTTCATTGACAGACTGTACATAATGTAACTGTGTTTTCATGGAAATGTAGCATTTCAATAACTATACTTACTATGACTTTTCTAGGTACTTTATAGACCAGATGGACAACATGAAGGCAAGTTGTTTTCAACTGGAAAGCACACAATAGAGGTCCCAGTCCCCAGTGATGGTGAATATGTTGTTGAGGTCCGAGCACACAGTGAAGGAGGAGATGGAGAAGTAGCTCAAATAAAAATTTCAGGTGAGCAGATAACTTCCCTTCTTCTTTTCCACACTCCTTGGAAATCTTGAACTGAATATTTTCCTCTTGCACACTATCCAGAGATGGGCACACCATTCCCATCGAAGATTTGAGAGGTAGCTCTTCAACAGTGACTGCACTGAGAATTAGAGTTTATCTTAAAATATTTTATTTCTGAAGACAGATAATGCACACAGGACACTTCAGCAGCAGTCCAGTTCAATCCTGGAAGCACTTCCAATCTTCCAAATATCAGACTGTTTCTACTGGTGCCCCCAGTTAGGCTGCCACTTCTACTAGGGTCCTACAAGCATAACTACGTGGTGCAGGCCTCAGGCTCAAGACGTCAGCTTGCAATAATCCTATAGTTCCTAGCGCGTGTTGCCTCTGTATCTCATTCCTTTGTCAACTGCCGCTAAGGGGAAGGTAACAGAAAAACGAGTTGTCCACAGTGATCCACAGACCAATTGCTAGGGGAGTTCCATTTTTCAGGGAAGAGGGGAGCTGTGACACAAAGAGGTAAGTAAGCAATGAGAAATGCAACATGGTCAACTTTAGCGGGGTCTGGATGATTGGTAAAGAGGGAAAGGGAGCATGGCTCAGGCTGATTCAACTTGTGCTCAGTTTTGACTCTAAATATGAGCTCAGGCATGGTCTGTACATCTCTTTCCTGTTAGTCTTGTAATTTAAGTAGTGCCTTCGCACGCAGTGTATGAAGTAGAACATATGAATAAACATCAAGGACTTGGATAGTGTCTTTCCAAGGTTATGATTTAAACACTTGCATTGTATTCTTGTCTTTTTAATTAAGAAATGAACTTGGGAAATAGTAAGGATTAAACATCAACAGTATTCTTGTCACACAGTCAGTGCAACCATAGTTGTGTCTTTTAAAAAAAGCAATCCCAATGCTATATTATCTGTGTACTATGAGAGAAGCTGCCTACTTCTAAAGGAGTGGACCTCCAATCTGCTGGTTTTCAGTAATACATACAGTTTATATCACCTAGTGTGAACGCATGGGTATCACCATTTTTGTTTGTATGAACCATCTATTCCGCTCTTGATCAAATGGAATCTAGAGGTGGAGAATCCATCATTTGCCAGATATTTTGTTCTCATGGTTAATCACCTGCACTGTTGACATTTTTTTTTCCTAATTTTTTCTCTATATTTATCTGGTTTGGGGGTCTGGCCATTGTTCCCTTTTATAGCTTTTGTCTAGATTAAAGCATCTTTTTGTGCCTGAGATGTTCTCCCCATTAAGAAATGTATATATATATATATCTGTCAAGTGACTGATCAAATGCTAAACAGACTGAGCGCCTTGAATTTCTCCATGATAACATTTTCTTCAGGTCTTAAATAATTTCAACACCTCTTCTTTTCATCTCTCCAACTTCTGAGAATTCCTTTAGGACCATAGACGCTATAACTATATGCACTGTTTCAACTCTGCTGTCTGCAGAGATAGTCTTGCCTCCCTACACTTACTACTCCCAGCATTATTCATGAAAGGCTTTCATTAGCCATTTATTTCCTTGCACTGAGCTATAAAATGGTGTTCATCTTGTTTGTCCAACACCAGCTCTAAATCCTTCCTGGAATCCCTGCTCTCCAGGATACAGAATCCCATCCTGATCTGTGTGGCGTGTCTGTTTTTTTCCTTGGTGTATAATTTTGCATGTGGCTACGGCAAAGCACAGTTGGTTTGAATGGCTGAAGTTCTCATGCTATCTGGATTTCTATATGAATGTGTTGTTGTCACTACTCTTTACTACTTTGTCATTTTGGTTCATGTACACAGTTCCTTAGGTGTTTACTTCTAGTTTTGATGAAAATTATCAGATTGCATTCGGTCTGCTACTGTTCACTGTGGAATTACACTAGAAATTCAGTGTGACCGTTCTTCAATAATTGTGTTTTGAAATCTGCCAGTGACTGAATTCTTAATCCATTTAGCATACACTGCGTTAATCGTGTGTATCATTTTCTATGAGAATGTCTTGGGGTACTAAGTCAACCACTTTACAAAAGCTGCCATACGTTGCGTTATATTGTCATACTCTGGGGGAATCACTTTTAACATATTTTATGAGCTGCAAAAAAGCTGAAGCAACTGCTATCTTTGGGACATGTCTTAGGTCATCTTTGTATCGTACATACATTATCATCTAGCATCAGTGTGGTGCAAAGACCCTTTAGGTAGCAGCTGATCAACTTCCCAGACTAGAAGCAGAACCATCATGTCAGTACAACGTTGACCCCAAGCTGATCAGTCTTGCCAGTAAGACCTGCCCCAAGTGTGCCCATATGGAGTGAGCACCTCTGGGAGAGTTAGCACTCTACAAATGCTAGTTTGTAGAGTTTTGTGTTGCTCTGTCTTCCATGCTGCAGACAAGTTTTCAGCCACGACTTCTACGATACCCCAGCTAGACAGAGAAGGACTGTGCCTCTGGTGGCCTAGGTAGAGGCAGCATTCCCTGGTTTCAGTTTAGGAAAGGAGATGAAAAAGGAGACAAAAGTCAGGGTAATCTCTTTGGAATACACAGTATACAGAGAATTGGGCAAGCATTTCAGGCTATTTCTCAGCTCAAACTATGCTTTTTCCAAAGAGCAGGATGAAGTGTAGTTTTAACACCTACACATGGCAAATTATGTCTGCTAATTTTTATTCTTAAGGAAATTTTCCAGTAGCGTGACAGGGTTTAGAATAATTGCACAAGACGGGTGATAGAGCGGTGAGAAGCTTTCAAGTAATGGTGATTTTTCTCAGACACTTGCAAAGAAGAGAAGTAATGTGTGTTCTGGTGGTCGACTGGCCAAAATGGAACTTCGATATTTACAGAGAGATGTAAACAATAGCTAAGGCAAAACATAAGGCATCTTATCAAATGCAAGAGGACCATTGCCTTACCTGACCTTTAGGCATCTGATTCCAGAGTTTGCAAACCAAATTAATTTCCTGCCTGAGTCAATGGGGAGAATTAAGGAACTAGGGCAGGGGTTCAAAATAGTCTGGGTGCTGACCAGGAATGACTGCATCTTAAGCAAACTGGAAGGCTGTACAGAAGAGAGAGGAATGTCTAGAAAAACTATGTGTCTTCCAGATTGGTGTTTTCCTGCTGTTCAGTGGGTTTCAAATCCAAAGTAATCTACATAATACACCTGAGTTAAGTCTAAGCTCCCATTATAATCAGTTGTCATCTAGGGTGTAATTCAGAAGCTTAAACAAAACCTGTAGCATTTGAGATGCCCCCAGTTACCAGGGACATCCACACAATGCTGGCAGGCATGACGTGATCTACAGGGGACCTCAGGTCTTCTGGATCAGCAGCTGGAGGCCAGGCAGGACACCAGAAGACATCTTTTGGCCTAGATTTCAGGTGTATGAATTCCACCTATTTGCAAACCAAAACCATCTCCTTGATTTGCGTGGCTGCTGTTGCTGCGCTAGGCTGCCATGTTGTCAACCTGTTGTAGATGTACTCTGAGCAATTCTTAGCACTTGCTGAATTAGGTCTGAATTAGGTTTAAGTACAAGAACATCTAGTTCAGGAACCCTAACTGGCCTTGACGTCTTAACTTAAAGTATTAAAAATACAGCACATTTTAACTAACAAAATTACGTTTGAAAGTCAAATGTAAAAGAAACTAGAAATATATGTTCTTTCTGGATCAACCCCTTGTCTAAGGGAGAAGCTTTCTTTTATGTTTTCCTCATCCTCTAACTTCTCACAGAAAACCGAGTCACATGCTGAAGAGGGAGGCAAATGTCCTACAGCAACTTTGCTCTCATATAACCAGTCAGCTTCCTACAGGATACACGGTTTTAGCTGAGAATGATATAAAGGAAGTTTATCAAACACAGACATCTCACATGCCTTTCTTTTTACTGAAGATCTTGAAATATAAATACTTATCATAAAATCACTTTCTGTGTATATGCTGAGCTGCATTTCAGCATACAGCTATAATCAGTGTAAAATACATTCATGAACTGTTGTATTTTATTGGCTAGTGCCTGTTGTACAGTTAGAGGTTTGGGGTTATTTTTCAAGCCCATTATAGTAAATTAATGAGCTACACAATTTAAAATTCATTCTTGAGATACCACAGCCAGCTGAAGATTGGAACTACTTGTTTAACCAGAGGAGTTTCAATAGCTAATAATAGGCTTATCTGTTTTCTTTGAAATATATTAACTATTTTAAAGGCTGAGATTTTTTTTTTGTCTCTTGCATGATTTTTGGATTGCTGTGCTTTGTCATAATGCTAATATTAATGTAATCAAAGCAATCTTGCAATCAGTAGGAACTAAAACCATACGGTGCTTGGTTCTTTTCTCACTTCACTTGTGTAACTGCACTGGCCTCAGTGCAATTAATTTATGCCAGAGTAAGGAAAAATAGAATCAAGCTCTCAAATTTTAAAATTTCAGCCGGGGCGGGGGGGGAGTGGGGAGGGTAACTTCTGATTTGGGAAAATAATTGGAAAAAAGGGAAGATAGCGTGCCCCTTCACCTTCAAATATGAAATCAGGTTAATGTCTCAGTTTAAATATGAACAAAGAATAATTTATGTATTGTATATGCTTATAGCAAGAGAATAAAATTACGGCTTCTCTGTGTTCACTGCAGACATATATATACACATATGAGTTCCATTTGCCAGAGGCATGTTTTAGGATCCTGAAAAAGTATTTACTTTGAAGCATAGCTTTTTCAAAGGAAAATGCAAAAGTTTTGCCCGTAGTAACTCATACAAACATTTTAATTATTTTATATATTTTTTTTTATTATTATGTAAAGGGGACATTAATATTTATTGCACATATTAGTATCAAGTAAGTCAGGTGATCATTCACTTTTCATGTGGTATAATCAAAATCTTTTGATCTTAATTTGAAAATGTCCATCTGTTGCAAAGATGGCTGTAGTAATAAGAAAAGAGGAGAACACAGGTAAAATTCATAAGGAATGCTGATGAAAACAGTCCTGTAACTGGCATGACAGTCCTCCCTTACTGATCTTGGAACTTACTATTCATCTGTGACAAGAATGTAGCAAAAAGCTTCTACTGAACTAAAAATACATTTCCAAAAGAGCTCTCCTCTAAAAGAACAGTAATTTTCACAATGCATTTGCTGTTGTCTCATGGCTTGAAAATTAAGTAGAAAATACTCAGAATACCCTCTAACCTGGTACATAAATCTGCCTAAAAAAACATACTAGGTTCTCTGGTATATCTCTTGATTTTCCTTCATCATCACATTTCATTTCGTCACAGTTCTGATTTATTGATGCTGCCTCCTTCCAAGCCTTACTTTGACAGCTAAGGTTTGACAGTTCTGTGCATTCCAATGTATTCAGTGCTAGAACAAACATTTTCTTGAGAAGCCATATTCTCCTTAATTGCAGTTTCTTCTCTTTTTCTTATATTCGAACTCAACAGTAGGACAGACTGCAGAAATGTTTTCGTATCTAGTTACGTTTTCTTAGTCTGCGTTATCCTATGATAATCCCAATGCTGTTTATTTTGTCATTTGTGTTTATTTATATGGGAAAGCCTGGATACACACAAAGTGTGAATACAACAAAATTTCATTTTTAGCTATAAGGCTTCTAACTAAGCTGTGCTGTGGTTGTTGACAGGCTCTGTAGCTAGAAACTGGATGTGTGCGTACATGCTTAGAACACAACAGAGGTTTAAGAGAACAGTATCGCACAAAACAAGAGCAGGATAGGTTGCTCGTTATCAGAAAATACTGACAAGACGAGAAACGGTAGTTGCTATCCATCAGAAAACAGAAAAAGGCCACTGTCTTGAAAAGAACCGTGTCGCTTCCTCCTGCTTTCATCTTCAGTCCGAGTTGCCGCATGCCTGTCTGTGGGAGCTTGGGAACTGCCTGCAGAACCCCACTGACGGCTATTGCCTGGTCACATGAAGGCATGAGAACTCCGCAGTGCCTTTAAACATTAGCAAAAAGGAAATCTATGGCAACTTCATACGCTTTGTTACATGTTTTAACTTGTTAGATGTTGGAGATTTTGCCGGCTATCCCCAAGCTTGCAAGAATGCTGTAGGAAGGTGTGACTGTCACAGAAAACATACGTTCTTGTTGGAGCTCGGAAAGTAAAGATACTGAAGATACTAAAAGATACTAAAGAAAGATACCGTAAAAGTACAGGGAAAATCAGTGAAGGTAACACACTGGTGTGAGGTGTGTGAGAGGCAGGGAGTCTTCAGCTAGAGTAGGGTAGTCATGGACAATTTGGTAATTGCAAGAGGTAAGTAGGAAAAGATTATTCACTTTTCTTCCATTATGAGAATGACAGTACTCAGTAAAATTCGCAGGCAGCAGATAGAAAACTATCCAAGTTACACTCTTTTGCATTGCACAGAATTAAACCGTGGACCTTCCTGTGAGAGGATGTTGTGCAGGACAAAGTTATAAATAGAGGCTTGGTCTGTCAGCCCTCATTTAAAACTGTGTCCTATATTCAGCCTTTGACTCAGGAGCTACTGAACAGAAGCTACAAAGTAGCTCAGGAGCTACTTTGACACAAGTGGGAAAGAATATAAGAGGAAAGTCATATTCTGCATGGTATGATTTTTTTTTTTTTTTCCCCCCACTGCGTCTGTTACAGACCACTGTTGGAGTCAGTGTCCTGAGCTAGAGAGGCCTTTGGTCAGACTCACTAAAGCTGACCCTATACTCCCAGCTTCAGGAAAGTGGACTATGAAATGCCTGAATAATATTTAGTTGATGGACAAAGGATTAGTTTCTTCTTCTGAAACCCTTAAATACTTTCTTTACTGTTTTCGGCAGCTTGAATGTTACCCACCAAACAATGACTGACTTTTAAAATGTTTAAGGAGAAAAAGAAAAATAAATGGTGGTTCACTGTGCAGTCAGAAATACTTCTTTTAAAAATTCAGCAAGATTTTGATTGCCACTGTTTCAGTAGGACCATCAATTCATCAACGAATTAAAGGTCTCACATTGAAATTCGGTTTGGCTGAACTACTCCATTAATTTATCCAGTCGTTGAGACATATCGTACAGGTACTTTCAGTGTTCTTATTACACCAACACAGGAACACTGTAATCCTTCCCTTTTATGAAACAAAATGCTTCGTATTTTATATTCATTGTACTCTACCATTAGAAGATGGAAAAAATCCAGAAGATAGTTATTTAACTCTCTTATGCTTAAATGTAGCAACATAGCAAAAATGGCCCAGAAAAAATCACATAGTTCATAGAGTGAATGCCAAGATTAGTATTTTGCTTTAATAGTGTAATCCCTTTGATGCATAATGATTTAATTTAATACAAATGCATATTCTGCTTTCACCTCTTGGTAGGACATTTAACTGTTGAACTATATTTATACAGTATTTTTAATTGCTTTGAGAAATCAAAGCCAGCCAAATAGTGTTTAGAGTGATTTAAAGTAATCTTTGGAAGAGTCTTCTCATTCTTTTTTTTCCCTTAATAATCTAGACAGGATTGCAGACATGATCACAGGGGTGAAGGAATGAAGAAGGGAATACTTTCTAGTCATGACAATTCTTACATGTTTTAATTTTCAGTAGCAAGACGTGGAACTGCCTTATTCAAATCCGTGTGGTATTTTTCAGTTCAGCGGTTAACAATCTATCTCACTTTTTATGGGTGCCTTGGGGTGGTGGTGTACTCATACCTCTCAGTTTTATGCACCTAACCTAGCCAGACTCCTTTTCTTCTTAGCGAGGAGAGTGGTTCAGAAGACCTAGGTTAGACGTCTGCTGTAACACACCTTTTGATGAAACCTCGCTCTTAAGAGAACAAAACCCAGTGATCTTCTGACAAAGGCAGCAGTGATAGTCTTCCAGTTACTTCAGTGGCAAAGTCCGAGGGACTTCAGCAACACTCTTTGGTAATACGGAAGGTGCACAGCTCGTTAATTTAGTATTAAGGAAGTATCACAGAGTCTAGGTCCTTTAATAAACACCAAGGTTTAGCATGGTGGAGAGGGGCTAACAGAAGCACATAACTGTATAAAGAGCGGTCACAAAGACGATGAAGCCAAAGTCTTGGTCATGGCAGATGATAAAACATAGGGCAGTGGCCAGAAATTGCAATTTGGGAGGTTCAGGCTGGACATTAGGAAAAACTTCACCCAGAGGGTAGCGCAGCGCTGGAGCAGGTTACCCAGAGAGGCTGTGCAGTTTTTGTCTTTGGAGAGTTCTGTGACCCAGCTAGGCAGAGCTACGGCTGACGACATCCAGTGTTGGCGACAGTCCTGATATGAGTTGGAGGTCAGACTAGGCAGCCCCAGAGTTACAACCAGGTACAACCAGGCATTTTGCGCTCCTGCGAACTGTGTAACTTCCAAACTTGAGGTCAACTGACAGTACATTAAATGATAAATGTTTCATTAGAAGTACAGTTTGTACTGTGATTATTTGGCAGGTTTGTATTCATGTATAAATAGATTTGTTACTATAGATATGAGGAGTAGATAAAATCACATATTTGCTAACTTGAACTTATTGTTTTAAGTGCCAGTGACCATACAAAATACTTGTATTTTTGCCCTCTTTGTATATCTCAATAGATTTAGATATATTAAATAGTACATCTTATTACATACTGAAATGCTCCATGCTCTTTTCAGAATACTTGAAGGACTTCAATGTCAAAGTGTTCTTGCCTTTGAAGATCAGTGCCATCTATTTTACTTTCACCGTATTCCAAAGCCTGTTCATAGAAGCAAGCGATGGAGAGTTGACAACAGAGTTCTTAGAAGCAGGCACTGTAGGAGTGCTACCTCGTCTGTCTCCTGTGCCTGTTCAACATCATTATATTAAGTGGGAAGGGAAGGAGGAATATTACTTCTGTCAAAGTAGGAAATGTCAGAAGGATCCTTCATCTAAGTTCATGTGAATGTTTCAGAGTATCAAATTTGGTGCTTGTGGCTCTAGCTATAGAGTGCCTGAAGTAAGAATTTTATCAGGAGATAAATTCTAACAGAAGATCAATTTGAAAATTTCTTCTCCAGAAGCATGAAAATCTTGATTTTTTGCTTTTCAACTCCTAGTGTTTCTAAATCAAGGCTGCGAGCCATTTTAGAAGGTGTGTTTTAGAAAAATCTATCTTCCTAGGCTCAGTACAGGAGAAACTAAGTAAAAGGCTGCTTAAACTGTATTGTATGTGAAGCAATATTTAGGTGATATAGCATATACATTAAAAGACATAACAATCCTTCTGCGCTTGAATTCTGTAACTCAGCATTATTTTCTAACACTGCTGAGCAGACATAAGTGAAATGTAGAATTTAATGTGGCAGCGTAAGTCACTCATCTGAACAGATGAGCAGCTGTTTAAAGCTGGGTTTAGGCGCTGCTGGCTCATTTAGATATTATCTGTAAAAAAATGTTTCCCTCATTTATTTCCACATGAGAAGATTTTGTCTCTCTCCCTAAAACAAGTATTTCATTAATTTCTAAGTTATTATTTTCTATAATAATAGAACCCAGTGATGGGTTGTTTCAAATCTTTTTCTGACATTACACAGTATGGAGGTAAAAAGCTTTATCTGGCTATAAAGGAGGTGTTTGCACTCAGTGACAATGGCTGTTAGTACTTCTGTATCAGGACACTAAAATGTAAAATGATGTGCTCAGCTGGAGGGGAGTGCAGTACTAATCACAGGCTTTTCCACAGGTACCTACAAAGTCCTCACAATCTGAAAATTACTTTGTCAGAAAACCAGATGGAGTCGCCAACAAATGTATCAAACTAGGAACAATTCCTACACTAACCCCCTGCTCTTGGTTTTTTGTGTGTTCTTGCTAGTTTCTACCTTCATCTGTTTCTCCTTTTATTTTACCTTTCTTTGGAACTGGCCAAATTGGAGCCTTCCCAGTAGAGGTTCTGTATTAACCAGTGTGCCTTTTCTCTGGTTTATGCAGCCCTCCAAGATGCTTTATCCTGCCTATTCCTCTCTGGCTTCTTTACCAGAGATCTTGCTACCCAGCTACCTTGGAAAATTGTACATGGAGACTGTAAAGCACATGGCCAGTTTCATGAGCGTGAGCCCTGCACGGTACGTGCGGTGCAAGGCTTGTGGCACGCAGCGGAGGGATGTCATCCAGCCTGTTGAGACTGGGCGCTTCTACTCTTGGAGAAGCTGAGGGCATCCTTCTTCATCTTCTGATGTGTGAGCCAGCCTACAGGCTGAAAGATGAAGATTTTCAAGACAGGCTTTTAATGTACCTCAGTATTTATATGTGCCACATTTGTTCCCAGGAACAGAGAAATTCCAAAACTATAGTATTTTTCCCATTAGTTCACCACCATTTTGCACCTGAAGAGTTTCTGCTGTTCGCCAGTTGTACCGCGTGGTTGTTTAAGTGTGGACTATTTGCAGTATATACATCTGGTGTATACTTGGGGTGAATTTACTTGTAAAAAACATTCAGAAATCCCTATTTTCTTGACCAAGGAGGAGTAGGTTCCTCACTCGGAAATCCCCAGACATGCCAGCTGGCCAAAGAAGATCTGTCCTTTTTCTTTTCAGGGTTACAATGAAACTTTCTCTTCTGACCTCCCATTTTTTTCCTGAAAAATTAGCCCTTTTTGATGAAAAACCTGTCAATGACTCCCTCAGAGGATGATCGAATTCCTCTGAATGACGACTGTCAACCATAATTTCTGAGGCAATGCAGAATACATTTATGTGGGAACATTGGCAGCCAAGTGTTTTGCCACACCAGACAATCAGTGTAATCACAGATAAGCTTTTCTATAGGGGTGAGCTATCGAAACTTGCTCCAAGCTCCTCCTGCTGCTTCAGCAGTGAACACCTCCTCCTAGCTGAGTACATGATTCAGCCTTACTCAGCCTCGCAGTACTGCTGGTGCTGCTGGTGAGCCAGTTTGTCTGGAGTGACCACTCAAAACCGGAGAGACAGGGCAGATGCTGAGAGGTATGACAAGCCTTTAGGTCGTATAAGTGATCCTGAAACTCATAAAATTAGTGTGAAGTACAACTACAACTGTTGCCTGGGTCACAGGAGGACCTCCGCAGTTGTTCTTGCTATTATTTGTTGAGTATACTGCTTTAAAAGAGTACATTTAAAAAATATTACCTGTGGTCTTCTACTTAACTCTCAATGCAAAAGAATCTGCAACGAACATTAACATACGTGAAAGGGAAGAGGTATCTGAGAAATAATCTACATTTATTGACAGATAAGTAATAGCCCACCAACTGAAAATTACCTCATTTTCCTCAGAGTCCAAGGCCTCTTTTCATTTTGGCAGCCCAGGTCTGTAGCAGGGCCAGAGTCAATGGAAAAGAAGCCCCTGCTGCTGCCTGCCGACACTGCCAACACACCAGGTGCCATTGCCAGAACAAAACAAAACATTTACTTGACTCTAACGTATGGATTTTCAAGTAGGAGAAGACGGACTAACACCGTGGGGTGGACAAATCACCCAGACCATCAGCAGCTCTTCAAATACGTTTTTAATGTTCTCTCTCTTTTCCTTATAATAGTTTTAAAGCTGTTCCACAGTTGCACAGCAAACCTTAACACGGCACAGAGCATGGGCAGATGCAGAGACAGCATTATTTCCATCCTATACATCTACTCTGCTGCAAAACAGTAATTCACAGGGTTGTGAATTACTCCATAGCACCTTTCTTGAAAGGTTTATGGCACAGGCAAGAGGAAAATTTCCTCGTGCCCGAACAAAGGTATTCCTAGACAAGGGAAAGTTGGACCCATGACTTAACAATGATGCCAGTGATGCAAGATAAGCATATTCTAATTAGTTCAGTTATTTTCCATTTACCATGAATAGGGACAGCAGAATTTGAATCATGTCAGCTGATACTACCTGTTTCTTTTGCAGTAGTCTTTCATGAAGACAGTATTTCCAGCTGGGACAAGTGGAATTTCTTTTCAGAAGCCAGCTGACGGAACTACAAATCCACCCACTTCTTTTATGCAGTTTAGTTTAACCTGAAGAAATTACATTTCCTCCCTTCTTGCTTTTCTGTTCTACCTGTGTAAATATGAAAACACTCAGATATTAATGAAGCCTAATAGATGCTAAAGAAACCAGAAAATGGAGCAGGCAAGAATGCCCCTTTGGTTTTTTTTTTCAGGTGGCCTAATTTTTTCCCAGAGAAGTGGACAAGCTTAGTTAGAAGCAAGGACAAACAGAATATGAGAAGGCTTTGCATTTACCTTTCTTAAAGTAAAAAGGAGAGATAGATATAAAACCAGACAGCCCTGGGGGATGATCGGTCCTTGGATCCTGGACCAAAAGCATAATATTATTTACAGGAAAATGGGTAGGAGTTCTTTCAGAAAAAAGGAATCTATTTTGCAAAACAGACACAAAGGCAGACTTATTTCTCAACAAGTTACAAAATTTATGTTACAAACTTAAATCCTTCCTGAATCATATAAAATACCAGTCCTGGTAAGAAAAATTTCTCTTTTCCTTACTCTTACTAAATGTATGATAACCTGTATCATGAAAAATGTGTTGCAGTGACTGTATCATTCAGATAGCCAGTCTGCATCTACCTGAACAATTTGTGCAGCACGAGAGGAGTGGATCTGTAGAGAGAAAGAGCGGCATTGAGGATCCAGCTCCACCCTGTGTGCTCATGTCAGGTTTTACTTTGCGCTACCTCCAGTCCAGTCCCGCACAGGGTATCCGAGACAGCTGCACAGTGTGAAATAAACCCCAGTAAAGGGGACGGCTGAGATACTCACTTTAAAAACACACTTCTTCTCAAACTAGAAGAGTCATGTAGATATCCCCCTTGATGTTCAGTACCTGGAAACTAAGAAAACTGATGTCATTTAATGCAAATTAATTCTTGAACAATCTTTCCTGACAACAAAAGCAGAGAAAGAGTTTTGCCACAACAGGATCGGCTCATGATTAGCCAAGGAATAGCTTGTAGTTTGTGTATGTTGGCAGGGCAAACACTTTCCCACTGAGAAAGAGAAGTTACTCACGTATGACAGCTTCACAGATGACCAGTAACTAATCTCCTGGTTCACAGATCTCATGAAAGTAAGATTTCTAAACAGGCCTCTAGATTTTTTCTTACAATCCGGTGTAAAAAGGTACTGATGTTGGGAAAAGGACCAAAAATGTCATATCTTAAAGATAAGTAACATTTAAAGAAAATAATGACGTATTTTTAATAACAAATTGTTACAAAGGCTTGGGAAATACATCAAAGTCTGAACTGTTTTAATCCCTGTTTCATTTAGGCATTAAATTGATTTCATTTCTTTTGGGTGTAATAGGAAGACTGTAGCATACTGTTCAAGATGTCGGTAAAATCTAGGATCTCCATTCAGAAGTGAAAAAGATTTCATCCCAGACTTTATGTGATTGAGATGGCAACACAGAATTTAAAGTACAAATAGAAAGCTGTGGATTAGTGGGACTTTACCAGGAGTTCCTGTGATACATAGAGATCTTGCTGAAGGAAAACCCATCCAGCAGTTGTTCTCTTCATTTACTGAGATAAACAGCCACTTGTGAGAAAGGCTGCTGAGAATAGGAGACAGGAAAAAAGTTAGGTTAACTGCACGCATCCCATACAAATTGTATTCAATGTTAAGCTATGTTCTGAGTATATGTTTCTGTAGATAGTTTAGTCCTAGGCTTAAAAATATCAACTACAGGAACTCTATAGCAGACAGTAGTAAGGCTTCCATGGGAATGCTGTAAGATTGCACAACTTTTGCTTGGGGCTGTTGGAAAAAAAAGCAAATTTAAGGTGTGTGTTTCATTGTTTATTGGAAAGAAATGAGGACTGTTGATATGAAGTCCACACATGGTGTGTTAGAGTGGTAGTTAGGCTGTATGATTCTGGTTTGGTTTTGGCCTTGACTTTGCTGACTGTAGTTTGCAAGTACATGTGCACTGGATATGCAAGATTCTGGGTGAGAGGAGAGATCACACATTATAACGCTGAGGTGAGAACGAATCTTTAGGTGCTAAATATGTCCGGCTCATACCTGGCCAGACCTCAGCAGGAGCTTAATAATCCTTGTCTTTTAATTCACATCCACATGTTTATTTGTACACGTTCGTTAAGTCTTTATCTGGCATTTCTCTAGTTTTTAAAGGTTGTTAAAACTGACAGATCACAATTGCATTACTGCACAGAATTAAATCTTGTAGTCTGTACTCGGGCAAAACTTACATTAATTTCCATTCATGAGCTGCAGGAGTGTACTGGCTGTCATGCACTGGTGAATGGTGTTTCCAGTAAAGTATGGTTCCTGACATGTGGGTCAGTAATCTAACAAGAAAAAAGAAGAGGTGATCTGTTTAATGTGCATTTGTCCTCCTAATGTTCTGTTAATGTGCTGTCATCTAAGGGTAGGATTTGCTTCATTGCAGAAAGCTGTTATACATACCTCTGCAACATCGCCTAAACCTTGTAAGGAACTGCTGTAATGGGGTGAATTGCTAACTATTAATTCTGGAGCCAGTGAGCACATCTCAGGGGAAGATTTATTATTCCTTTCTCTTTGTAGAATAGTTACATGCAAATAGAGATTTCCTCATACTTGCTCATCATTCAGTGTCACTCGGCAAACTTTTCTTCATGTTTTCCTTCATTAGAAGCATTCAAAATATGAGTTTAGTTGTGTCTTTCCAACTGCATTATCCTGGTCTGACAAAGGCAGAATACATTTTCTGTGGATATTCTTAAATATGAAATCTGGATTTTTTTTTCCTATGGCTATTATTCATTCATCAAGAACCACTACTTTGATATTTAGGGATAAAGACTACAGAAAAGATGAATGTGTCTCATAAATCACTAAAAAGGACAGATAAATAGACCCCTGTACTTTCACAGTTGCCAAAATATGCAGTTGTTATGTATGAGAATATATTTGAACATACGTTCATGTTCATCTCAATCATAAAATTCCTCTGTGGATACTTAAAGCAATCTTCCAATATTTTCCTTAATTTTATCTTTTGCTGAGGTGGCTATACTGCTTCCTATGGAAAAACATACTGTTCATAGAAATGTACTTTTTACAGCTGAATTGAGCCGATGAAGAAGGATTGGTAGGTCTCTTGTCTTGGTTTTCCAAGTGCTTGGATATCAGAAAGGACTTAGGAAGAAAGCATCCCTAGAGCAGTAGGGGGAAGGGTGGGAATGGTAACGGAGAAGAGTTTTGAGGTGTCAGAAGCAAGAGAAAAAGGGTGGAGTTTAGTATGGGAGACACGGAAGAGATTGGAGCAGCAGAAGGACTTGATTTGAGTGAGGACCAGGGTCAGGAGGAGTGGGGTGGTGGGTGGACCTGGAAAGAAGGGGGACAATAAGAGGAATATGGCTGAAATTGAAAATAAATTCTGTGGGGAAAGCTCTAAAATTCTGGCTTCATGGCAGATGTTGCGGACTTTCTCCCTGGTGGAACAATGGAGAAATCAGGGTCATGTAAAAATACTTGTTTCTACCTCCTGTGGTAGAAACAGGACGGGAAATAGTTGTCTCCATCCTGGAGACTGTCTTCCGAATATATCCCTGGTGGGGTCTGCACAGAGCTTCATCCGTGGGTCAGGAGACACTGCCTTTCAGTTCTGCCTTTCTAATAGCGCTTAAATTCACTACTGAAGGCCAACTGTAAACAAGTCAGGCCTTCTGTTTGGTAGTGGCTTCTGGTCCCCTTTTCGTTAAATGATTCGCCGGGCGACAAGCTGTACCTATGTGCATATGAAGAGCTGTAGGCACATCGTGTCGTGTGGTATTTGGTCACCTCAGAAGCATACTAGCATACTTCTGTTCGTGGGACGGGGGGGCACACACTCCTCTAACACCTTCTCTAGAGAGAGCTCTTGGTTGAAAGGTATCTTTAGACCCAGCTCTCTCCAGTGATACACATGTACTATATATCGGGTGGAACATGATTGTTTCCACCCTACCAGTGCTCGGGATTTAGGTGGGAAGCACTGTAATAAGCCAGTTGTGAGGAATGGCAACTAAGTGCTCCAGTTTGAGATACGCTTCCAACTGGCTTTCTGAACAACTGCCTGAAAACTGCCGTTGTTTGGAGCGGGGCTGTTCAAAGGCAAATGAGGAGAGGAGATGGTGCCATGAGCATGGAGAACTGCAGATGAAGGCTCAATTAAATGACTCTGCAAAGAGGAGAAGCTCTGCCCAGTACAAAATTAAGACTGTATATGATCATCCTTAGTTAAGACGTGTTTGGGGGACAAAACAAAATTTCATCTTGGAATTGCAAATAGTACATGTATGGTAAAACAGCAGAGATGCTGATCTGAAGGACATCAAACCCACAGTGTGTTGAGACATATTGTGAAAAACCCATCAGAAAAAATCCCTGCAATTATGTTATGTAGGAACTACAAATGACTAAATACTATCACTTTCATATATCCACAGCTAACTGATGAGCTGGTGAACTCTGGACTTTTCTCATTTGGACTTAGGCCACAAACTTTATAAAAAATGGGTTTTGTTATCAATCAATTTCATGTCCATCTAATTTCCTTACTTCCTCCTTGTTATTGTGGGTAGGAAATACTGTAAGAAATAAAGACTGGAAGGTAACTGACAGGTGTTTATTTTGCCAAATTCTCACTTCAAACCAGCATTTTTTTAGCCTAAGGACCATGTTTTGCTAACTTAAAATTAATAAAGCACCTTATTAATAAGAGGTTTGAGATAGACACAAAAAGAAGAATTAAGCTCTTTATTTATCCTGAAAGATGCAGAAACTTCTGAGGCAGACATGTAAAACCTACAGATACAGATCTGTCTTTGTAGGAGCCTGCATGCTGCTGGGCCAGAATATGTGATTTACTTGTCCTTGCAAGAGGTCTGATGAGAAAATGTGAATGCTCTCTTGGGACTTTAAATCCTATGAAAGAATACTTGAAATTTGTCATACTGCGCCTGTTGTTAGGTAAAACAGGGCTGCCTGCTGAAATCTGTGCCGTTTGGTTTGGTTCGCATGTTACCTTTTCAGTATGGTTTTTCCTCATTCAGAAGAACATTTGCTGGAGAGACGTCCAGTGGGACGGTTCCAGCAGCTCCTGGGGACTGTCACCACCAGCTGCAAGCACTTCTGTCCCCAGTCTGTGTCCAACAGCAAGGCGAGCAGTAGGCTGGGTCCTGCGCTGCCCACCTACACGCTACCATCCTGACCTAGACGAGCTCTCTCTGGGGTGAAAGAACAGCCCGTTCTCCAGCTCCTTTGGCCCATCTCCAAGACTGACAGCCAGGCACAGTTTGGCTGGCTTATCTTCTCATGTAGATGCTTCTTAACGGGGAGGTGGACCATGGCAACACACGCCATTTAACATCATAGCAATTCTTAGGCCTGTTTGCCAGAGTGAGTTGTGTAAAGTTTGTAAGCTGTCGATTAATGTTTTTTGTCTTAAAATATTTGTTTAAGAAAGACCCTTGTGACTTTAACAGACGTAAATGCCACACCGCTAGAAGTCAGCCATCTGGACTTTGTAATCTGGCAGGTAAACAAAGGGACCAGGCTCTTTGACATCTCTCAGATTATTGCTGATCATAGGAGCATCAACATTGCCAAAGGTGTCTCTTTGCTTCGTCACATTTCAAAGACGCCATTAATTTTGTTTTCACATGTTTAAATATTTATTTTGACCTTTTACCTCCTGGTATAACCTCCTGGCTTGTTGGACCGGCCAAATCAAAATACACTGATGTGTTCTGAACGGCCTTGCTGATTGTATAAACGCGCTGCGTAAACAGCTCTTGCGGAACAAAAGAACGAGTCCTCCACCGCACCGCAGCAAGTCTCTCTGTCCGTCTCAGATTCTCCATACAGGTAGAGGCTGTGCTGAGATACGCCAGCTGGTTCTCCGACCTTCATACCCCGCGTTCTTGCTCGTGTTCAGGGTTGTTCCCCCCGTCCCGTGCCAGGAGTAATGCTGAAGTAAGACCAACACCGTGTTGTTATGTGTTCGATGCGCAGGTGCCGCTGCTGGAGTACCGACTCTGCTCCTGGTCCTGGTGGTGCCTACCCTGGGTGTCCTCGCCTGCTCGGGATTCTGAATGTAGCTGGATTTACCTTGTCCTCTGCCTAACACAAAGGACTCCCTTTGAAGACGAGGACCGCGACTCTTTTTGATTCCTGTGGCACCATCCTAAGCCAAATAAATCACACTTTAAAATAAATTACCCTACCGATTCCTATGAACTTTAAGAGGACTGAGGCATCCAGGAACTCCTTCATGAAGTAAATCAACTTTTGAAAGGCTAAGAAATATTTTTAACTTGTTCCAATATGCCTTATAAAACACTTATGCTGATCTGTGACAGTTGCATGATTCGGTCCAATGGGGCAAGTTACAGTGTTAAAACCCAATAACATAGGCTGTACAGTGAAAGTAAAATCACCATACGTAGGTGCTTTAACTTGAATAACAAATTGTGAAATATAATAGAGATTGAAATGTTGATTGTATGTGATAAATGTAAGAGTACTACGTCTGTCTGTACTATCCTATATGTTTTGTGTACTGCATATTTTTGAATGGCCCCATCATCATTTATTGGGATTACTGGTTTTTAGAGAGACAGTCAAAGCAAAAACATTTCATTTTTTTAGAGCTGTATTTCTTGAGGCTATTGGATAGAATTTGAAGGACTTGAAATAGAAGTCAGTGACAAGGAATTTTTTATTTTAAATATGTTCAGAACACCCGAGACGTGCATAGCATGCTCAGCTTAAAGGAATTTACCTGTGCTTCACTGACACGAGATTTACCATATTCTTTTCTTGAAACAATTCTGTTGAAAAATTCCGTTATGGTTGTTGTTGCTGATTTTAGGAGTCAAGTGTCAGCTTTCAGGGAAGCAGTGTAATGTATTGGTTTTGATTTAGTATTATTACTATTAGTATTATTGTTAAGGTAGCAATATAACACTTAGGAGCTTGGAAATGGAGTCCATGTTAAGATCAGCCAGGTGGACCATGAAATGGTAGGAAACGTATGTTATTTTTTAAAGTGAAAAGATTTAAAATATAAAAAAAAGAAAAAGATATACAATAAATGGCAAAAACAGAGTAGCACAGTAAAAGAAATTATTATATTTACATTTTTATGCTGCAGATGCCAGGTGTTACCTTCCTGTAATGAAGGCGTACATTTGGGAGAATTATATGCTTTTTCAAGAACTTGATATTGTTCTAATGTTCATAGTGTTGTAAATAAGAGTTTTAAAGTTCTGAGACCGTTTCCCTATTTGATAGAGTACTGAATGATCCAACTGTGTGTTAATACATGAAAGTCAGATCCCAACTGTTAGTCGAAGCTAAATGTTTACTATGGCCTTCGCAAAATGGGAACTCTATTAGAGATAGAGAATGTTTTTGTTCTGACTGTGTCTACAGTGCTTCAGTGTTGGGTTTTTTGTTGGTTTGTTTGGGTTTTTTTAAGTTGTTAAAGAAATGCACATTCCTTTCATTTTCCATGGTGTGCTGGGAATTAGTTTGAGTGTGAATGTTGAAGAAACACAGTGATATTGAATCAGCTGGCTCAAGTAATAGTGCAATGTCTGATGCTTCAAGAATTATAAGCTTTGAATCATATTTTATTAGCACAACCTTGCTAGCTACTTAGAAATAGATTTTATCTTTTTAGAACTGATACTGTAGAGGTCCATAATAATAATATTTACATGAAGCAAGAATAGGTCAATTAATAATTTACACCCCTTTCTTTTATTTGTATAATTTTGTACTATATATTTACATGTAAAAGTGTAGAGTCTTCATTAAGAAATATCAATAATACTGTTTTAGTTTAATTTTAACTATTTGTTACAAGATGAAAATTTTTTAAATAGGTGAAAGTGATAACTTCCCTACAGAGGAATGTCAAAGTGTCAAACACTACTGAGTTTCATAAATTGTATAATTATTTGAAAGAGAAATGAGCTGTCTTCATACATAAGAAACTAATATGCTGTAAGCCTTCTGTACAAAAAAATTGTGGTTTATTGTGTTTCATTTGGTTTGGTTCTTTTGCAGTATGACTCATTTTTATATAATCTACAACCACAACTAAATCTTTTGCCAAATGCATGATTGCCTTTTACTTTTCTAATACGTGGTGTAAAAAGCAAAACTGTTTAGTTTTTGCATGGAAATGACCTGGGAAGCAAAGCCACTTCTTTTTTTTAAATCAGCAGCACAGATGAGGTAGGTCTCACATACTGATCAGTTGGAGATTTTTCTGTTTCACATAACTGTGTAAATTTGATCGGGACCTTCAGTTTCAAATTGTTGTCAAGAAAAACTAACTGATGTATCATCTGCTTTAAAACGCAAGGTTCTTAATTAAAGTTTATATAGATAGACATATTTGTTGTTTCTTTATATTTCAGGAAAATTGATATTACTATTATTTGATACTGATGAATATTGAACTGTTTTTTTAGTTACTTTTTATCTTTTTTTTTTTTTCCAAATGAGTAGAGCAGGACCGTGCTTTGTCCTTTTTATGAATGAAAAGTAAATTACAATTAAATAAATGTATTAATGTTACTCAAAATATAATAACTGTCTTTTGAATTGGAGCTTTCTGATTTCATAACAGTGTTGTGGTCATCTGTGACAGTAAAAGTGTGGATGGAATGAGGTCCTGTGTATCCCTGCCCTGCCTTCTTGTGAATTTTGCTGGAGTTAAAGAGCTTTGTGGGGTAAGGGTGGCTGTTTTGCTTTGATTATAGGTGATAGAAAGAGATTTTCCTAACATCAATGACAGAAAGCCTCCTGAGAGCTTTTCAGCTTTTTTGGAAGCAAGAGTTAACCGAGCAGAGTATTTTTTCAGGTAGTATTTTCTGCTCCAGTAGATATTTGTCGTGGTTTGACCCCAGCTGCAACTAAGCCTCATGCAGCTGCTCGCTCACTCCCCCCCGCAGTGGGGTGGGGGAGAGAATTGGAAGAGTAACAGTGAGAAAACTTGTGGGTTGAGATAAAGGCAGTTTAATAAGTAAAGCAAAGCAGCACAAGGAATCCATTCCCCGCTCCCCACGGGCAGGCAGGAGTTCAGCCATCCCCAGGACAGCAGGGCTCCAGCACGCCCAACGGGGACTGGGGGAGACAAACGCCATCGCTCCCAACGTCCCCCCTTCCTTCTCCTTCCCCCAGCTCTGTCTGCTGAGCACGATGTCCTATGGTCTGGGATCTCCCTTGGGTCAGTCGGGGTCGGCTGTCCCGGCTGTGTCCCCCCCCCAACCCCTTGTGCCCCCCCAGCCCCCTCGCTGGTGGGGTGGGGGGAGAAGCAGAAGAGCCCTTGGCTCTGGGTGAGCACTGCTCAGCGGTGACGGGAACATCCCGGTGTTACCGACACTGTTTCCAGCACAAATCCAAAACACAGCCCCATGCCAGCTGCTATGAAGAAAATTAACTGTACCCCAGCACAACATATTATGAAGAAAGATGGCTGAAATGGCAAAACTTCATACTGATTAAATGCTTTGTGTGATCACAATAGTTTCAAGAGGTGACATCAAATATAACTGACTGAGATATTGCTTCCTTGGAGGGGTCACATTCAGGCCCTAAAATGCGGCACATAAGAAGTTGGTGAAGTTGACGGTCGTGTTGCAGAACGTGGTTGCGTTCATCTTCAGGGATGCCAAATGAGAAGAGTCAATGAGAGAGTGTTCCTCATGCCCTGTGCCTAAAAGGCTGCCTAGTCAGTCGGAGCAGGGCTCAGACATGGGGAGGAGAAGATTATCACTACTTTGATAAGGTACGTTTTGTATTTTTATCTTGGTCTCTAAGAGAAAGAAGGGTTTGAGTCTCTGTCTGCCAGTTCCCTACTAATGATTTCGAACCTATTGGGCGATGGCAGACAAATTCACCAGCTATTGTACTGAAGAAAATCATAGTCTGAGTAGAAGGTAGAGATTTAAATTAGGAATTTGCATCGAAGGCGGCTGCAGCGTGGTCACTGGTCTTACCTGTCCTGTTTGGCCTGCCGGATGCCTGGACAGCATGGGACGAGTGTCGGCTGGGGGGAGGCCTGAGCGTGTGGCACTGCAGGAGATGGAAGCTGAGATCATTGCAGTGATGGAGCGAGGAGGGGAAGAACGGGGCATAGAACATAAACCTGTAGGAGAAAAGGTTTATTATTTCCACTCTTCAAAAAACAACTTGTTTTTGTTTGTGAGACTTGTTTCCAGACTTCAGAGCCTCTAGCTACAGAAGACGACAAAAAATATGCCTTTAAATATTAGCTATCTGGCTGAAGGCCAGATCTTCCAGTCTTGATCTGCCTCAGCATTGCATTAAGCTACACTTCCTATTGGAATTAAAATTAAAATAACAGACATCAGGTAATACCCAAATACATTCCTGTATTGGAATCTTGAAACAGTTCCAAATGCTATTGTGTAGAGATTTTCTTTATTTAAACATATCGCAGAAACGTGTATTCTTTCAGGTTACGACAGTACGATATGCGCTAAGGAAATTCCTTTGGCAGCAGTATAAATCTCTGTAGCTTCTAGCACTTGTGTATGCTCCAGCCTTGCAGATGTCTGTGAGAGGCTGAAAGAGTTAATGTCTCAAACATTGTGGCTGGGCAAGTTCTGCATAACAGCGGACCGCAGGCGAGAAGCCGATCAGCAGAGATCGGCGCAGGACATCAGCAACAGGACTGGGAGGGCATCGTGCCAGAGGATGCACAGTTCCATGTTCTGAGACGCTGAGCGGGGCAGCTCACCATGCATGGGCAAAGATCAAACCATGGTCGTGTCTGCAGGGAGGGGGAAGTTACTCCCCAAACGACCCCCAAGCCCACCGACCCATTTCCCAAAGGTTCTGAAAGCACAAACGGTGCGAGTGCCCGCCCAAAGGAGGGGCAAGGAGATGATAAAAGGACACAAACCGAAGCCCCGCACCCGCACGCCCTCCAGAACTGGACCTCTAGACTGGCTGGACCAACGCTGGACCCAGGACCGGTGAAATCTTTTCCTCTGTCTCTCTCTCTTTCTCTTTTTTCCACAACCCCTACACCTCACCCCTTTAGACACAAACCCGTTGACCCAGTCTGGGACTAGGAGTGGATCCAGCCGCCCCTGGGCTCTTCTCTGAGGAGGAGTCTGGAAAGCAAGGGGGTCCGCTCTGAACCTCCTGACCCAACGGGAGGGATCTCCTTCCCCGAATTGATGTATATGCTTACCACGGGTTACACGGTTTACCGAGGTAGTTCTGTGCCAATTCCTGTTGAGAGAAACCATGCCACCTACTGTTACACCTTCCAAGTTCAGGCTGCTTCTGCCATAAATAAAACGTTCAACTGATCGTTTGGTGTCATTTCACCTTAGTTTGGCCCGAGGGAATTCTGACCTCGCCACAATCCCTCCCTGGTCTGTCCAGCCCGGGTTGTGACAATGTCGTCCAGCGGAATCTTTTCACGGCGTTAGAACGTGGGCGCTGCGCAGGAACCACCTGCCTTTTGCACAGAGCAGTGGGGTCTTGCAGAGGAAGATTGCTCCTCTCCATTTCTTCCAGAGGTGATCCATTTTTCTTCAACTTTTCTACCACTAGTTCCTTTTGCTTTGCCATTTGAACATTCTTCTAATTTCCAAAAGCAGGAGAAAGGACAGAAAGGACAAAAGTCCACATGAATAGGAAGTAAAAAGTAATGTTTGCATCTCAAACAGAAGTAGCACTGTCTTTTATTTTTTTGGCAGGCTAAGATGTTTTTCTTTTACCTGGATGCCAGTTAACCAAGTGTGCTTTAAAGGATGTCATGAAAAGACACATGAAAAGTGTTTCTTTCACCTTAGTTGATCTTGACTCTGGTCTATTCCCTTGATTAATATAGATGACACTAGAAATTACGCCAATTTTTGTTCCCCAAAACACTGAGAAAATTCATGATTTAGCTGGCAACCCCCAGTGAACGCTGATGAGTGGATTTTACTGTCTATATTTAGAGTCTAACAGTCTCTTTAAAACCTGATGCCTTTGGTCTTTAGTGTGTTATTACAGCCATCTGCTGTAGATGAAGGTCTACCTATCTGCTTCACGAAAAGGTATGAAATCGTTTCTTTCTCTCCCAAAAAGCAGGCAGTATGCATGACAACACGCAATATCAGCTGGCGGTAAAAAGGCAAATTGAAACAGAGAATACAAAGATATTGACCAGGCATCGTCCCCTCTAGATGGCTGTCACGGCGCAGCTACTTACCCATGTCAGATCCATCCTTCAGAGTTGTTCGACACCTGCCGAAAGCAGCGCATAGCGAAGCGGCTCCATGGCACTGAGGTAGCCCAGCGCCAGCCCTCCTGTCCTCCGCTGGCTGCTCAGCTCCGGGCAAATTCAGATCCTCGCCGGTGGTCCACGTGGGCACGCAGCTCCAGGTGGGCACGTGCCGCAGTCAGCAGGGACGGGTGGCACCAAGGGGACGTTACCTGGCTGCAGGCTGGTGTTTAAGCCCTCGGGAAATACCCGTCTGGCGTGGCCCCAGGGCAGCGGAGGGCACGCAGGCAAGCGGGGCGGTTGTCCTCCGAGCACCAAGCCTCTGGCTACCCACAGGGACGGTGCCCTGCCCTCAGAAACGATGCGTTCGGCACAAGGCGCTGAATTCTCCTCGCCCCCCAGCGGGAGAAGAGAAGCAAATATTTTCCCAGATTAAGGGCCACGGAGCAGGCAGCGCTCCCCTCGCCGGCGAGCCCCGAAGCGAGCAGGCTTTGGGAGCACGCAGTGTCAGCAGCTCAGATCCCCGTGCCAGTAGCCGGATTAGCCGCGCGGTGATGTTCGTTCCTGATTCTCACAGGGAGAAAGATATAAAAGCACAAAGTTCCCAGAGGCTCTCAACTCAAGGGATTTATCCTGTCCAGACAGCTCCCCGTAAGCAGCCGCTCCGCAGTGCCTGCAGCACGGTAGCACTCGTGGGATGCAGCGGCTGGTTTGTACTGGTGGAGCCAAACGGTGTTTCCATGCTGCTAAAACCTCGTAGGACCAGGGCTGTTGTATACAAAGCACCCGTTAGGCGCTGTCCCCGGCCGGCGCTTCTCCCCGGGTTGATTTTCAGACGGCGCAGCCCCAAGCCGTGCCAGGGCCCCGCGCAACCAGTTGGCAGCGGAGGTGTCTGCGTCCCGGGGCTGGCACTGCCAGCTGCACAGGGGTTTTTAGTTTTCCATTCAAAATCTTCAGGATCACCGTAGGGTCTGCAAAAGCTCAGTTCCTACGACTAACTTACTTGTATCTGCGACTCAACGCGGGACGGGGACGCGCACAGGGCTTTAGGGCAAGGCTGCGTGTGAGGAGGCTTT
This sequence comes from Aquila chrysaetos chrysaetos, assembly GCF_900496995.4. Classification (NCBI taxonomy): domain Eukaryota; kingdom Metazoa; phylum Chordata; class Aves; order Accipitriformes; family Accipitridae; genus Aquila; species Aquila chrysaetos. The sequence continues at coordinate 32,300,821 of NC_044008.1, forward strand.
TGCCGATCCTCCTCTTACGCCTCGTCGTTAACTGCTATTATTTGTCTTGCGAGTCCATGTTTAGCCAATAATATTCTTGAAATCATATATCGTTTTCTCTGCCCAGGAGGTTTTTAGCTATAAATGTCGAGACATATGCGTCAGTCAGATCTCCTCTATGACAGCACTCTGAAGCAGTTAATTATCCATCTCAATTTAACTGTATTCTGGCAGAATACTCTAATGCATAGCAGACTCCCTATGGATCGACCTGCAGCTCGAAGAGCTGTCGAAAATCAGCCAGTTCTCCACGAAGCTCCGCTGTGCCTGCCCCGTCAGAGCACCGCAGTACCACCGCAGGCCTCCAAAACGTATGCCGAGGCCAAGATGATGCCTCTCCTGGCATCAAATCTCAAGACCTTTCAGCCAGCTGCAGTCCCTGATTTGATCTCCAGTAGAAAGTATGCGACAGAACGATACAAAGGGGTCTATAGGGAGTGGGTGTATTTATATACGTAAGCCTTGTACAAGTAAGTTAAAACACGTGCTGGGATTGTAACAGAATCTGACAAAAAATAATACCTTAATGGGAAAAAAAAAAACACAACAGAGATGAGCTCTGCAGTTTTTGTGGCAGCTTTTATATAGACAGTTTAAACTTTGTGCTCCCAGAGCCAAGAAAGAGCATGCACGATGACTCCACCGGGTTCTGCTCAGTGGAGTTTTCTATCGCTAACCTACTTCATTGACTTTTCTGTGATGTTGTGGATGTGATGATTTAGACAGCAGTACAGGAGAAAAGAGGGGAAAACAATTCTGTTTAAACAAGGGAGGAATCAATAATTCAAACTCTCAAGACGGAGCCAAACATGCTAATACAAATGACCTAGAAAATAGCATAAACTTTCACTGTTATTAACTGTGTGTTGGTATACAGCGCAATAACCCGCTCCTTTGGGGTTTATTGATTCCAGGATGTAGGAAAACAGGATTTTTTTATATAGAAACAGCATAATCACTGACTTGGTCTTTTTTTAATCAGTACTAAGCAAGCTAGAAGCCTTCACTCTGTCAGGAACACAGGGTTACAAAGGGCATGAACTTAGCTAACATGGTTTATTTCCCTACCTCGCTCCTTCCAGAAAATCCTTGCTGTGATGTGATAACCTGGTGGCTTCTGGCCAGTACTCTCCCTGCGCTCAGCCCTCCAGCAAACATAAACTAAAATGGGTATTTCCATGATCAAAAATACTTAGCCTCTGTTTCTTTTTCTTTCTTTGTTTGTCTTTCCTTCTGTCTTTCTTTCTCTTCCTCTCTTTCTTTCTCTCTCTTTTTCTTTCTCTCTTCCTCTCTTCCTTTTCTCAAAAGAAAAACCAAACTAGGAACTTGAACATTGGTAACATAAAGCCATCAGGAAAGAACATCATCAACTTCTGAAGCAAAGCAAAATCCCTTAATGACTAGCCATGTATTCAAGAGATTTTGCAAGCACTCAGTTGACCACACAGTTCTGATACAAGAAAGAGGTAAAATCAGCATGACTTTTACTTCTGTCAAGTTCTGCATAGGCTTCTTCCAAAAGCTCTGAATCAGATTTGGAGGATCAAGGATATATTCCAGTGATTTTAAGAGACTTGGCATCAGTCATGGATATCTTAAAGGATTTGAAGCCATGTGCTCTGAAAGTTAAGCAAAAACATATGTGTTGTGCATTACCTGGTGAACTGATAGATTGTGGGATGCCAGCATTTATTCCAACATACAGCATAGCAGAACGGGGGGGAAAATACATAAATTGGGCTTTACGCTGGATGACAAGGTATTTTCATCGATGAAGGATTTACTCACCGTAGCCAACTTTACTCCACCCCAGCTCAGGTACCTCCATTACCAACACCATGTGTAGGAAGCCAGCCAAGCAGTCTTCAATGAGCTGTTCAGCCCTGAAACAGCCCAATCACCCTCACCTCTGCTCATAGCAAGCAGATCTCGCCTAGGAGAGCTGAGCTCGTTGCTGAAGCTGGGTTGGATCCACCTGGATGGCTGGTTACCTCCTATGATTATAAAGGGAAGCTGAGGGAGGCTAGCTGCCCCAAGGCAGGCAGCCAACATATGGTTTTTTGCAGCAAGATCTCGAAATGCTGGAAAACTTAGATTAATCATCAATGAAATACTTGAACCTTATTATACCACAAGTAAAATCCTGTGGGATGTCTGCTCAAGAGAAATTGAATTTGTACCACCCTAGCACAGACAAAACTCAGAGCAACTGAAGTGAAGGAGCTAGTACTGTGAAATATGCCACTGGAGAAATAACAATCAGAGAAGTAAGAAGATTATTTCTAATGATATCATTAAAATCAAAGTGTCATTGACAGTATTAGCTTCTCAGGAATTAATGAACTAGAACCTACTGTGAGAATAATTGCATGTAAACTCCAATAATATTGATGTTATGCCAGAAGCTGTGATGTCTATCGAGAATTAATTTACAAAATCAAAACTCAAAGGAAGTCAACTCCATTTATGACCTTTAAAAATGCAAGTAAACACAGGATGCAAAAAAAATTCACAAGAAAGCACATTTGTAAAACTACAATGTAAAACCTTGCATCTAGAAGACCCTTTTCTAAAATCACAAATATACGATCAGTACTTGAAGCATTTCTTTCTAGATTTCTACATTCCTGGTCTACTAACTGGTGTTAGTAGACTGGCTGGTGTTCTCTGCTGATTTCTTGGGATAAATATGAAAAAAATAACTTACATCCTTTTGCAGCTCTTCATCCCATGAGTAGATTCTCCATGAACACATCGACGAAGGAGAGCTAGAACGACCAGGGCAGCCCCTGCCCAACAGTGCTGCAGCAGGGCTTGTCTCCAGCTCCCCACAGCCCTGCCCTGACCGGCCACGGGCCCTGCTGAGCCGGGCCCACCTGCAGGTCCACGTCCCATCCCACCCCATCCCATCCCCATCCCCAGGGAGGTATCCGATGCCCGGGGCTGGGGCTGGCCCCAGTGCCCCCAGTGCCCCCAGCTCCCTGCATGCCCCCTGGGTTGCCAGCCTCGCCACGCTCTGCCTTTGCCAGTGATATCTCCTATAGCAGTGCCAGAAACTGTTCAAGGTATTCAAGCAGCTAATGTGGCGAAGCAGCTGAATTTGGCAGATTTCCCATAGAGAGCCTTAAAAATCCGTGTGGTTCTGAAATTAAGTAAAATGTACGTTGGGTTATAGCGTTACTGTGCCTCACGTATAACAGTGATACAGCATGGTGGATTGGGAGTGGATCTGTGAAAATAAGATCTGTCTGACTGACTGGTAACTGGGCTTTTTTTTTTAGTATTGTTTATGGTTTTAACTGAGCAGGAGGCTTTGAAAGAGCAACGGGTGGGAAAGAAGATCACGTCTCCAGATAGCCATCTCTCCGCAAATTTTGCAGACCCGTTCAGCAAACATGCTGGATCTATTTCCTTTGAAGGTTTCACCTCTTTTCTTGAGCCAATCTCTACTGGGAAGGATCAAAGGAGAAAATGTAGAGTGAGCCGTTCCCAGGCCAGAATGGACTTTTCTTTGCAGAGGACCATAGCTGATGGGGAAGGGATCCAGGGCTCTCCCGGGGATGTCAGGCCAAGAGGAGCACGGTCCCCCTGTCCCAGGGCTTGGGGCGAGAGCAGGCGGACAGGATTGCCGTGCTAAGCCCCAACAGATGTGCAGCAGCTCTTGCGATTACGGACAAGGAAGAAAGACCTCCAGCACATTATGTCTGCAAACGTCATGTCCACTGCGTCTTTTTACCACTGGGGAAGCTAGGAACAGCACGAGAAAGCAGTAAGAAGTACTTCTGAAAGCTTTTATTCCCTTCTGCGTCAAAAATAGTAAAGAGTGATATGAAGATTACAGAGCTGCAAAAATTCAGCGGAGAGCAAAGAATACATCCTAGAATAAGTGGGTGCAGTGAGAGAGCATGCCTGATCTTCATGGACTCACTGGTGAGCGGCGAGGATGGAAGAGGTCACGGAGCAGAGGACTTTAAATGAACAAACCCAAACTATTCATAGGTCTTGGATACAGTTTGTAAGCATTAGGAGAAATGAACGACTAAAAGCTGTCACTAGCGGTACCAGCAGCTCTCAGAGGATACCTCTTCCTCAAACAGGGCTGCGAGGTTTGGGTCTGAGCTCTTCCACAGAGAGCTGTGCAAAGGGGTTAAACAGTAGCTATATCAAATATGCAATCACTCAGCTTCTCTGTGGTATAACTGCAAGCAAGATCTGGATAATGCACATGTACACTTGATTAAGGGCACGTGAAAAAGCATTATGTGGATTTGTGAAGATACCCATTAAAGTATCCATCTGTTTGGGTTTTTTACTTCCTTTGGCTCATAACAGGAAGCCTCCATTAATTTCCTTTATAAAGTGTGTATTCAACAAGAAATTAAAAGTAATTCACATTAAAAAAGAAGAAAACAAGTAATATATGTAGAATGAAGACGTTTGGAAAAAAATCCTTCAATTATGGATGCTAATGTTTCTGTCCATTAGGCATGAAAAATTAATTTTCTTGAACGGATGTATTAAAATTACCTCTCATTACAAGCTGATGACTGCCAGATGTTAACAAACTGTTCCTAAATGCTTATCATTATGTATAATAATGACTAAGCTCACAAAGTGTTTCGTGCTTATGTGCCTGTAAGCCACAGCATGGAGAGCAATGGCTATATACTCTTTTTAAATGATAATGTGTGATGTAAAAAACAGTTGCTCTCTACCAGACAATAAGAATCAAAAAAACCCCACTTCAGTCCAGAGCAGCTGGGAGCCTTTCCACTGCATTTTGTGGTCAGTGTTCCACCTACAGGTAGATTCATTTCTTGGCTGGGGCTACATCCACTATTTACTTAGTCAGTGCCCATATGCTAGATCAACTGTCAAAAGGATCAACCATAGTAATGATTTGGCTGAAGGGGAAAGGAGTTAAACTGCAGATTTTTGTATTCTTTTCATCATATTATCCATTAAAACCCTCCCCAGAAGGACAACAAAAAACCTGATCCTGCCTGGAGGCATTTGTGGCAGGTGCCGACTATAATGACTGATAACACTGCAGACTCAGGCTGGGATGATTGCTTCTGGAGGATGCCTACAGCAAAGGTACAGAAGAATTTCTTTCCTCTCTAAAATGTTTATTTTCTAAATGCTGTGCTGTTTTTATGTCTCTCCTGCCTTCTTTTGTTCCTTACAGTAATGTCCCAGTCTGTGCACTCCAAGCACTTGCTGGGTAAAGCTGCAAAAGAGTTCCTAAATTTTCATTCTTGCAGCACTGCACTCCTCAACAACATGGAGGGATAGGAGATACCCTGAACTAACTTCCCTCCAGTAATGTGTGTTAGGGGAGTTCATTTGTCAAAATCCCGCTCTATTTAACATTGCACTGAACTCGGTACAGCCGCCTTTCATTCCAGCTTGATTAAATCTAGCCAAGAGCCAAGGGAGTTGTGATCCCAGCCGAAATCTCACAGAGCCTGACCTGCAGGGCTGGGGGAAGCCTTTGCCCTCCTGGGCAGAGCTGAGATTTGCTGCGTAATTCTTCTGTGCCTCCCTGGCTACAGTTTTGTAGGAAGGGAGACAAGACTGAAGCGTCGAGTTGCTATTGCTAGTGGGAGAGAACGGGGATGGTTTGGCATCTGTTTGTACAGGTAGGGACAGGCACAGCTTTCCTGGGAAAGGTCTGCATCCCCCGTGCTGGGAATTCTTCCTCGCGGGCAGCAGCAGCAAGCAGGCTTACTCTGTGGGGCTGTGCCAGCAAAAGAGCCCAGAAGAGCTCTGTATATTCAGCAGGAAGAGAAATAAGCACTAGGGCCCGCTTTCTCCTCACTGAAGCTGCTACCCCCGCAACACATGCACCAGAGACAGCTCTGCACGTCCACAAGGACACTGACCTGAGGGAACAGCCCTCACCAGCTCAAAATCTCCTTATCTTGGTAGCTCAGTGCCTTTCAGTTGTGCTTAGAGATCTTTGCTTTTCTCATGTATGATTCATGAGATTTAGCAGCTACACATTGTTATGGAAAGCATTAAAGCACGTATGGAAAATCTAATTTTCTATACCACTTTGATTGGTTTGCAATGTCTTAGATCAGCTAACAGAGTAAGTGACTTTTTAGCTGGAAGAATTTCTTAAACCACTGAATTTGTTTCAACTCTGTGTTTTCTGTTTACTCCTATCCTGCCATGTAGAATTTCTCTCCTTACTCTTTCTTTGGATGAAGTACAACTGGCTGAGCTTAGCACGTATGCTAAAGACCTGAACAACTTGACTGACTTGTTTAAATCCAGTCCTCAAAGTCTAAAGCTCCCAACAGTCCAAAAGCATCGCTCTTCCTCCAGAGAAATACGGGAAAGCAACAGCACAGTGTGGACTTGGCTCCCTACGGCTACCTCCCCTTTGCACAGCCTGCTGGGGTTTACTCAGTGCTGGTCAGGTCCCTCTGGGAAGACTGGTGGGGGGCTCTGAGCAACAGCTCTGGCCACCAAATGCCAAGCTGCCCCCCCGCCGTGCAATAACTGGGGATGGGGGGGGGAAATATATGCCTTTTCCTATCACCCAGTTGGTAAACGTCCCCCAAATCTGTCACAAGGGCAAGTATGTTTTGGTTTGTTTTGGTTTTTTTTTTCTTTAATTGCTCTGGGGAGTTTCCGATCACAGCTCTACCTCCCCGAGGGACTCAGCAGGGCACTGACCGGACCGTTGCTGGTGTCCTCAGGACTTCAGTGGTGATGAACATCGGCTTTCCCCCCTCGGAAAGTCAGCAGCACCAGGAGAAAGGGAAAGGGAGGGCAATGGGCGCTCGCGGCAAAAGAGAGACGGCGAGCGAAGAGACGCAGCCCTCGGGCACTGCCGGGCTGCCGTGGGGAGGCTGGCACGGCCCCGAACGTGGCTGCTCCCCTCCCGTGGGGCACAGAGGGTGCGTTGCCCTGGCCCAGGCTGAGAAAAGTGTCACCTTCCCTGCGTGGTCCTTCCCCTCCCCCTCCGTCCTTTCTCTAATTTCCCCCATCCTGTAACTCCCTGCTCCCTGACTGAACGTGCAGGATTGAATTAGTGGTCCAGACAAGTGACGGATGGGGAAAAAAACCTTCCCAGCTGAGAAGGGAGCTGCCGGGAGCCAAAGTCTTCGTGAAAAGGCAGTGCTTTCCCCAGCCAAAAACGCTTGCTTCTCTCCAGCCAGGCAGGCACGTCTGCACCTCCACGCGGGGTCCCCTGAGCCGAAATCCAGCTTTCCCAGCCGTGACACCGTGGGGACCCGGGAGTTTGAACTTGAATAAGGCCTCGGAGCGGCTCATTAGCTTGTGGGATGACGTCAGCAACCCCTGTTTATGACTACTGACAGAAATTAGGCACCTACCGACTGAAGTAACAGCTGAGCAATGTTTTTTTGAAGATATCAGTGGCGCCTAACTGGTGGGATCAGGCACCTACATACCTTTGAGGTACTCGGCCAAGGAGATTAAGTGACTTGCCCACGGTCACACAGGAAATCTATGGCAGAGCCAAGAACTGAAACCAACTTTCAAATGACTTAACCACAAGATTATCATTCTTCCATGTATTAAATTATTAATTCTGATGCTTGTCAGGAAGCCTGAGGCACAGGATGGGTGCTTATTAATTGGTGCCAGACACATAAACATGCACATTGATTTATGTATTCATATATTTAAAACTGGATGAAAGAACTATCCGGTATCTCATTTTGGATCTTACTTTAGTCGCTCTCCTCCTGGTTTACATAGAGTTGAGGATGCGCTGGAAAACGACCAGTTTTCTCCCATATATGGAACGTTTGCTTATGGGTCTATACATGCAGTAGGATTCATTAGAAGTTGGGAAGGTTGGTTTCACCGTGTATCATCCCAGTCCATCTTTCAGATTTAGACACTGTTGTCACACATTCCTGGCCAGGGCTTGTTTCTCCATTAAGCCAACGTGGCAACGGTATATTTTCGCTAGCCTGGGTTGAGTTCAATCGCTTCTAATACCTGCGGTTCTTTTGTTATTCTTTGCTCCCTTGAGAAATGAAAAAAGAAAATATCCAGGGAAGATGGAGAGCGGTGACACTGCCAAGGTTTAGGCACTGAACCGGGATGCCTATGTCAGGAAATGAGTCTCCCTCGCCTCCTTTCAGAGCCAGTAGACGAGGGTAACTTCTCTGGGGGTGACTCAGAGAGGAGCCTCGGTTATAGGCTCTGACTTGCCCGCTGGGGGAGACGCTCTGTCTGCACTGACTACCAAGGGAGGCCAGGGAGGCAAGGCTGGCGAACGCAGGCATTTAGGCATTTAAATGTACGTGCTTTGAATACGTTCCTCACACCCTGCACACCTCCTGCTTAAGCCTGATGATGTACGGTGGTGAGGACCGTGGAAATACTGCATTTTTATTAGATGTTGTACTCTGAGCTGATACGTCGCTAGAGGGGGGATGAACCAGCCAGATTAAACGCATCTGTAATGACGCTAGTGTGAATAACCACAGGTACCTTCCAGTTCTGGTGTCAAGAAAAGGGGGACAGTCGAGGCCTTTGCGGGACCTAAGAACCCGAGCCTTCCCGATCAGCTCCCAGCAAGCAGCTGAATACCAGCCATAGCCTGGGCAGGGGAAGGTGGTGGTAGTGGGGGCATTGCTGAGTCAGAAAGTTTTAGGGAAAGCAAACTCCAGGAGCGGTGGGACCAGAGCTGAACGTACAGCTTAGACTGCAGGACTGTAAACCTCCGCCAGCAGCGTTTCACTGCGTTCCGTACACCCCATCTGCTCCATAGCCGGACCTAACCGCACGGAGAACGTCCTGCCAGCCCCCAGGAGCTGTATGGGGTCTCTAGGTAACATCAGTCACTGATCTTAACATATCCTGGGGCAAAATATTTTGGGGTTAGGTTGTATTTTCATCAGACGGTAATAATCAGGTAATTAGGGTTTGTAAGCCAGGTTGGTGACTTTTAACTTATGTAACCTGGTAACCAGCTATATATCTGGGTATTTGTGATCAGTGTTTTACAACAGTATGGGAGCACTTCACCATGGGTAGTGTATTTCACCCTGCAACAGTTCGGTAATGTAAGGAATTAGTATTATTGCTCCTCATAGATAAGGGCCTGAAAGACTTAAATGCAACTGAATAAAAGCGCGCGAGTTATTGCTAAAAGGTAGAGATCGTTCATTGTTCTCCCCTACCCAGAAGGATAAACGATGAAAAAGTACCTCCTATATATACATAGCATATAGTATCTCTTCCTTCTGCAGCTTGCCAACAAAATGCAACCGGCTCGTGGTTCAGCATTTGGATTATTTGAATAACACTATGTGCTTTAGCATGGCAAACACAAGCATGATATGCAGAAGGCGTGAGCAATGGGTAGACACAGTGACAAGGAACATCAAATAGTAACTGAGGAAAATGCATTTAATCAGCTTTCCCATTCAAAGCCAGTGTAATCTTGCTTTTTCCGTGTCTGTCTCTCTTGCTGGAGTTTGTATTATATACAGTCACAATCAAGCAATAAAGCTGTTGGTCTCAGGGGAATTTACTGGGTGCTTGGCCCTTCTGAAATTTAGGCTACTTACACAGCATCCTAGCTTTTGGTTTCTTATAGACGTATCTTCATCTAGCAGTTCTGTGATACTAGTCGGTATTTTCAGATGACAAATCTGCATATAGATACCCAATGTGAATTTTGAGTATCTGTTCAGACACATTTGGGTGCTAGCTAGATGGGTGTCTTTAAAAATCTTTTTTTCCTCAGCGAGTTTTCCCCATTTCTCAAGCAGAGGAGGTCCTGCACCTAGGTGGTATGCTCAGACGAGCTGATATTGGCAGTGTGCAATCTGCAGGGCCTCGTGTGCCGAGGCAGCGTCTCTGCAACCGTCACTTTTGGAAAAGGTTCTAAAAGTGAGCTCTTTGGAAAGGTGGGGAGGGAAAGGGCTTGGATTAGGGAACTTTTTTGGTAGGTGAGAAGCACAGCTGCTGGAGGAGGACCTGGAGGCTAGTTTTGGGAAAGAGATGTTCGTGAGAGACGGGGTGGAGAGAAGCACTAGGCTGTGGTCCTGGTTTAGGGGTTTAGCAGTAATATGGTGGGACAGGAGGAAGCTGAGGTAGTGGAGAAGTGGGAAATGGCCATCGGGGAAGAGCATGGGCAAAGTTGTCCTTTTTGGAGAAATTTTGACATTGTTCACGACCTTGAATGTCTAAATACACTTTGTCTCAATCTGATAATGAAATAATTGTATTCTGGGAGATCCCCATCTTTAACCAATTCATCCAATTCATCAACCTATTCATCCTCAACCAGCATGGCCCTCGAAGACCCCGTGGTTCAAGCTACATGGGCTCAGCATAGCCAAGTTATTTTAGCTAGGCCTGTATACACAGGCGCAGACAAACCCGTCTTTCCCACTCCCCCCAGGCCGGCCAGACATAAACGAGGTTGGGGCTGAGAGCTCTCCCCATGAGCGCACTGCCATGCTGACAGAGCCCTGTAGCGCTGGCCTGTGCCTTCATGTTGGGTCAACTTGGAGACCAGAGCTCACATCAGCCCGCCCTGCTGGGTGGGCACCCCTTTTGTGTCCTGGTGCTGGGGTGGGTCCTACTGGAAGAGTCATTCCAAATGCTCAGTGACTACACACTGGTTTCTAAGTACCCTTCTCATTTCCTGATCTAGTTGTAAGGGCCTTTGGGTTTTCTGTGTGCGCGCGTGCAGGTTTTTTCCTTCCTTTCTCCATTTCTTGTGTTTCCCCTATAAGCATCAACTTTCTGTGTTTATCCTTTCTTGGCCGCTGCCCAAAATGCTGCCGTCAAAACACATCTGTAGAATAAGTGGTAAGTTTTTTAAAGGAATGTAAACAGCCAATAAACTGTTATGGGTTTTGCCCACAGAATCCATGCAGCTTTGATTGTTGGTACTTGTTTTATTTTATTTAATTTGTTGTTGGAAATGTCTTGGGTTGGTTTGTTTTTGCCAGAGGACTGCTGTGAGCCCCACAGAGCGAGTATGACAATGGGAGAAGCAGTTTTGGGTTACTTCGGGCAAAACTTCAGGGTTGCTGAGAAAGTCCTGAAGGCAGCAAACAGGTCAAGGCAGGCTGACTTCTTCTCTTGGCTTCATTATAGGTGCCTGCAGAAGTGTCACAGCAGATTCAGGCATGTGGATGAACTAAGAAATTTTGTGGTTTCTTCCACATGGATTTCCATAAACTTGGGGCAATCTACTACACCTAGTACACTAGTATTACTGACAGAGAGAACAGGTTGCCTACCCAAAGGGTGACAGATAAGGAAAAAAAAATAAAAATCCTTAAACCCTGCCAGTGATGGCTACTGTGAAAGGGTGATTGCAGGTTGCCAGTGAGAAGAGGAGCAGAAGGTGGGGAGGGAAGCAGAGGGCACTCTAGGGACTTTGGCCACAACCTTCTACTTAATCCAAAGGAGTCATTTGTGCAGCTGCAGCTGCCACAGGTTCATTCAGCTTCCAGAAAAACACCAAGACAAGTGTACGTTCTCCTTCTGTGATTTTTAAGCTGTAAAAGATGCTGTAAGGACTGTACACTGTGGCACGCTAGCACGACCAAAGCTTTGCGCTGGCCTTGTGCCACAGGCTGTCCACGCTCAATCATATGATTATTGGATCTGTAACAGTAAATGATGTGGTCACCTGGGCTGGAGAGTCAAGGAGAAGTGGCTGAAGGCTAACCACGTCATTCACGGTGTGCCAGTGCCTTCAGAAAATGCTTGATTAATTAAGAAAATGCTGGACTTCAACTCTGATGCCGTGACTGACAGCACCCTACCAGGCCCACGCCGAGCCCCCTCCACAGATGCAGAGTAATCCACCCACCAGCTGCGGCCAGGAGCCTTCATGTGTTCCCGATGGTATATACTTGCTTGGCTAATTGAAAACTATTTTTGCATGAGAATGAAACGAGAAGCCTATCTGTGGGAAACTGCTCTCTTCGGTCTTAATAATGCTGCTTGGAGGGCTTGGATAATTGATGACTGTGGAGAGCAGGGTGGTGGTGTGTCTTTTCTCAGAGACACGTGAGGTAGGACTGGGGATATATGCCCACAGAGAACACTTGATTAGAAAACTATGGTAAGAATCTTGCTCTGCTGTAGCTACAGCCGTACCCTTCTAGGAGAAGAGCCAATTTCTTAAATTTCTGTTGACAAGTTGAGGAAATTTAGATGTGTAATTGAGTGCTTTGGGTAGCATGTTGAAATACGAGAGAAGTGGGGGAAAGGCCCCTTCAGAAGCGGCACGAAGGTCAAATTTCTGCCATCCCCTTACTCTGCTATGCGTTTCCCGTTCCTAACCAGATGCGTACCTGTGGAACATGAAAAAAAAGGGAAGCATGTGTGAGGCTCGCTGTCACTGCCCTGCTATAGGTCTTTCTTCTCCACCTGACAAGAAATAATGGCATGTTAGGAATATGTTTGTTTCCAACCAGTTGTTGACATAAAACTTGACTATTATTTTACTTTTGCTGGTGCCTAAGGGCAAGACAGAGATTGCAACACACGAAGCAGACGGCTAAAACAGGCAGTGACTAAAGAAAGAGGCATCTGGCAGGAAAATCCAGACCACCTAAGTAAGGCACTTAGGTTTTCTACTCAAGGGAAGATTTCTGCCTTTAAACATTGATCCAGAAAGCTTTCCGTGTCAAGCAGGGATCAGGACATGGTAGGCATAGGAGTACACCTGAATCTCTGCCACCCTTTGGCCGTGGAGCACCTGCTTCAGGGCTGCGTTCGGCTCCTCTGTCCACGGAACGGGGAGACCTTCAGGTTCGTGACAGGGGTAACGGTCTCCTGTGGGGCCAGAAGTGCCGAGGCTGCTTCCATGCCGGTGGTACCGGCTTCTTCCTCAGGCGGCAACTGAGCTGCGGCCTCCGTTAGAAGGAGCGCCTGGATAATCTCTGCCTCCCAAGGGATTACGGTCCCTGCCTCTAAACACCAACCAGTAAAATACTCTCGAGAGGAGGCCCGGGGAGGGGACACGTCCCTGTCCTCCTGTCAAACCCCAGCCCGTCCCGACAGGAGCCCAAGAGCGACGGGGCAGGGAAAGAGCCAGCGAAACGGAGAGGGGCAGGCAGCGGGCCTCCTCTTGGAGGAACCTCCTTCCACCCCTGAGGAACGGGCAGGCGCCCGGCTGGCCGCGGACGGGGCTTTGCAGCTCCTTTCTGCGGGAGCCGCGCGTGAGGGAACTTGGCAGCCGGAGCCCACCTCTCCCGGCTCGAAACAGTAATTACGGAGCGGGGAGAGCCGCTCGTCGCAGGCGGCCGGTGCCAAGCCCGTTTCCCTACCACACCGGGGAGCTCCCCAGGAGAGACCTGCGCTCTCCTCCGCACCCAGCCGAGCCCAGGTTATTGAGAAATTCTCCGTGCAGCCGGGTTGCGCCCGCGCAGCTGCGTGATCCCTCCTGGGAAGCGGGTTCGCCTGGATTGGGCCCGGCGGAGAGGCTGGGGCAGGACAGAGGTGAGTCTGACAGAGAGAGCGGGCCACGAGGGGTGGCTCTGCGTGTGCTGTCCTTTTCGTCCCCAAGGAGGAGCAACCTCGGAACCGTTTCTGATGTCTGCTTGCCGATGGGCTGTGGGACATTTTGGGGGGGGGGGGGGACGACGACACACGGGACGTAGCACACGTGGGATTGTCCCCGGTGCTATCGTCACAGGCGCTGGCAGCCGCTGCGCCGCGCGCCGCTTCGCCGGTGATGATACAGCCTGAAAGGACGCGGTTCGGCGTTTAGGCTGCAAAGTTTATCAGAGTTCGGCGTTTAGGCTGCAAAGTTTATCAGAACGACGTTTCCCCTGTCCGACGTTTGCGTTCCCGTCTCAAATTGATGGCGCTCTCAACTGGTTGGTGTGCATGCCTAGTGTCCTAAGCGGGAAGGAAGAGAAAGCTTAAAAAAAGAGGTATAATTAAATATATCAGTGCAATGTATTTAGTGCTCTGTGTTATTTACTAGTGAAAGATGATGGTCTGCATGGAAAGATGTCAGACAGGGCACGGGACCTGTAAAGAGGTTAAAAAAATTAAACGCAGTGGATGTGATTCTGAGTTTGAACAGTAGCAGCAATCTAACAACTCCCCCTCCTGGGGTCCAACCCACCTGGAAATAGAAATACTCTGAAATAATCACTAGTTTATTTAATCTGCATCTCGGTGGCGTGTTCAGCTTCAGATTTAGCTCTGACATCTTTTGAACTTGGGGGTGACTATTTTTCTCCTTAAACACTTCAGTAGGAGTCCAACCAAAAATTATACCAAGTCCTGTACAGACTAATGCACATGAGTTTTTATATTCACTTCAGGAATACCATTGTCTTACTCTTGATTACTTGCCCCGGTAGGGTTGGGCCCACAGGCATTACAGCAATGTAGTTTATTCAGGTAAATGGAGTCCTTCAGACATATTTATGAGGACCATCCATCTTGAAAGAATTTTAAAGTATTTTCAGCACTCAGTTGAGTTTCCAGTTGGTCGTATGAAAAAATGTGATATCCCCTAATTTTTTCTAAGCCATTCCTCATTTTCATTCTTGTGGTTTCAGGATCTGTGTATAATATGACACTTGTTACTGTGATTTATAGCTTTAGGTGAACAATATGCTGTATGTGGTGTTAATTGCACTGGATAGAATCCAGAGGCATTAAAATGCTCGTCTTCCCTCCTCTGTGCTAATGAGCTTTGATTTCTAACCTGTCAGCACGGTTTATTTATTAGAGCATCATGTTTGTGAATCTCCACAGTAGCTCGAGCGTCAACACTGTCATCCAAGCACCCTCTATTCCCTCCTCCCCAGCAAAGTTTTGACACAAGAGAAAAATTGGTTTGCGCTGAGACTTGGCTTAGGCAGTGTCTGAATGCACGTTTTGGGCAGTAAAGGTATAATGGGAGTAAATACAAGAGTTCGGGAATGGCTACTAAAAGAGGAACTGGTCAGCTTTGGGAAAAATACACCTTAAAATGATACTCCTGATCAGAGAATGAGATATCAAGTATTTTCGTTGGAGTGGATGGAGTCATTTTGTCTAGGACTTTGAGCAGGTGGTGAGAAATCCAGAGCTCCTAATATCTAATAATAGCTCTGAAGGAGTTTCCTTTTTTGGTTTTAGGGTAGTCAATTAATCTCCCCACTTAAGTTTCGCATTTCCCAAACAGGGCTAAAAGCTTCTTACTTCTCTCAGATAAGAATAGGCTAATTGGTTAACATCCACAGAAGAGACGTACTAGATAAAACTAAGTACTGTCTTTCATAAGAAATCTGGATTTTCTTCTTAGTTAGTTATAAAAAAAAAAAAAGCTTTGACTTTTTCTGCTCAGTTTGGGCATTACCTCACACAAGCCTGTCTAGCGTTTGACAGTATTTCTATCAAACCTTTCTATCAAATAGCAAAACAAGGGCATATACTCTGAAAAGAAACTAAAACCTTACATTAATATGTCAATGTGGTAACACTTCAAAAACGAAATGATAAGCAGACAGGACGTGTAGGAAAGAAAATGTAACAAATGTAAATTCCGCTGTGAAGTGTTTCTTATGATACGCACTTGATGTCATCAAATGCAGTATGTTTTGCTGCAGATTTAACTGGAAAAACAGGAATAAAAAACATGAATAATCAAGGCAGCTGCATCAGTGTTACATCTGGTTCCTTATATTGTAGCTGATATAAAACTTTAGGACTTTTTTTTAATTATCTGGTTAATCCAGTTTGTCTTTCCCATTTTTTGAAAGCCTGAATGTTTATGTTTCCTACATGGTTTCATTTTTTTTTATTTTGTAGCTATAACGTTGTATTGATATAGGTTTTTTATTTAATTCCCATGTTTGTTTTGAATTAAAACCAACCCGTCTGCACTTAATAACATGAACAATTAAATATTCTCAGCAAGATTCTCACTGTGCCAGCTGAGCGTCCTCAGAAGATTTTTTTTTTTTTTTAATTGCTTTCTATGTTGCTTTTAATTACATTCCTTTCCCAAGCGATTATATCCTCGTATAGGCCCCATTCCTGCAAGCTGTCCTGGCACAGAAGCAGAGAGTTAAAGGCAGAAGAGTGCTGGGAAGGACTGCCAGGGGAAAAAAAGGCCTTTCGGTCAAAACAGAGGGATGCCAGGAAAGCTGTAAGCCTTGCAAAGGCTTCTCTCTGGTGAAAAAGCCAAAGAAAAAGTCAAATTGTTTTGGAGGGGCGAGGAAGCAGTAGGCTGTAGTTATCCTCCTGGAGAATACTGGGAGTTGGCAGGAGGACCTCCTGGAGGACCAGAAGGAGGTTTGGAGTACAGGAATGGTCTTCCTTTGGGGGGACAGAAGTATAGTGTGCCTGGGGCTGGGCCCCCTGAATTCCAATTTTAGCACCGCAGGGTTTGAACTTGTCTGCTACCTGAGGAGAGGGGTGCGATGGTGCATGGTGTCCCCAGGGGGAAACTTTGCAGGGAGGAGCTGCGATGCCCAGGAAGACCCAGCGCACGTGGCCGGCTGCAAGGCCGTGAACTGGAGAGGAAGAAAAGCTGGTAGGGAAAAGTCCACCTCTGGTCACCCAGAGTTTTCCTTGGGAAAAAAGAAAACTACTGACGGAACACATTTCCCACCAACAACGTTAAAATGCCCGTTACACTTACATTGGGAAAGGGCATTTGCACCGACTTTGAACGACTGCAGGAGTAAATTGTGCAGGGACAAAGTCCTGTTCCCTGCCAGGACTAAAAGTGTTATGAACCTTTGCAGGACTTTTGAGGTTACAAGAGTTTGGAGCGAGACGCAACTGTAGCTATAGCTGACAACTGCCAATACAGATCGATTACCAGCTAACACAGATGATGAACTTCTGTTGTCCCACTGACTGGAGCCAAGAAACCAAACATGCATGGCTTTAAAACTATAGATTTTAGCATTAGGACTATCCCAATTTACTGACCATGTACATACATGAGCCAAACCACTTCAGCATACCTTTTCTGCACTAGTCTTCATTTCTCCAGCTCAGACTGAAGATCGAAATACCTTTGGTGATAAAACTGTGCATCTTCATATTTGAAAATGTCTTCATTTTAGCTACTCAATCTTGTTATACCTTCTAAAATGGAAATGGTTCTATTGTCTTTATTTGGTGTATAGGCAGCTTGCAGGTCTAAGCGTGATGAGATTTAATTTAGAAAAAAAAGGGTTCATGTTTTCATACATTTTTTCCCTAGTAATCAGAACTAGACAGCAATATCTGGCGGAGGGTTGTTTCCCTTTTAATGCAAGTTGCATTTCTGACATGATTGCATGATTCCAGGAGGCCAGGCAATGGCAGTTGACTATAAAAATGATGGTGGTTTAAAGCAATATATTATTTTTTAAAGATTCTCACTCATTCCTGCCTTCCAGTTGGAGTTTCTACTTAATCAGTTAGACCTTTGCAACCTAAAGAGTTAATTTCACATTCTGCACAAATGCAGTGGTGGAATCAGGATCAGCCTCACATTAGGAATGCATGATTAGTTGCCTGGTAATGATGACCCTTAAATCCTTGACTTGGTTATTGATTTCCAAAATACAGTCACCCTTCTATAACAGTAACCTACATTCTTGAAGTCAAGGTTAATGACATTACATTAACTGTATTCAAGTGCGTATTGTTCAAATGAACTCAGCTTATCATGCAATCCAGATTGCTCCCAAGTGTCACCTCTTTATTTAGCAGCTAGCAGTCATAATTGATTTTTTTGTAATATTTTTGAAGCAAAGCTACCTCGTAAGCACTAATGAGCTTGGCTGAACGTGTATATGAGAGAACACAAGGAAGGAAATTATGCAAATTTTAATACTTAAATTCTTCCTTTGACTTTTAACAGATGAAAAATAGCTTTTACCAGGTGAGATGGTGTTGCCTTTATGGAAATAATTCTTGGAGGACCTCTTCGGCATAATTTGGCCACTTCTTAATCAAGTTTTTCAAGGAGTGCAGCCAGTGTTGTGATCTCCACCTCAAGTCTAGTGTCTAGAAGGTAAAAAAAGAAACAGAAATGAGCTGTGTTTTCTCCTTCTGCAGTGGTTTTCTCCCCACAAAGTTGTTCCCACTTATGTCACTTCAGTGAAGAGGCTGATGTTTGGCAGCTTTTGATTTCTTCAAGGACTCAGTGCATCTGCTAGAGGAAAGATTACCAAAAGTAAGTGCAGAGCTGCTGTACAATATTAGAAATGGGGAAACAAATTTCATTTCTTTTAGTTGCTTACCATGAGAAAGGAAAGCTGTAAAACATGAATTTAGATGTGTACATAGGGTCCTCTGTACAATCTGGCTCTGAAAGCTGGGGCAATTACACCTTTCTATATCCAAAGGTGCAGGAGAGCTCAGGCCCCCATTCTGGGAGCCCGATATGAGGGCCAAGGCTATTTCTCTAGTAAAAACTGGTTTTCTGGAGCAGTGAATACCAATAAAGTGAGGAGATAAAGGAGAATTGTCCTTATGACAAAATGTTTTACAGAAAGAATGTGAAGTCTGTCTTTTCCATAAGGGTCACTGCAATATTAACACAAGAATGCATTATTATTTCTTTCTTATGATACACTAATACACCTTTAAACCAAATTTCTTGAGGGGGCATAGATGAAGAGCATAGGTATCTACGTATCTATGTTATGCAATAGTAGCATATACGTATCTACAAAGAAGCACGCTCTTTATCTGGTTTCCCCATTCCTTTTACCCTTCATCATTGCTACTAGATATCTATGCTGTACACAGCAGTAAGAGGAGGAAAGCAGCTGAGTCATTGCACCCAGCAGGTTTGTACTGCTGCAAGCTCAAAAATTAAGATAATAAAAGTGCAGTTGTACTGCATAGAAGCAGCAGGAGCATGAAAGCCAGTATGCGCCAAAAATAAGGCAGCGACAGCTAATTCAGAGAGTAAGTTAAGTTTCTGTGTCAAATCATGTATTCAGCATATATTAATGCTAAAGGAGCCAGAGCAGGGAAAAGCAAGTCCACCTGCATCCACTTGTATATGAATTATTTTTGTGATCTGCTGAATACAGATGTCCTTTAGCCACATAAAAAATCGGGATGGGAGATCTTAGGTTTATAGCCTTTGCACTGTGCAGTAGCTGAGATTTTTAATTTTCTTCATTTGACTATGATTCCCAGACTGAAAAATTTTCCCCTCGTAAATAATTCAGGTTCTCTTCCTGTGACTGCAACACAAGCCTGCTTTTCTACCTGCCAGCACTTATGTGTACAGCACCGTATGTAAAAGAGTGCCCAAATTAAAAGATTTATTAAAATTATCGCTATGAGAAACTTAAAACGCTGTGGGTACCATTTCTTTGTTGTAAAGGGCCTTCCATGACTTCATTTTGAAGACGCTTTTCTTCCAATCCGAGTCATCCGTGAGCCTACACAAGAGACGCTGACTGGCACTCTGCTCCTTGGCTATCTGGTATTCTTCAGAGAGAAAATAAACGCGCCCCCAGGGTGGGGGCCCTGGGAAAGGGCATTTGGCAGCTGAGGTGCAGGGGATTGCGTGTTGCTTTGTGGAAGCGGTGGCATGCCCTTGGAGAGCCCCAGGAGGGCACCGGCTTTTAGTGCCTTCTCCTTGGGGAAGGAGCCGGTCCTGCAGGCCATAAATCTTCTCCAGCTGGCAGAAGTGCTGTAAGGCTGGCAGGAGGACAGCACCGCGGGATGGGGAGCAACGGGCGGCTGCGGTGGGGACGTAGCAGGAGCAAGCTTCGGAGGAGTAGTGGCCGCGGCTGCAGTGTTGCGGGGCTGGACGGGGGGTGGTGAAGGAGCAGCGGAGCGTTGGTGCGGCGGTGGCCGAGCTGAAGCCGTGGAGAGCACGTTTCAAGGTGGAGCTACTGTGTGGGTCTTGTATCTAGAAACAGAGGTGCGAATGCTTTAGCTGAAAAAGGTAACAGACCTCATATATTTCATATCCTTAGAGAAGGGAGATGTACTTGCTAATCCTCCAAGCCTAGGCAGTGAGCTGTGAGTGATGTAAAAGCAGGTAGCAGCTAGCTACCGCCTCACTCAGCTGAAAGGGGCAGTTCAGGACTATTGCCAACACACCTTGGAATACCGGTAGTTTCATCTAGTGATAGTTATTCAGATTTTCTAAGCTGATTTTAAAATTATTATTCTTCCCCAAATCCCACCGAAAAAACCCCAAACACAACCAAAACAAAAAAAAGAAATGTTTACTTAAACCTTTCTTTCTACATAATTTTTTTTTGCCACCCAGGAAGTATTGCTTGCTCTTAAGCTCCCAATTTCATTTAGTTTCCTACATTTGAGCAGCATGAGGAAACACTTCAGTGTTTCAGATAAAAGTCTCTAGAAAAATGAACCTGGCACATTTGCTGCCTGACACTGCCTGGGATACATTCAGCAGCAAAGATACAAAAGCTTTTATCCTAGTGCTTGTAAAAGTACACCTCAGTGCTACATCTAACTCTGAGCAGATGCTGGGATTTGCCTGCTTGCAATTATTGGGAAAAAATGGGGCATACATTATAAGAGATCTCTGATAAGACCTCCAATGCTGGTGTTAATTGGATGTTTTTTCCAAGATATATTTTCAGTGTTGTTTCTCTCTGCTTGTCTAACTTGAATACTCCTGAGAACGGGGAGATGACAAGAATTAATGCCTGTTTGCATTAACCCGAACTTCATTGTCACTTAATTAACCATGATTAATGTCAGGAGGCAAAGGAGAAGCATCAAGCTGTTTTCAACAGCTCTGTACTGATGAGTTCAGAAAAAACAAGTAGTGGCATTGCCATGTTGATTACAATAAATTCCAGCCAAAAGATGCATTGTTTTGAAGGCAGGGTTTATTCTTCAGCCTCTGACAACATCCTGGTAAATTGCCAGTGACTGTAACCCCTAGAAACCTCACATAAGAAGCATGAACCAAAAATACAAACACTCTCCCCAAAATTAAAAACAAAGCAGAAAATATTACCCAGAATCACTCCGTAGTCGTGAATCTGTGTAAACTGTATTTGGGTAATATATTCTCAGTGATTTCAGGGAAACAGAACAGCCTAGTTTTATATTGGCACTATTCCTTATTAATCTCACAAGTTTAATACACAGTCCTGATCCACTGCCAAAAATAAATCCATAGGTTGATTAGGATACCTGCTAAGTCTCGCAAAGTAGACCAAACAGCTGTAGACTAGTGGGAAGAGCAATAGATGTGGCAGGCCTGACATTTTAACTAAGGTGCTAGAAACATCTCAGCTCTCCAAGAGCTCTTTTTCGAATCATTGAGAGGGGAAAAATGAAAGAAATGAAAGTAAAATTAAGATTGATATTGTAACTTTCCTGAGTTCCTCATTGGGAAGCCTGGGACTTGCGATGGCAGGGTGAGTGCCTGGTGGCTGCCTGTGCCAGGTGATGATCTAATCTGAAGAATTAGGGTAAAGGGAGTGATTTGAAAATAGACAGAAAACTGATGAATTATTTTCTCCAATGGATGTGGCTGTATAATCTTTCTAAAGGTTCAAGAGAAAGCATGCACATCTGTTCTTCTTTTGCCAGAAGGGAATGTTTCTTTTTCTTGCTCGTGGTCTGGGAGCTCCATGAGGGATCTCTTGCTCCCTTTTCCTCCCATACTAGTGTGTGTGTGGGGGGAATGAAGTAAGAATTTCTAAGCGGCGAGCTCTCGAATGGAAGCAGCACAAGGCAATGGTTGGGTGGACTTCTACTTTCCCCTCTTTCCCACAAGAGTCTTTGCTTTTTTATGTGCTTCTCTTCCTACTTTCTGCTGTGGCAGGGAGGAGGCCTTAGCTCACAGCTCCTCACTAGCAAAGGAGGAATGGAAAATATGACATAAAATAGAGGAGCCACAGATGAAAAAAGGGAGGGATAGAGAGATGGACAGAGGAAGAACTGGGCATATTGAAGACTGGAACAAGGACAGTCAGGGACTAGTATAGGGAAAGGCAAAACAATTATAGGAAAAAGTAAATCAACTCATTAAAACTAAGTAAGAATGAGAAAACAGAAGAGGAGTAGAAAAAGTCTGAGTGAGTAAAGGAAAGCAGAAATTTGTAGGTATCATTTTCTGGATCTGTGCTTCTATGCTGCATTTAAAATAGTAGATTAATTTTTTGTACATTGAAAGTATTTCCTCTTGTTTTGTTGGTTGTTTTGTTTTTTACCTTGCCTTTTGAGGACTCACTAGGTGGTCTTGCAGTGCATTGAGAACTGACTATTCACAACCAATGTTTGTTTATGGAGAAGACATTTTTACACACACATTGTAGAGCTGTATTTTCATTGTAGCATGGAATAGGGAGCAAAAGCTCAGACAAACTAAAGAGGAAGGCTGATCTAGTCCAGCCAGTGAAACCTGCAGTTTGTGCTCTCCTTTTGTCCATTTGGCCAAATTATTTCATATACAGAGGGAAGTTATTCTGCTGAAGACCCACACTGAGAGCAATAATCCTGCTATGAATACATCCTTCGAGGAATTTTCTTGTTTACTCAAGGAGTGAGAGCTCTAGTTTTAGAAAAGCTTTCCCCTGCCTATTCATTTCAATTGGAGGTTCATGCAAGGAAAGAAGACCTTTTCCGTTACAGTTGAAGCGATAGGAAACAGCTAAAGGAATAAAACTGTCATGGGTGACCACTAACTGATGTCACTCTCCTCGAGCATTCAGCAAGGCAATCATTTTAGGGAGAAACAATTTGCAAGTAGCACCATGTTTTCACTGGACTACAGCCTTGCCATTTGTAATATCTCGCTATGGTCTTTGGTTGTGAGCTCTAGTGCCCTTGGTGGGTTTTAGTGGAGTCCATTAGGCTAGTTACGTAGGCTTTAAGAGCATTTAAATCTTAGCCACATAATTATAATGTGCTTTGTCATCTGGCCAGCCTGGGGAGAGTAGTTAGTGTGAGTCATGTGAATTAGAACTTGATAGTTCATAGTAGCATTGGTGGTTTTTAAACAAATTTCTCTCTCTCCCTCTTTCTCTCTCTCTCCTTGAATACACTGTCGACTGGTTTCTGTTTTCCTGAAGTGAAGGAGATAAAGGAGTCTGTCAGCCCCCTCTCAGTCCCCAGTACCTGGATGTGGAAACCATTGCACAACACGGTAGCGGAGTGAAAAGGTGTCATCTAAGTGTGTGACGTGTCTTTGTGCAATGGCTAAATGCAATAGAAGGACATTTTATTGCTTACTCAGCATTTATTCAATTATTTCTAAAATTATATCCTTGGTCAAGTGATTTCTGATTTACTAGTAGGAATGATCTTATAAAATTTTGAACCCTCATTCTAAATAATTATGCTGCTCTAAACATGTTCTTTCTTTCTCCAATAAAAAAACTAAATGAAATGTTGTGCATGCAAGAATCTGGAATAACAAAACACGATAGTTAAAATTTAGCTTTAGCTAACAAATAAAAATATTACCATCAGTAATTTTAATCTGCAGAGCAAAGCTTTGTCCTCAAAAGTTTTCACAGCCTCATTTTTCTTTCCAAAATAAAGCAAACCCTGTTCTCAAGAAACCCAGACCCATCCGGCCAGTCAGATGCATGACTGACCAACAGAGAAAACAGTCTGGATTTAATTCAGGACTAATAAACATTGTCAAAGATAAAGTGTAGTGCTAGCTCTATGTTGTAATGTGTCTGCATCTAAACCCACCCAAAATGTGACATACTGAATGGGAGAAAAACACTAAGATTTTCTTTTCCACCTTCCATACGTACTTCCATATGTGAACCATGCTGACAAAGGTGCAACACTTCCTCTGGGATCTCTGGAGTATTTCTTTTAGTCTGCTGCCAAGGCAAATCCTGTCGTGAGGGTTCCCAAGGCAGTCACTATGAAGGTTAGGAACAACAGTTGTGGACAGGCGTTGAGTCGACCACTGGTTGAAAAGATAGATACCTAAATATAAAAGATGAGACTACATATCAGTGACTGGGATCAAAGTAATCCTTTGATCCAGTGTACTTAATTTTTTTTCTGTGGCAATTAAGTTTAGATTTTTTTGTACTGGTTTATCTTAAAGTGACTGCAAGTTTATCTAAAACATAACTTATGGTGTTCCTGGGCTGAGATAATCAACTAGGTATGGAATAAGGCCCCACATGTGTTTTCTTCCCAGCTACAAGTTTTATAATATCAACAATGCTTTGAATAACATTTGATAATTATGGAAGCATTTGGTTTCTAGATGTTTGTGCAAATGTGTTGTGTTTGCAAACATAATTTTTGTCATGGGTACTTCTGTCAAGTTCGGTACACACATGCCCTGTTTCAGTTTGCAGTTATTTCTGGATGCCTAGTCAAACCTTGATAAGACTAGTTTAATGTCATGTGGTTTGCCTCTCAGTTAAAGCAGGTTAATGTTACATACATATAATATTACGGCAGTTTGGCCATTCTAGCTTGATAATTCTTTACTGTGTGCCCATATTCACTGTTCCCTTCTAGCCTGTGAAAGCAGCTTGCTTGTGCATCACAAATGATGTACTGTTTAGAGAGGGGGAGGTAAAAGAAGACATCATTGCAGAAACCTGAAGAAGAAAGATTATATACAAATTTTCATTTTTACGTATTAATAATGTTCTAATTTAATCACTAATGTTTATTTCTAAAGAAAGACACATAAGTCATTGTTCACATTCTTTTTCAGAAAAAGTTCCTCACAGGCAGTTGGTTGGGGAGCACGACTTCGTTCCAAGAAATCTTGACCCCATAACATAAGACATTCTTGAGCAGCCAAGTATTATCATTAATAAGGCCTTTGTTTGGCATTCATGCGCAAATACAGAATGTTATTTGCTCTTCCCCATTTATAAATGGCCAGACCCTCAAAGAGCCTTAATCGCCTTAAAATTAGGTGGCTAGATTCTGATGCAGAATCCAAAATCCTGTACATGCCTGGGTGACCTCTGTGGTGCATGGGGAAAACCAGGCACCCCAGAAAGAAATCTGAGATAACCAGTAGAGCAAGCAAGAAGCTGCTTAAATGAAGCACACCTATGTTCTCAATTACCAGTGGGAACAGTGTGCTGGCCAAAGCACCATGACAGTACAGCTGTTCGTGATGCTGTAGTAAAAATGCATTGGGGATCTGCTGAGGTATCAAGTAACTGTTCTGGAGATCTGTTCTCTCCTCTCCTCTGACCACGATCTCTTCCAGTGCCTGGGGAAAATTCCCCGGAGCAAATGCAACAGTCACTAGTGGGACAGAAAAGGGAGGGAATGCGCCGTAGGCCAACACGACACAATGTTAGATGTGCTCTCGCATTTTCCTACCTAGATCTCTGCTGTCCCTTCAGGACAGCCAGGATCTCCATGAAAGGAAGAGGGAAGGCCTCTGGAGTGAGAAAAGCTACAGCGAGCACAAGATAAGCTGTTCCTGCTCAGGAATCAAACAATCAGCAGGAAAATACCTAATAAGTAGATAAAAGAATTGCTGTGCACTGAAATGTGTCTTAAATCTGGCATTTACTCCTGCAACTAGTACAACCAGGTTGGCGTTTGCAGCCAACTCCCTCTTCCAGGTAGGCATCACGTACTATTATTCTTCCTCCCTTTCTAGTCCTTACTTCAGTGATGGGAAAACAAGAGGCTCATTCAAATTTCTCCTCCCAGCTCACACCTATATGGCTCAGGTCCTTAAAGGGTGCCCTAGCCCCCCGTCTGCTGGCTGTTTTCGGATCCGGACAGGATCTCTCCTTCTATCTGAGCTGAAAATAAGGTCAGAAAAATCACAGCCCTACTGGAACAAAAAGAGGGATTCTGTCTTCTGCTGATTAAATACCTCACTTGGATAATTGTATTTTATTCAAACAATCCTGGGAAAAACTAAAAATCCAAGGCACCTGAAGAGCTCTAGTACCTATGGGGGTATGAAGAGGTTTGGCATTGCAGCATTGCACTTGCATTTATAAACCCACACTACGCATTTGTGTGCTTCTTTCTGGTGCGTAGCCACCTTAGCAGGAGCCTTTCGTCATTTCATCAGGAACAAGGGAAACCTCTTTCACCAGAGACCCAGTCCCACCTTGGTGGAAACAGCGGCTCTTAACCATGTTCATGGAGAGGCATGAAGAGCCGGAGTCTTTGTACATGGCATTTCCTGGGCCTTAGCTGTGCTGGAAGCATGATGGGGAGCTGGCCAAGTGATCCCAGGAAAGGAGGGAGAAGTTATAAACCCTTGAGGATTTGTGATTTGTGAAACCCAACTGAAATACAAAGCGTGGGCCAAATGCCAAGCATAATGGATGTATTGTTGCCTGCAGGGCTCATCTTAGATGTATAACCCAGATCCTGAAGAATTTTTCAATTCTGATTCCTATTTTTTTTCTGGCTCAATCTTTCCTTAAATGGAAATCAGTCAACTGGATTTAATGTGAGTGAATGCAATTACTATACTTGTTTCTTTGACTGTATGAATACTATTTATTTCTGCTTCATGGTCTACTCTGCATAGCTCCCCACAACTTCTTTTTTTCTGATTCAGACTGTGCCTTTATCAAATCTGCCTGCCATATAAATATGTGGCTTTTTTTCTGGGCCTCATCCAAAGGCCACTGAAGTCAACGGGTTCATGAAAGGTTCAGAGCCAATTATCACTGCCACTACATCCAGCCATGTTCTTTTCATGTAGCGTGTTCCGCTTTTATAGTGCTGTTCTCTTTTGCCAATATTAAAACAAAACCTCCATCACAGTGCAGTGCAATCTATTTAATATTCAGATTTTGATTTTCCTTTTTATAAGTAACAGCTTTTTTCATAGCATTCCTTATCTTGCTGGGATGGTATGTGAATCCACTGAGTCTAATGATAAATTGCTGAGCATAAATGGAACTTTAGTTCTCTATGTCAATGAGTAATGTTTTGCTGCTTAAATAAATATTACTGTGAAATGTATCTTTGATTTACTGAGTCTGTACTAAAATAGATGAGTAACGTTGTTCTGACAGCAGTAAAAAAATGGTCAATCCTTTCTCTTGCATGGCATGTGGGAAATTGGCATTCAGAGTGAATATTTAAGAATGTTTGGTTCATCCTCACCATTAGACTTCATTTTTTTTTAAACAGAATTGTAAAAATGTTGATTTAACTTCATTAAATCAGTAAAGTGAATTCTCCCACGCAAGATTTTTTTCCTTCTTTATTCTTTGCATCTAAGCCTAAGAACATAATCTGCTGAATGTCTCATTCTGGGTTGCTGTTGAAGCTCCCTATTCATCTTTGCACTCTTCAGCTCCCATCTGTCACAAGCCATCATTCAAAAAATTCCGCACTTAATAAATTAAACAAATGAACTGTACTTCCCTCTTCTCCGTTTGAAGGGAAGAGGCCAAACAAACCCACCTCCTGAAGAGCCCTTCGGGCTTCTCCACGTTACCAATATTCCCCAACAGCTTCAAAGTTTACGGGACACAATGGGACAAAGAAAGAATAGCTCTGTATGTCACAACGACAGACAGACACCCAGGAGGATACCGGGACTGCAGCGCAGTACGACTGGCTGCTGCGAGCAAGATCAGTGCCAGCAGCAGCGAGCATCCGTCAGAAGACATCCAAAAGCCCGACTGCGCCCAGAGACCCGAGATCTCGCCACGGTGAACCTGGATTTGCCTGTAGATCCTTGGGCTCCCACTAAACTCTTCCCCTTTTAAGCAACCACCAGCTCAAAGCTGTGGCATTTTAAAAACTCTTTCATCCTCTTTCTGTAGACAAGAAGGCTATAAAACCCCAAACATTTTAATCTGCTTACTAGCCTTTAATTACACTAACTGCCAATAGGTTCTATTACTAGTCCAAAGAAAATACTGGCTGTTGTGTATTTTTTTTAACTGTGATTGATGAAGCATATTTGTGTAACATTAGGTCATATTTGTCAGGGTTTAACTTCTTAGTTGGCAGCTACACCGTTAATTAGCAATATTGCTGATAACCTCTATTTTACATAACCAGCAAGCTGTTTTTCCGTACAAGCTGGCAGTGGAAAACAAGAAAAGGATATTTCCATGGTGCCACAAGTCTGGAGTAGGAATAGTCGGAGAAATACACGCTACAATGTTCTCTGGGATTACGGTCTGTAAAACATGCTTTATTTCTTGACAGGCATTATTTTCTTAGGTGTTCTTATTGTGGCTTCCTTTCCTTTCAGTCTTGCAGTATACTCCTTTCAGTGTTACGTCTCTGTTTTGGATGCTCTCTGAGTCCGCAGTCAGGCCAGTAGCATATTCCTGAGGTCGCACATTTCCTGTTGTAATACCCTGCTTTCAGCTTCTCACATATCTTCCAAATTTTGTCTGTTTGGAATGAAATTTTCCATCTAACTTCTTTTTTTTTTTTTTTTTCCAAAGGTATTTCAGCTAAAGCTGTACTGCCGGTTTTCAGCATAAGGTATGGGATAAAGAATATATTTCTACCGGTCTCAAAACCGCGCAGCATCTTTTATTTTAAATGTTGTAGTGTCTTCTAACATTTGGAGCTGGGATATGAAGTTTCACAAAAGGAGAAACCTTATATCAGGAGCTTATCTTTTACTGTCACTATGAAAATTCACCTTTGGCAAAGTGACATCTCTTTGAAATACGCAGTTCAAAACCTCTCAGTAGAAAGTGATTGGAGTTCACCAATTAAAGTCTCCGGAGATGAGATTTCTCCCTGTCCAAGCTCCCAGAGCACACCCAAGGACCTTGCAGCCCTAAGCGTGCATATGCTGTTCAACTTGACATTAGTCATTCTGCACTGCATTTTCTGTAACATGGGAAAAATACAAAGTCCGTGTCTCAGAGGAGCTTTGTGAAATTAGGTCACGAATGACGGTGAAGCACGTACACGGTGCAGTGAAAGGCATTGTAAAGAGCTCTTGAGGATGTGAATAATCCCGCTTTTACAGCACAGCTTCATCAGTGCATAAGAAAGGCGGCTTGGGCCGTGCACTGAACAATGGAAGGAAAATAAAATTGTGTATTGTTACTCATTAATTGAGTACAGTCAGCTTTTTGCCCTAAGAAAGGACCTGTGGGAAGGAAAAAGGGACATGAGCGTGTGATGAAAGATGGCATCCTAGGGCACACATGCACTACCTTGTTGCTTAAAAGTTGTGTGGGCATTAGGTCATGCATTTTCTGTCTCCTGAGCTCTTAATAATGGTCTTTAACCTAATCTCTGTTACCTAGCTCACAACTGATAGGTGAAGAAGAATGTCTTTGTAGTTAAAGTTCTGACCTGGGACTGGGGGACAGCAGGCTCCTTTCTGGATTCCACCACATAGGTTTTTTGTAGAAACTAAATCTATAAAATGAGTATAATTTTAAAAAAATGCAGTTTATTTGCCCATTGTCTATCACATCTATTTGATGGTTTTCATTTCAAAACTTTTTGGGAAGTTCTTGTCTCTTATTCAGTATTTGTCAGCCTCAGCTGAGGCCTCTAGTTGTCATTTTAAGAGAAATAATGACTTGGTGAGCTCTGTTCCAAGCTCACTGAAACTAAACAAAGCTTTTCCAGTGACTACAGGAGCATCCGTGACGGCTGTGGGAGCTTCTCTCTGAGCAAACTGCTAAGCACTGCGTCTCTGCTGAGAAGGGCTAAAAAAACACAGGAAAGCAAGAAGCTGGTCTTTTTAACTTGCGATATATTTAAGAGGTTCGAAATAAATTAGACGTGCAGTCATGGGTGGATTGATTACGTCGCCCAAGAGGCAAAATGGGAGGTAGCCGGTGGGACGTGGTAGGATGTGCAAGTGGCACTAGGGGCTTAACGTTCAGGCAGCTGGAGGCGGTTCTGTGCTTCTAAGATAGGACCGAAAGCATTTCATAGGGATCATTTTGTGCACTTCCGACGCACTAATGTAGAGTCTGCTGTGGCTCCGTGGTATAATAGTAAGTGTAGCCTTACAACTTTGTCCTAGGGTGTAACTCTTTGTACAGGTGCAAAACTCTTTTGCCAGTGAAAAATCATTGCAGTCCCAGAGAAAAAAATGGTTTACTATACTACTTAAATTTAATGTTGTAGACCTAAATGAAGTAAGAGTGTCTCCCGGTTTAATGAGTATTTTTCTGATGTTTACCGAAAGCCTCCCGCCCAAATCCAAACTTCAGCAATTGTGGTTGTAAGACTTAGAGCAAAAAGCAGAAAAAGAGGAGTGTGAACAAGGCAAAAAACAGTTATGCAGAGATCCAAATTACACTGTCTGACTTTAAGCAAAATTCCCCAGTAACTTCAGCTTGTGCTCAGAAATCAGAGCTCTGACAGGTACACCAGAAAGGCATTCTTGTAACTTGCAGCACAGCGGTACTTTGGAGAATGTTTTGTACCCAAAAGCAATGCTATTGAATCACTGAGCCAAGAGAAGGAGCTATGTTTTGATTAGGTACACAGCCTTCCTCTGACAGATTTCAAGACCTGCGCTCTAGCAGATGGCACCGTAACAAACACAGTTGTACTTCTCTCAGGTTGCCTGAGGAATTCTGCGCCCTTGGTTTTGGCCGCGTGACATTTTCGTGAACCGCTATTTATTTTCTTTGTCTCGGGTTTTTGCTTTACTCCTTTTACAAGCGGTTCTTTATCCTTCCTCAGGTGCGCTGTTTCTTTGTGCAAGAAGCCCAGCCGGGAAGCCACCGTTAGCTTCGCCGGTGAGGCGGAGATGGAGCAGGCTGCGGCTGGGCTGACGGGTACCAGGTTGTGCCAAAACACTGCCAAAATGCGTGGCACAGCCACCGCTGCCCGGGGCTGAGCTCCAGGGGGACCTGCTCCAGCCTCAGCCCTCCCGCTGAGCCCTGCACTGCTGTGCACCACTTCAACCGGGCATTTCTGCGCCTCTGCCTGCAGAACGATGGGGGAATTGCCTGCGGATGGCCGATTCCTCGGCGTTCTCTGGGTTTCGTTAAGTGTTCTTTGAACTTTTAAGAGAAGACCTTGGGGTCTACAGAGAGGAGAATGCCACCTCCGTCTCTCACTCTTGACTTTTTTTTTAGTGACTAATACAGATGTTTAAGATTCAGTTGGTGCCAAGAAGGCCTTTGATTGATTCCTAGAAATGGTAGAGAGGATGTAACTGGTGTGACCCCCTTTTAAAAGTAGTAGTCCCTTTTCAAAATGTTGAAAGGGGAAAGTGCTGAAATGTGTCTATAGCAAGGGAAGCTGATAGACGCAGAGCTTCTCCGTCATCTAGAATATAAGCAAAAAGGGAAGTTCGGCTTGAGGTTTCAGTACAGAGGGATCTACTTCCAAGTAAATAATGCCATTATTTTTATTGCAGAAGTATGGTTTTATTATGATGTTATTGTAAACATGCACTTAAAAAAATTAAATCCATTTGAAACAGGAGACCCTTTTCAGGAGGTATACAGTACAGAAAGGAGAATGATTCATAGGGAGAGAGAAGCAGATAAACAGCCAGCCTTGGTGTATCTGTCACATACACTATACAAACGTTCCCTTGCATGGCAGTCATAGCAGCGCTGTGAGTTACAGGACAAAGAAATAGTAGGTCATATCTTATCCGTGAATTTTAGCCTACAGTTCGGCACTGATGACGGGAGTTCTCTTTTCTTAAATAGATGAGCCAGTAAAAATATATGTCCTTTGTTATTCTTAGACTATATATTGCAACAGCAATATAGTGTAGCTCATTGATAAGAAGAAAAAGTCTCTGATGAGAAAAATTCCTCTGTTGCTCCCTTTGGGAAAGAGCAGCAGGAGGACGAGACTGGGTACGCAGAGGTACGGTCCTGTTGACTTCAGCACGAGCTGGCTCACACCTCTGCGTCAGGCCATTTTCTGTCGTGACCCGACGGTGCCGAGACACCTCTGTAAGCCCTTCTGAGGACTTCTCACGCAGTGATCCTCCACATACACCTCCTCCTCCTGCACACCCCTTCTGCTTTATGTAAGTAGCTTTTGTAGGAGCCAAAGGGGCAGAAAGGAGGAGGCACGCCAGCGTACGGCAGCACGTCTTTCATCTTTTGGGGCACAGCCTTGTCGGGGGGCAGTGGGGAGGCGTGCCACGCCGAGAGAACCCCCAGAGCGACTACGTTTTGGGGAGAAACCCTTCCTCTGTGCTTCCCCAATGTGAAGGGGGGGGGGCATACAGGTTTCCCTTGATCCTGGCGGGGGGCAGCCTGGCGTGCCCGCTGCCTGCAACGCAGAGCTCATTTTCCACTCGCACGTCTGCCCCATTGGCGTGCGGAGGCAGCTGCCCCGAGCCGGCGAAGGCTTCTGGCGGGGAGGGCACAAAAGGCTCTTTTTCCATCCACCTCCACCCAAAGGGCAGGAGCACGTCGGGCTGGTGTTTCTGAATACTTCATTGAAATCCTGTGCTAAATCTCCTAGAAACTAAGCAGCCCAGGCTTGCTCCCAACAAAATCAACGGCAAATCCCTACAGATGATAAAAGGGAAAACAGCAACCCCTAAATAGGTGTCCATTTTGATTTCCCAAATGAAATGAAAGGTGCAAACTGCATTTGACAGTTTTTCAACTAAAACTAATCCTCACTTCAGCTTATGTCTGAATTATTATTTAAAACGTGATAACATTCCTTTGCTCTATTGTATTCAGACATTCAGGATCCCTGCAAAATATTTATTTTGGATAGTCCCTAGATCCAATTCCTCTTTTTATCAATAGAACAATATTTATGGAGATCAGGCTGCCAACTTTGCCAGACAGACGCCCTTTGCATTCAAAAGAAAACATGATTCATCGGAGGATCAGCATTTCAGCTACAAATTAAACTTTTCTTTGATAGGCTGAAAGATACGAGTCAATAAAGGAAAATTCTTGATAGCTGGAAAGGAATGTCTTCTTTGAGACTGCCAATATTCAGTTCTGATCACTAATATCTTAACTGATGGAAGAGATTTTTTTTTCTTTATCTAATTATATCCCAGAGGCAATGTTTAAAAGAAATGGAAAGACAGTTATAACCAGTTGTGCTGTGTAAAGATGTCAGCTTACTTTTGCCATCTCTTTGAGACCATGAATATCTTTTAATGTACTTGTGCAGCACACAGGACAAAAGTGCTCTGACCCAAACCTAGGGTTCTCCAGATAATACATATAATTAGCATTAGGCATTGTAAGAACAATAACAGCAACAACAATAGTAGAGATATTACAGACTTGTGGCTTGTTATCTTTCAGTGCACAAGCCTATCACACATACAAAAATAGACTTACTCTAATAGCCACAGTGCCCAACATGGTAGGAAAAATAAGCTCTATGCTGGGAGAAAAAATCCGAAGATTTAGTGATCCTCATTTTTCAGAGCTGTTACTCCCAGTCTTTACTGCACAAGTAAACTTACAAAGTTATTTCTCGTCTCTCTCTAAGTAGTACCATGAAAATACGTAATGTATTTTTCATCATGTACCCTTTTAATGATAATTAAATATCACAACCCTACCTTTCAACTAATTGCAATGGCCTTGTTATTTTTGGTTTTGCCTGACTATGATTTCAAACTAATGATCATTAGTAACAATAATAGTCCTCTACCCTTTTATCATGCCTTACATCTGCGGGACTCTATGTTAAGCATTACTACGTGCATTACACCAGTGCTTACACTGAGTCACAGAGGTTAATTAACTTATTAAAGATCTCAAAGCACGTCAGTGGCAGAATCAGGAATAACGACAGTCAGCCCTGAGCTCTGCTCTCCCTGGCCTTGACGCTCTGAACAGTTCTTGCTAAAGAGTTAGCCAGACTTTGCAAAATGCTATTAATCACTAGAAGCTGGACTTCTTTAGGAGAGGATTATTTGTGTGGAAAGGGAAGGAGGGAGTCATTTCATTGCTAAAATGAAGCTGAAAGTGGGACTAATGGAAAGAAAAGCTCCTACTTGTCTGAATCACACTGCTTGAAGGCAGTGGGTGTTGCAGAGAGTCGGTAGTATTTGTTAAGGAATCTCGGGATGTCAAGTGCGCAAAACCAGCCTGAAGAGTGATGTAGTGAAATTCAAAGTTCCCAAACAGTACAAAATCAGATCCGATGACATTTTACTAATCTCACCGATGTCCTCTACAGAGAACCTGGGGACAGGGGAACTCTTAATATACAGGCTGCCAAAAGACCACGGTCAGCTAACTTTTGCCTCAGAGAGACTGCCACTTTTCAACCTTGTCCTAGCCAGCACTAAATGACTGCTTGCTCAAACACACAGCCGGATAAATTCTGAGCAAGCAAGACAGCTTGGAAACTTTAAAGTCTGATTACTACAGAAAAAAGATATTTTCTGTGTCTTTCCTCTTCCCTACCACCTTGCTGTTTTATTTTAACACAAGAGCCTTTGACAGAAGCTGTTAATGCTGCTTCAGAGTCTCATGGGATGGAGGCTGGCATCGGTGAATTTAAATTGGCATTTTATGCTGATGGTATATTAATATGTATGATCTAGCAGGGACTTCAGCTTTTATTACAGTTTGAATCATTACTAATTTTGGCAAATTTTCTGGCCTTAAAATGAGCTGTAATAAACTTGAAGCCATGCTTCTGCATAGACCAGATAACACACTTGCCATCTAGATTTTCCCATTTAAGCTGAAATGCTAAGTTCTCCCAATCCTCAGCTTATGTATCCCCTGTTTCTATGTAAAAGAGAAAACTCTGACAGCCAAACATGAAATCAATAGAAAACATTTTGCTGCCCCTTGATCCATTTTAAAACATAACCAAGGGCCAAATCTGGCTTATCTCACTTAGATGGAGAGCCCATTAGAAGTTAGTAGCAGACTTTTATACTAAATTATATGTTATTGATCTGATTCTGCTGTGATAGAAGCAGAACCTGATGCAGCCATAATACACCTAGAGGGTGAAGGGAGGCAACGCCATAAAATACATCTGAGTGGGCTGAACAGGACAATACTAGTAGGTGTCAAGAAAAAGCACATTCATCCTTTCTAAAAGCGCACCTGATTTTCACCACTTTTATCTCCTGTTGATGTCACTGAAGCATGTGGCTGCTCAGCATTTCTAAAACTCGGGCTTCTTTCTTAAAAACCCATATAGGTTAAAAAAATAATGATGAGGTAACACAGCAGGTAGGAGCCGTATTAGCACTTTGACAAAGCACCCCATAACAAGACTATCAGGCTGTACACGTCAGTCCTCAGTGCAGGAGTAGGTAGTCATTTAAAAGTTGCGTTAGTACACCAAAATTAATGTTCGTGAATCCATGATGATAGGCAGCTGAGGAACAGTGTAGCTTTAACTTGTCCAAATATGCTTCAGTGGTGTCACCTCTGATCTTTCAGGTCTGAGTCTCACACAAAAAGATGGGTAGAAATTGTTGGTCAAATTCAAAATATTAAAGAAGAAGTTTTCAAGCATCAGAAAGTTAATTCTCTCTTTCTTTCCCATTTTTTGCCTCATTAGGATGAGAACTATTAAACCATGAGGTAGAAAATTGCTAATTCAGCATTCTTGACATTTCCAGAAACAGAAGAGATCAACGTCTTTTGTGAACATTCTCCCAGGAGACGTTCAGCTAAACCACACTCCCTCAGGTACTAAGATAAACAGCCACAGTATTTTTACTGTGGCTTTACCTGTACGGATTTTTCAGTTGTATTAAAACTACTTCTTAGTGTGGTCTCCTGGGTATGCTCTGCACCCACGAGGGTACTGGGAGAGCACCCCTCTTTCCTCCGAAAGCCCCCAAGCAGCACGGTTGCAGGCTGATGGGTGGCCCTCCACCCGCCACGGGACACGGGTGAGGGTAAGGGGACAGAAAGCGTGGAAGCGTCGGTCACGGAGCCTGATCCCAGCTCCCCGCAGTCCCTTTAGTGCTGTGGCCTTGCAGGTGTTACCCAAAATGCTGTAAAAAGCCAGCGTCTCTCAGAGGAGGTCACGGATTCCAGCCTCGCCGAGGGCAGACAGGGAGGACCCGTGGGAAGTAGCAGCGAAACTCATTCACCTACAAGGAAAAAAAATCACAAACTGGAGCAGGTTCTGTCTGGTTTTAGTGGGGGTGGTGAACGAGAGATGCTGATAGAAAGAATAATGGCCTAAATGTGTTTTTAGAATAACTAGTCAAGGTGGTCTTCCACACAAGACAAGTAAAATAAATCCTAATTGTAAGTAAAGTAAAATACAAGCCATTCAGATGGTTTAAGTTTACTTGTGGAATAAGCAATTGTCTGTATTTTAATTCAGACTCAATAATACGTAACCTGTAAAAGTGTAGCTTTAGGAAAATAGGGCTCGGGAAAAATAAGGCTAAACAGTTCGGGAGGTGGAAAAATTACAAAATCCAAAAGCATGCCTTCTCACTGCTCGTCATATTTGCTTCTATATTATGCTGATATTTTTAAAGATTTACTAACGTAAATAGTTACTCCGTATTATTTCTACTGTCAAATGCAAACACGAGACATTAATGCTATAAGTCTCTAATGGAGGAGGTGAAGTATATCTAGGAATCATGTTTGCTGGAGCACTAAAATACTTTATTATAGGAGGAAATCTTTCTTTTTTAGCAGTGCATTATTTATGTTAACATAAGCTGGGTCTCAAAAGGACTGGCCTTGGGGTCAGTTAAATATTTGGAGTAAGTATCGCAGCTTTCATATGTGAGGAATACCAACGGAGTAGTGTTCCTTGGCGTTTTTGATTAACCTGTTTTGCACATGGAGACAACAGGCATGGGGGTTGAAGAGGACACTCCAAAGTGCGTAAACGACAGTAAGTGTAACAAACAAATAGATGACATGAAAGAAGCAGCAGCATATTCTTATATGCTCATCTTAAGCCCTATATGAACACTAAGATATTAATTTTTCATTTCCCTTTTGTGTCTATTGCTTCTGTATTTCCAATCTGGTTTTTTGTACTGCATCTGGTAAGAGGCTAATAACACTGGAACAGTGCATGGATTCTTGTATTCCCATGCACTGATTGTAATTATATTTTAGTTACCATTTTAAAGTGGTTTCTTTCACTTTTGTCTTGTTTTCTTTGACTTACTAACAGCGTTTTCCAGTCTGTGTCATGTTAAAATGCATAAAGTAATCAGAATTCTCTGCACACATTTCTCAGGCTGCTCACCTGGCTTAGACTAAGGCCAGCCACATTCTGGTGGCAATGATATTTAAATTTAATTTCAAAGGCTTAATTCATGGATTTACATAAGAGTCCTGAAAATCCTACCACAAAATTCCCACATTTTTTCTTTTTAGTTGGTCATATTTCACACTGAGCTTTCCTTATGTTTTTGAACATGGTTTTCTTTTCTCCCTTATCAGTAGATATGCAAGCTAATGCTATGAAATGTATAGGCAGTTTTCTAAACGCTGTGCCACGTTAACACTGGCAAGAGACGTGCAGAAGCCAGAAGGGTGGTAATATCCTGAAGCATTTCTACTAATCTGAACAGCTATCAAAGCCTTCACTGAGATCTGCTGAGGTTAGAAACTGAGTTTCTCCTTCTTTCTCAGCACCTTCTGATGTACCTGATTTTACTGATATTGGGCAAGGTGACTGCTTTTCCATCTTTGATTTTTAAGATATTTTACTGCTTGAAAAGGAAGCCTTAGGAACTGCCCCTGTGTGTTTGCTGGTTGATCAGGTACCGCAAGGGCAAGAGGACTTAACCCTACTCTGCAGGGACCGTCGCCAGGAGCAAGAAGGTGCTCCCTTTCCAAACCAGTTTGGGCTCTGTCGTCTCAGCTGAGCCTGGCAACAGTGGGTGGCTCTACTCAGTGACAGAAACTGCTGAGGTTTCATAATGTGAAAAATCATCCCTCCCCTTAGATTTTTGCCGTGGAGCTAACGGATGCTAAAATAGACGGAAAGCTTTTGGTATCTCAGGGAGCAGCTCTGCACTGAGAGGAGGTGGCCGCAGCAGGTGAGTGCGTTGCTGGCTGGCTCGGCAAGGACAAATTTAGAAACTTGGACATCTGGGGATTGCAGTTTCCCTGGGAAAGGGAAATGAGATCGAAACACCCAAGGCAAAGCTCCCATGTTCCTTTACATTTAGGGCCAGCGTCAGCGCCTTCTGCTTGGGCTGCGGCTGGACCCTCGGTTTCGGCCGTGGTGTGCAAGGCGGCGCGGGCAGCACGGGGCAGGGGTGCGGCAGCCAGCAGCGGCTGAAGTGAGCTTGTTATCAGGCTGCTGAGCGATGATCCAGCTGGCTGCGGGAATGCGGTACGGGCCTGAGAAGTGTGAGAGGTCAACACGCTGGCAGACCTGCTTTCTCTGAGCCTGGCTCTCACCTCTTCTCGCTCCTTCGTTCTTGCCATGTTAAAAAGTAGCTTTCCTTTAACACTGAACAAGAAAAGAAAAAAAAGAACAATTAGGAAAAAACACTGTTTGAACCCTAGGACAAGTGTATCAGTTTGTTTTGTCCTATGGGTCAAGCATACAGTCAGCTCCCACCTTTCCTAGTGCAGTTTGCAGCTAAGAGATTTAGAGAACCGCATATGCCCCTGCACTCCCAGCAATCCAGGCGCCTGCATTCCCCTTCTCCACCTCCTCCTGGGCTCAGAACGCTGCTCTCGGCTTTCCTTTTGCTCTCCCATTTGACTTACTGCCTGCTCTCACTGCTGCCTTTCCTGACCATCAGAAACTTCTTGGTGAAGGCCAGGCGTGTCACACAGACCTGAGCTTCCAGGTCGGGAGAAGGCCTTTGTCTCCTAAAGAGAAAGAGGAGGGCAGTCCCGGTTCCCTGCTTTGACACACGCTTCCAGTTTATGTGAGTCATTTTGACCCAGAACCTAAAGAATTTTAGTTATCTACCTCCTCATCTGTAAAACAGGGACAACAGCACTTTCCTCCCTCACAACTGTTTACTGTTAAAATACTCTGTTAAGAAGATGTGGAAAAGCCACCTTTCAGTGCTCCTATCTACCTATAGACTCGTCGATGGCATCCTAAATTTCAAACAGTTCCCAAAAGGCTTAACGAACAGGCACGCTCAGGAGCATTTGGCTTTTACAGCACTGGGCAGCTCAACTCCTAGATCACGCAGAATCTCAGCGTTCCTTTTCGTCCTCCCTCTGCCAGGCTCAGCCGGCTCGGAGCACACCTCCCAGCTCAGGCTTCACGGCACGCGCCGGGAGGTGCTTTTACCCACCTCTGGTGTCGTGAGGTGCACGCTTCTCTTCTGACTGCCCTAAGGACTGGTGCCTTAACGCGGCGGCTTTGTTAGCAACGGGCATTGTATAGGGACTTCAGTCGAGCGCTGTGAATTCTGCCGGGTAGCATTAACAGTAAGTGAAAAGTAGTTACAGGACTTGCTTGAGGCCATTCGGTGGATAAAAGAGGCAGGTCCAAAATCCAGGCCTCCCACTTACTGCTTTTTAAGACTTGTTCTCATGTTCCTAGTGGTCAAGGTTGATTGTTGATACATTTGACATCAAGCATAATTAAACAGAGATCATATAGTGTCTTTGCGCCAATGAACAATTTATATCACAAATGTTTTCTGTGTGTAAACTTCTTTACTGAATATCTGCAGTTTTGGGGAAGTTTCTTTCCTGAACTGATGGATGCAAACGCTTGTTCAGGTTTCAGCAAATAACTGTGAGCCTTCAGACTTGTTTTTACTCCTCCGTCTTAGGGACGCTTCCTCAAACTCTCTCTTTGCGTGCTGCAATTATA
Organism: Aquila chrysaetos chrysaetos; assembly: GCF_900496995.4. Classification (NCBI taxonomy): domain Eukaryota; kingdom Metazoa; phylum Chordata; class Aves; order Accipitriformes; family Accipitridae; genus Aquila; species Aquila chrysaetos. Next base: position 32,340,436 of record NC_044008.1, read on the forward strand.
AACTGTGGGGCAGAGAAATTGCTCGCTGAACTGAAAATAAAGGAAAAAAAACCCCACCTTTTGAGGTGATTCTCTACAATGAAACATGAGTTATATGAACTAACTTTACGCTTATAGTGTCTTCTTTGCCAAAGTGCAATGGCATTCATTCCTTCCAGACATCTGATGATAGGAGGTTTTAATAGGTCAGGGCTAAATTCTGCTCTCAGAGTGATGTTGCTGAGTCCTCCTGGCCCTAAACTAGTTACAGGGTTTCACTAGCGTCACTGGGAAAAGAATCTTCCTTTGAAATCCTGCAGATGAATAGTAGGGCAAAATGATTATGAAAATGGGGGGGGGGGGGGGGGAAAAATACATACTTTATTCCAACACATGCGAGTTGAAAGTTCATCGGATTTTTCCCCATTAACTTCAATGGAACCAGGAGGCTTCCAGTTACCTTCAGGATTTCAGAGCAGTAGTTCTTATCTCGGGATTCTTTCATCAGAAGATTTGGGAACAGCTGTATAGTTCGCATTTTAAACTGCAGATCCTCTTAGGATGAGGCAAGAGCTACGGGCAGAAATAACCCTTGATTTTATACTTGAAATAGCTCTTCCTCCCGTCTCTGATGCCCAAGAGCAGCAGGCTTTGCGTGCTGATAAAGACCTCCCTCAGCAGCAGTCACCCCGCCAAATCCTGCCTCAAAGTCGGCGTGTGTGCGTCTAGGTACGTGTGACTAAGCAAGCAAGTGCTTTCCTACTTCAAATTACTTTTGCTGCTTTACCAGGTAGAGCAAAAGGGAGTATGGTGGAAGCTGTTGAAGATACGGACTGTCCTGGAGACAAAGATACGGGCTGTCCTGGAGACAAGCCCCCGCACGACATTTATTTGATCCACGAGCGGGTGCAGTCCCGGTGCGAGTGGTGGAGCTGTACAGGGCTACCGCAGCCGTGGGCAAACGTTCCTGAGGGCACTGCTGTTCCTGTGCTCCCCGGCCTCTCCCCGTCTCACTAAATCTGCATTTCCCTCTCTGATCCGTCGCAGTGAAGCCGTGACTGGAGTGGCTGTATGAAACCTGGAGCTGTAGGTGCTGAGACCTCGGATGAGCAGACAGAGTCGTAATTATGTTGTCTCTTTAAGCACAATTTAGGAAAGTATGAGGATTGCGTTCTTCATTTCCTGATCGCGTCGGAACTAATAGGACTAGTTGTAGGAACAATCCCACGCAAGCACATCGGTAATGTTTGTCTGTATTTTTCCGTGTGTACCCCATTTCCGTGGAGGTCTGGTATGCAGACAGCTGTTACCTCTAGATGAGTTTTGTACTTTTGTCTGTATTACAGGTTCCTGCGCTGGGAAATTACTTTTGATATAAACCCCGTCGCCTGTGCTGCCATCCGTGCCGACATCTTGGCAAAGAAAGATAGTTTCTTACTCCAGCGTGAAGAGGCAAAGGGCACGACAGCCTGGAACCATTTTGCCGGTGCACTGACATTTCACCAATGCCCAAAGTGGGCCAGAAAGGACAGGGTTTTTTTTTTAAAAGTATGCCTACAATGGGATTCCTAAACCTCCATTTAATTAATCACCTAATTTAAAAGAAGCCTAAAGGCTCTGAGGCTCAAACCTGGCTATATCATCCCTTCGGCTGCATTTGTACTGGTGAATAAAATGTGCCAGGCGCCCCAGAAGGACTCCCCGCCTCAGCCCCAAGCTGTCACCCCCGAAGCAGGGCGGCCACCCCAAACTCTCTCCTGGGACTGGCCCCTGCACCCCTTGTGTTGTGCCCGAGTGCCATTCGGGACGCTGCTCGCAGGCCTCGGCCAAAACCCTTCCAAGCGTCACGCCGACGGATTAACAGAGGCAGTAGCAGTTTCACAGATCGTGTGCCAGTGTTGGGGCCTGTTCTCTGCCCGGTTTAATTTATGCGTGCAGATGTTACTGCCTGTGTTCAGATCTGAGATTCTGGGCCATATATAAGGAGGTAAAGAAGATACATCGGGATGTTGGGACAGAAGAGGTGGTATAAACAAATGCCGAGGGCAAATGAATAGTTAAATTCAAAGACGGATGAGAGAATACTATTTTTTAATCATCTTCTGTAACTTCCAGAATGACACTGATTCTGACCCCATGAGCAAGGCAATTAAAATCAATGGATATACTAGATGATCAAAACCCAGTATGAATAGCATAATTAGTTACTCAGGGTGTCCGATTTCCTTTTTTGTGTGAGAGAATGTGATTTTGATCTGCAATGAAATATCTTATAATGTATTATAGGGCATTTTCTCCAAGCTGAGAGGCTATTTGATGGTGCAGTTCATTATTTCATGGCTGTGGTAATCCAACTGAAACTGTGGGTTTCTGTGTGGCAAGTCAGAAACGGTAGGTTGCTGGTGCTTCTCGGTAATGTTTGGGTCTGTAGATGTTCTGTGAGGCATTGCCAGTTGTTACTGTTCAAAATTGCTGAGAAACTTTTGTTAAGCAGATTATGGGTAGACGTAACTGAGATCTGTGGTCCCAGGTACAGTTCTAGGGGCAGGTATGTGCAGAGTTTTCCGTCTTGCTTCGGGAGAAAGGGGTGAGTACTTGCCTCTGCCGCGTTGCCCCCGTGTTGTCGTCTTAGTCACGGGAAAGAACCATTCATTAGTGGGTCTCAAAAGCCCTGATGGCTTTCCCGGAGGGATGCTCTTGGGACTCAGGGTTTGAGGCAGGAATTGCAGAACCGGTGAGGGCACCCCCCGGCTCTGCCTCCAGAGTCCTCAGTCCAGAAAATATCCTGCGATCTGGGCCGGGACAGGCCAAACCTGCCGTCCTTTCCAACGGCGACGGTGTCTGACCCACCCGTGAAGGAGCCCGCTGAGGAAACCCCTCGGCGGGCTCCATCCCGCTCTCCTCTGGCAGGTTTTCCACAGGGCTGGGGGGCAGCAACCTGGCCCCGTGTTTTCAATAGTAAAGTTATGTGGGGAATGCGTTAGGGGTTTCATGTTTCAGTGTAGGTTGTGGGTTGTGCGGCAATGAAGGGGTAGAATCCGGGCTGGCTACTGATCTTAAGTACGCCCTTCCAGATTTGGCCGCGTTTTAGCTTTTCTGAAAACGAAAGCGTTGTTTATACACATGTTGTTGTTTAAGAGAGCTCAACGAGCAATTTTGTTATCCCGGCTGTATTTTTGTTGGTGCGGCGACAAAGCGAGCGCGATTAGCGCTGGGGGGGTTCGGCTTCCTGCGCCCTGACGGGAGCGAGCCTTTTCGAGAGAGCGAGGCCAGAGGCACCCTCACACGCCTGCACTGCTTACCGGCACGGTACGAAAAGCCCCGAAAGCCACTTTCCCCGGGTCAACCTCCCCCCCCCCCCCCCCCCCCCACCTCCGCGACCACAACGGCGGGGCCGCGGCGGGAGGGCGGTGGGCGCTGGCCGGGGCCGGCGGACCCCCGCGGCTCGCCCCCTCCTCGCCCGGCGAGGATGCCCGGGGAGGGCGGACGGAGGTGGTGCCGGGGCTGGGCGTGGGGAGGCAGCGCCGGGGAGAGGGAGGGAGGTGATGCGGGGGAAGCGGCCGGGAACTGCAGCTCGGCGCTGCCGCCCGCCTCCCCCCGGCGCGGCCCCGCTCCTCCGCCCGCCCCTCGCCCGCCCGCCGGGAGCGGCTCCAAGCGGGACCGGGGCGAGTTTGGCCGTCTCCGGTCGCGCCATGGGCTTCGACCCGTCTCGCTTCGCGGCTCCGGTGGCGGCGGAGCTGCAGTGCAAGCTGTGCGGGCGGGTGCTGGAGGAACCGCTGTCCGCGCCGTGCGGGCACGTCTTCTGCGCCGGCTGCCTGCTGCCCTGGGCGGCTCGGCGGCGGCTCTGCCCGTTGCGGTGCCGGCCGCTGGCGGTCGCCGACCTGCGCCCCGTCTTGCCCCTCCGTAGCCTCGTCCAGAAGCTGGAGGTCAAGTGCGACTACAGCCCGCGGGGCTGCGGCCGCACCGTGCGCCTGCGGGAGCTGCCCGCCCACCTCGCGGCGTGCCGCTACGGACCGCCGCCGAGCCGTCCCGCCGAGCCGGAGCCGCGGAGCGGGGTCCCCCTCCCCGGCCGCTCGGGGCGAGGAGGAGGAGGCGGCGGCGGCGGTTCGGCGGGGCGGCCGGCCGGAGGGCATCGCTGCCTGCGGGGGCTGCGGAACGGCGGCGGCGGCCCGGAGCCGGGTCCCGAGGTGAAGAGGGAGGCCCTGCGCTGGAGCAGGAGGGAGAAGTCGCTGCTGGCGCAGCTCTCGGCGCTGCAGAACGAGGTGCAGCTGACGGCGCGGCGGTACCAGGCGAAGTTCGGCCAGTACGTGAGCCACATCAGCAGCATCACCCGGGACCTGGCGGGCAGCCAGCCCGGCAAGGTGAGCGCGGCCAAGGAGGGCAGCGGGGCGGCAAACCCCCCCCCCCCCCCCCCTACGCCTCCGGTCCAGCGATGCTCTCCCCGGACCTGCTTTTCGCCGTGCCCAACTTGGGAGCCACCGGCCGAGGTGACGGTGCGAGCGGTGTCCCCGAGGGGGGGGGGGGGGTAGGAGCCGGCAAGTCACCCCCGAGTCCCCGCCGGGACCCAGCCCGATCCCCCCCCTCCCCGCCCCCGCCGCGCATCCCCCGGGGTGATGGAGCCACCAGCCCCGACGGCGACCGCGCTCCTTGTCGGTCCCTCTTTCGGCGGCCGAAACATCGAGGGCGGCTGGGCGCTTGCTTGGCCGGAGAGGATGGGGAGGGGAGGGGGTGGCAGCCGGCGAGGGGGTCCCGGTTCCTCCGGGAGGGGTGTTCGCATTCCCCCCCCCCCCCCCCCGCCCCGCCTCGCAGGGACCCGGCTGCCCTGCCTGCTCGGTTTGCTGCAGCTGGGACAGAGCTGAGGGGCATGGAGCTGGCTTTTAACTCCTCTTTGAGGAGCCGGGAAGTTGTCTCAAAAAAAAAAAACGGAGCGTAAAATTATTGTGAACTTGTTGGGAACGATGGTGGAAGGACCACAAAGTCTCTCTCGTTTGGTAGAACGGAGTAAGAGCTGACGCTGTCGATAGCAGAGACCGGTGCAGTGCTTCGCTCTCTCCTCAGGTCTGATGGCATTGCTCAGATAGGGACTCGCCTCCTTTAGGCTAAATAAACCATCCGAGAGCACTGGTGAGCTGGCTTAACTCGCTGTAAGGGAGCTGATTTTTTTTTTTTTTTTTTTGAGCGTTAACTCCTGGCTGTAAGATTGCTGTGCAGGCTGTGGCACTGCTGGTTGCAGCCGTGGTGAGGAGCGTTTTAATGCAACGAATTTTTCTTCTTACCCAAATCTTCACGGACCCTTGGGAAGCAAAATCCCAAGTGGAAAAGGTCTGAGCAGCCAAACTTGCTCCTGAAGCAATGTAGCGTGCTGGGCATCTGACTGCTGCACGGGAAATGGGAAAGGGGATGCTGTTTGCAGGACACCTACATGCCTAGAAACATGGGTCTTCGTGGTGCTGAGCAACTTTGTGTTTGGAGACTTGGATATTTAATCTTTTTCTCTTTTTTTTTTTTTTTATTTTCCTGATTTCCTTTGGCTAGCTAATGCATGAGGCGTAGGTTGCTGGCTCTGGGAGGTGTGCTCATACATCTGCTGCGTCCCTTGGCAGATGGGGTAAGGTCATATGAAGAGGGGCAGCAGTGACTGTTAAGGAGCATGGGGTGTGCGAGAAAAGCAGTGGCTGTAGAAAGGGAGGAGAGAGATCTGGATTTTCAGTAAGGAGTTGGCAGGAGGTGTGGGGATGGGCGTGGAGGCATCACTCCTCCTGGGCAGGAGCGGAGGATCTGCCATTGCTGAGCAGTGCCAGTAGGTGCTGCTGTGTGTACTGCTGCGCAGAAACCTCTTCTACAGATGGGACCAGGGTAATGGAGAAAACAGGCGTTTGGAAGAAAAAGTATCGATAAAGTAAAAAACGTACTTCGTTAAAATCAAAGGTATCGTGCGGCAGTAAAGCATTTCACTGTCGCAGTTAATAAAACGTGGGCTTCAGCGTTAAGCGTCGTATTTTGAACGTTTAGAAAGGTATACCTTATTTAGGTGTCAAATTTATGTTAATCAACTAATTTATAGAGACCGGCAAACTCAAACACCTAACAGTGCTGCATGAATACAGATTTTTTTTTTTGTGGGGAGTATGGCCTCTGAAATGTAACTATGATCATATGTGAACAAGGTAAAATAAGCTAACTCGCTGTGCTAGACACTCGCAATATTTTTTTGCTCGTAATTTTTTTTTAGAAAATTATTTACCTATTCACTGAAGGAAAAGGTTTCTTTCTCTTTTTCATTTTTAACTTTGACTCCATCACTGTTGTCGAAAGTTTGCTTCGTATTTTAAACCTTGTTTAGAAAAACCTACTTTTTTACAGGCATGGTTTTGGATTCTTTCTTTCGGGGAGAGAAGTGAAACGTTGGGATGAAGAGTAGGGTTTCATTTTCTGTGTGTATCTTCCCTGAAAGTTGCTATGAAATGTGTACCGATATGACTTTGGGGTCTGAACACTGTAATGTGGTGTATTTTAACCTGTATGTTTCACGTCTGTAACGTTGACGCACATAGGGGTTTTCAGCGGTGCTGAGCATTCCTCCCACCAAAAGCCTGCACTTTTTTCTGTTCAGCACTGAAGATAATCGGGTGTTACCTGTTACCTTTTAGTGGCGTGTGACTTCTCCTTTGTTTTTTTTTTTTCCACTGCAGGGTCTTTTGTTATCTTTTCAGCCTAATTTCCCTTTAAGCCTTATCTTACGTATTCTCCAGCTAAAAATCTTTTGTACATTAGTGCTTTCACTTAAGATCTTCTTTTTGAGAGTGTATTCTTAAACAATATTTCACCTCTTGCTTTTTAGGGAGGAGAACCCAAACCATTAACGATCATGCTACACCGAGAAAATGATACTTTGGGATTCAATATTATAGGAGGACGACCCAATCAGGTAATGAGAAAAGTAACTGTAGGTTATTTTGACCATGCTTTCTGTTACTATATACACTGTTAGTAATTAAAGAGTTACTTTCGATGACAGTAGGTATGGAATCAGCTCCGTACATAGAAGAACTGTATATTCTCAGGTGTTATTAGAGTCATTGTTTTGAAGACATAATCTTGTGAGAATTGGTTTATTCTCATTTTTCAGGAAAGGTATTCCCATTTTTTTTGCTTTAAAACTTAAGGCTGATCTGCACTTAGTTCCCATGTGAGTAATATGTATTCATGCAAACTGTTCAATGGAAATCTCTGGGACTACTTATAAGAGTCATTGTTGCAGGATTAAGCCATTGGAATTTTTGGAAACAGCTTGCCCTTTTTTTTTTTCATTTAAAGGAGAGATGAAAATTTGCTCCTGTAGCTCAGATAGTTTAAGCACATGTGCAGCTCTCACATGCCTGCTTTCAATTTTTCTTTCTTTGTGAACTGAAACAGAGTTTTCATCGACCTTGTATCTTAAATCAATCTAGTCTCATCAGTCTAGGTTTAGAAAGTTCATTGGAAACCATAGAATATGCATAAGGATTGCTAACCCCCCCTAGAATATGCATAAGAATATGCTTTTTTTTTTTTTTTTTTTTTTTACTTCATCCTTCCAAAAGCATTAATCAGGACTGTCATTACATATGAAGGGTAAAGAAACCTGTTAAACTGGAAAATTAATAGTTGATTAAAAAAGGCTTGGTAATAATTATGCACTGATCAGGTTCTTGCTACGTGGGAGAATTGTAACCTCCTACTATTATTGAGGAGGGGAATGGGACCCTGCATATTAGTTTGGCAATCTTCTGCTCTAAAGCTATATTTAGCGGTGCCAAAGAGTCTGTTCCCATTAGCCTAAGAGGTTCACTGTCTGTGCTGCAGAATTACTGCTCCCTGTGGGTAAATACGAAGACCAGCAGTTATCAGATGCTGGTGCTATAAATCCAAAGCAAGACTTTCTTCAATTTTTCTAGTGGAAGGATGAGACAACAGGTGGCTATAAGATAAAATACACGTGCTTTGATTATATCCATATTTTGAGTATACCAGTAACGAAGTCCAGACAATCTTTAGTTTGGATTGCAGTGTGACTTCTGTTATTTACAGCTGTAGGAGAACTGCAGGGAAAGGGGAGCGTGGTGTTCAGCTTTCCTGGGATGGCAGCTGAGCTTCTCTGAAGTACTTACATGCTGACAGTGCATATGGGAACAGTTTTTTGTATTACAAACTGTTAGGGTTTTTGAATGAATATTCTGGAAGTTTAAGGAGTAAATGATAAGTATATGAAGGTTCATAGCACTGTCCGTGGAGAGAACTGCTGACCGGAGGGAAGGAAGTGGTCATGGTCTTCCATCAACACTGATAGCTGGAGATGGAGAATTTGGCGGAGCTGTCAGGCAGAGCTGGGTCTCAGGGTTTTTTGAGTCTTTGAAATTTAATTTGGAAATTCTGTTTTCTTTTATTCTCGTTGTGATAAATGTGTATACCACAGACGTTTGACTGGCAGTTCCCAGATATCAGTATAAGGTCTCATTCAACATATCTGGAGCCAAAGGATATAACAGGATTGAGTTGACTCAAATAATGAAAATAAAAAACTCTCCTCAAAAACTTAAATAGTGGAACAGGAATTGTTTGGTAACCAGACAAAAAGAGTTCATGAAGGCGATCTGCACATTCGGGTTGTTCAGGGAAAAAGTGCCCTTGGGTGAAGCGTCGGCTCTTGCAGCGGAAGAGCAGAGCAGTGGTGTCATGACATTAGTCACCTACGTGGGCATGTGTTTCTTCACCACGCGCTATTGGTGTTTTATAAAGTACAGCGTAGGTTTTTCCCATTGGAAAGCAGGTGCCTCTTGGTGACCCGAGGAACGTACACCCATACTTTCCGTTGGCTGTGTTTCGTTGCAGTCCATAATGGGCTTCCCCGCTGTCCGCCTTCTACCTGGAGGGAGGAGGAGAGGAAGGGAACGACTCACCACAAGCTTGTCTTTTATTTTTGTCAGCAAGGGACTCGTTGACTCATTTCGCATGAGGTGATTCATTATTCTAATGGAGCAAGGCCGCTTTGATGCCCGCTTTTGTCCTGGGCCCCAGCCCCGGCTGGCTGGAAGGACCGTCCCGCGGAGCAGGCTGCGGGGGCTGTCCCCCCCAGCCCGAGGACACCAGGGCAAAGCCGGGCTGGAGGGAGGTGCGTGCCGCCGGCACGGCTTGGGGCTCCTGCGGTCACCCGACCCCGGGCTCAGGCAAAGGTCGGCTGCACCGACCGTCTCGGTAGCTGCCCTCCGTCCCCTGCCGCGCCGGGTGCCGGAGCTCTGTGTGCCACGTGCTGCCTTTTTGGGTCTGGTGGATACCGGCACGTGCTACCGATGGGGACCACGAGCCAGACTGAAATATCCTTCTTCTTACCGGGTCATACATTACTCTTGAAAAAGCCAGCGAAATGTCTTATGGAAAAAAATACGGGTTTATGTGGGCGACGGTACTGTAATCTAGCCTTTTGTTTTCTTAAGGGAAAAAACAAACTGCGTCCCTCCTGCGTTTTCATTAACGGCTATTATGCTGCTTTCATCAGGGTTTCATTTCTTACTGCTTAGATGGGAACTCGGTGGAGGTCTGTTTGTTCATCATTTCAAAATATTGCTGGAACTGTTAATAAGTTTCCCTTTTGCTTCTTACCTGACAGCTGTGAGTCTCTGTGACAAAAGGAAAAAAAAAAAAGGAGTTTATGAAACATTGTGTTGAGCAAATATTTGTTAACCTGAAATCTACCTGGGTTGAGTCTCCATAGGACAGTTGCCACAGACTGTAAAGCATGGTTTACAGCGGCTCCATTTTTTGTTATGCATTTATCATTTCCATAACAGAAGAAATATAAAACATTTTCCCCATGAGCATATAGGACCTAGACCTAGAAACCTGTACACACATGAATCATGCTATTGGCCAGGGATTCGGCCAGGGATTTACCAGTCACAGAACGAAAATAAGCATCATATAAACTGCTATCCAAAGCATAAATCATCTGGAAAAAGATGCCTTCATTTATTGCTGTCTAGGTTATTATTTGTATGAACACTTAAAAATACTTTAGGTAGGCAGTGTCTGCTTGGCATTGTTTCTTTATTAATAATGATTTAGAACTGTTTTAAACTATCATGCGATGAAGTAATTTTAGCACGTGCAACAACATCAGGTGTATCGTTCCAGCTGTGGTAGATAACTTACCTGCTTTAAGTTTGACCTTCATGCGAGTTGTACTTAGCAATGTGTAAAGATCAACTGGAAGCGGGTTCTCTTTTTGTCCACAGCTGTATGGATTTCACAGTTGAGCAAGTTCTCAATCTCCCATGTGAACAGGATTTATGAGGTTAACCAATTCCAACCAAATCCTATCACTGTTACATGCCAACTAACTAATGCCACTTTGTTCCTTGGAGCTTTATTTTCAAACACGGAAAAAAAGTTTTCAAGCAGCAGTACTGCAGGAGCCCTTTCCCTCCTGAGAGAAGCACTTGTACATCCATTTTTATGAGTATCTTCCTCTGTGCATTTATGTACTAGTCACTGTCTGCTGTGAAGTCTGAGGTCTGCTTTAAATATTTTAGCTGGGATCTGATTACCATTGCACCCTGTGTCTCATTTAGACTAAAATAACCAGAAGTAAATGGATAATCTTATAAAAAATGCTGGAATAGTTCATTAATTCTGTCCTTTTGATTAATGACTAGTTTGTGTTAAGCAAGCAAGTTTAAAAAAAAAAAAAATCCCAAGGAGCTTAATGCTTAGTTAGAAAAGCAAGCTGCATATTTCAGGTGGATTTGCATTTTTCATTCCTGCTGATTTTAGTACCATCTCATTTCTTGTACTAATGTGGCCCTTTTTGCAACTTCCCTATCGCCTGGTACAGAACAATCAGGAGGAATCTGCTGAGGGAATTTATGTGTCAAAGATTTTGGAAAATGGACCTGCAGACAAAGCAGAAGGCCTGCAAATTCATGACAAGATTATTGAGGTAAGGAAAAAAAAAAACCACCGGTGGATTAGTCTGTTATATTATCAGATTAATCAAGGATTTGATGGTTTTTACACTAAGTATGTTGTAATTTTCCTCTTTTGCTGTGTCTAAACATGATTCTTGTACATGGAACTGCTCGAATATTTCTCAGATATGAAGACACATGATGGATTTTTCCAACAACTAATAAACGTATTGGTCTTGGGCTTAAGCTGATTTAAGCGAGGCAAAGGTGTAGACACTGAAATAGCAACCAAGAGAGGCATTTTGTATTTCTTTTCATTAACTTGAGAAAGAAGGCAAATGACTCTATGGAAGTTCACAGGTTTAGTGAATTGATTTTGCCCTGGGTAGGGGGTATTACTGGTGTGACTCTGGGACACTGCAGAGAAGCTGTGCTGGGAAGCAGTGCCGTGAAACTTCTTAAACAATTAGAGAAAATACTTTCTGCTATATGATCAAAAGTAGATCATCTCTTCTTCTCACCAGGACCAATATAGCTCTTTCCCAGTCATGTAATATGCTGGCATGGATATTTTAAAGTTTATTCCTGTGTTGTATGCAGTCTTCTCCTGTAAAATAACTGTAATTTAAAAATTATAGTTATAGGTTGCTGCCTAGCCTACATGTGTAACCATAATTAGCCCTCTAAGAGGTCTCGAAGGAACGGTTTCAAACGGTCGCTGAAATAGATTCCTTAGGGTGCTGTCAAAACGGCATTTCGCATCGCAGCTCTAATACAACTCTCTGAATGACAGCACGTGCCAGGAGCTGCTGGGTTGGTTTAGGATACACCACTCCAGCCTCGGGTTTAGGGGAGCCTTAGAAGCATGGTGTGAACTTGCCAGTTGGACAGGGTTTTGAACAAAGACACACGAAACAAGTGGACTGGGAGACAAAAGCAGAGTGCTGCTGCTGGCTTCTTGCATTATTTCGCTGTTAAGGACTAGAAACGTAAGCCAAGAGCGTTTGAGTGCTGGCGCTGCTCTTCATGTTGGGAGCCTAGACCAGTGTGCAAAACCAAATTATACTTCTTGTAAAAGAAAGCTGACGCTCTTAGCTGGCAGGTACATGTATCTCCGGTAGAAACCAAGCTGGCGGAGCGGAACTGAACTTGCAACATAACTCTTATCTCCGTAAGACATACAAAAAGCTTTCGCAACCCATTTTTTTTGTAACAGCAGCCCTATGCTGAAAAAAAATCTGTTTTCTTCCGACATTACTATTTCGCATACCATGTTGTATTTTCTACAGACTGACCAGCTATATAGTTTTATGCATTTGCTCAACACTTCCTGCTTTATTTTATTGTTCTTTTATAGTGCCTTGATTTTTAGGGCAAAATGGAGTGGTTTTGGAGGAAGGAAGAATAAAGTCACAAACCAGCATTTATTAAACGTGAGGTAATTTCTCAAAATGCCACCATAGTTGGTGCTTGATTTTTATTTTGTTGTAAAATTCTGGCTGCGTAAGATCATACTGAGATTTAAATCGCTACTGAGAACGTACAGATTTCAGTTCTATGTGAAACTACAGATCCAGTCTAGCATAAGTATTCATACAGCTCTGAATGGAGCACCCGTTGCACCGTATTAATGTACAACAGCTTTGTATATAATTTTTTGTATTCAGGGAAGCATTTAAAAATGTTCAGGGTTAGGCCAAATATTCTGCCAAATGTTTCAGTGTTTCAAAATTTGTTAGACTAAAATAAAAAGAGGAGGAGAAATGGTTAACATTAAGACTTTCTAAATGAAATGCAAAAAAGTAATTATTCCTCCATGGTAGATACAGGAAGCAGCTGGAGGTAAAAGGTTGAATTTTTGCTTGCCCATACATAGCTATCGATGTCTTCTTGCACCAGTATGCCCTGCCAGCACTGCTGCGGTTTGTTGTGAAGGATCGGTATGAAAGCTTTTGCTGTGAGGAAATAAGTCGGATGGGGCAACTGTTTCAAAAATGTTGGCAGATACACAGAATATGAGCTTTGGTGAAAAGTTGATAGGAAGTGGGACTTATTATTATCGCTTGCTTTTCACTCATTTGGTGATCTGATCTAATGGGTGATGTTTTATGAGACCATTTTTCAATAATCAAGAGCAGAAGGGACCGATGTTGTTCGAAGAGCTTTTAATAGCTTCAGTCAGTTGTTTGGCAATGTGATGCCCGGGGTGTTTCTAGCAATGCGTAGCTAATGGGATAATGGACAGAACTATCCCATTAAATCAGGAGAAAATCTGTTCTCAAGGCGTGTTGCTAAATAAAGAAGGTAATTTGTTTCAGTGCTTTATCAGATGTTTAACAAATGTTAACTGCATGTGGTTGACTACAGTGAGTTGTGCACATTTCAGATGACCATCTCGTGGGTAACCTAGTGCAGCAAATGGATTTCACAGTCCTATGGCATTGGCAGCTGGGATTGGGAGCCAAGCCTGGCAGACATAAGTAGTGCTGCCTTTTACTTTATATACGTCATTACCTGTGGCACCAACTTTGCCAAATAATTGTTACGGTATTTGAAAGGGTGCCAAGGGAAGAAATCAGATTTCTTTCGTAAGGTTATTTATTCTAAGTGTAACAACGCCACACAAATGACTTGAGTACCTGGAGGGTTTTGAGATCAACGTGCCCGGCTTATGGGCCGCAGAGCCTTTTCATCACCTTCATCTGAAAAGGGATGGTGTTTATTTGGGCTTTACCCTCTTGCGAGCGTATTTCGTGCTTGAGGACCTGAGAGCTGGAACAGATGCGGGTGGGCTGGCAGGGTGGTGGTGGGTGAGGGTGACGGGGAGAGGTGAAGGGCGACAGCCCCAGGGGCTCTGTGTGAGGGGCTGCCGCTCTTCAGAGGGTTCGGTCACAGGGCCCTCGCCGATCGTTTTCACTGTTCCGCTGAGGAACGGGAGATTTCAGGCATAGCTTTACCCTCTTTATTCAAAGTTAACTCCTCTGTGAGAAGAGACTTGTTTATGGCCTGTAAAGCTGGCTTGGGACAGCGATGTGCACAAGCAGCATTTTGGCGATGTGTACTTTCAGGAACCCTGTTACAAGCCAAAAATGATCATTATTTGTTCATCAAGGAGAAACTCTTCCTCGTGAATTACTTCTATGTAGCAGGTTCCTCCAGATGTCATGGTCTTCTGCTGCTTTCAGAAGTTTTTATCCAGAAATCTGGCTCCCTAATTTAACACAGTGCAGCATGTGTTCCGGGACTAAACACTGATCACATGCTATAAAAAGCATCTCATAAAACTGGATGCAGCATCAATATCTGTGACTCCCAACATGAAAGCCTTGGATATGAGCAGTGGTATAAAGCTGCCAGACCTCTAACTTTCAGATCTCTGTCTTCTTCCTTTCCACCCTGCCTGTGAATTCCGAGAGGAGGAGGCAAGCAGCAAGCCATGCACAGGACTGTCTATTAGTCTGTGCTGGTTCAAAGAATTCTGGTTGCTGCTGGGAGAAAGTACAAAGTATGTTTAGAGCGGTTCACAGTTCTATAGCTATGCATCATTTCATCTCCCCCTCACTTCATGCAAATCCTTCCTACTGAATAAGTTCACTGCTCATCTTTGCTAATGCTAATAGGCTCCTCAAGGCAGCATAAACCAGCTATGATCCTTGGCAATGTTGCTGATACACAGAACTGTTTTACCTGCTGCTTTTTAAAATAGATATTTATAGTTCTGAGCAGTAACACTGGAAGTAGCTCTTTCTGTATGGAGGAAAAATTTACTCTCTCAGTTTGCAGTCAGTTCAACTTCACACCAGAATGGCACCACGTTGGCCAGAGCTCCAAGTACGCTAGTTAATGCCTAGTTAACAAGCCATTCAGAACTAGTTCTTTATACTTGATTTGGGTTGTTCTTTATATAATATTAAATTTTACGGAAATTGGTATGTCATCTCCTCTGGTTTTGAGCCCGACTTTAGAAAAAAACAGTGACTGATTTTCTCAAGTCCTCTTTCATTCTGTAAGTCACAGCGTCTTGCAAAATACTATTGTATTACTGAAGTGGGATAAGCTGATTTTATCTTTTTACTTCAGCATCGTACATAAAATACATGACCAGGACAGAATTTGCAATCCCGCAAAAAAAAAAAACCAAACCAAAAAACCAAATGCAAGCAATATTTCATCAATTTGAGGAAAAAGAGCTACTGTTAATTCACATTGCCTAGGAGACAAAGCCCTATAGTCACAGCTGAACCTTCTGTAGTAGGTTTGCCAAATAACAAAACAGCAGTGAACAAACTTGTGTGCAGGTAAAAGGGGCTTAGGCTGAAGACCAGAATATTCATTTGAGAAACTGTGAGCACGTCATCGTCTGGAAGGCTCAAGTGTTTTTCTGTTCCTTGCACTGCAAGGCAAAGGCTTCTGTTCTTTTACTCTCAAGTGAAATGAGGATATTGGCCCTTTTGCATTTTAGTCAGTTGATTCTCATTAATTTGATGGCTAAGAAGCAGGCATGATGGAGAAGAGAGGAAAGAAAAACATTTTTAGTCTGGGATCTTTAAGTCTTTTTGAAAAATGAGATGGATGCATATGTATCGTGACTGTGTATTTTGTTTATGCAGCCTGAGCTTCATAAGTATGTAATAAATAAGGCTTCATCCCTTATTCCATGTTTCCCTTTGTTCTTTTCACTTTTTTGGAGAGTACACACACAATGGCTTTCAAGCGCATGTCGGCAAAGCCAGTTCCAATAAAGATGAAGTCTTGAGGCTTATCCTGGCAGAAGTAACTTACATCTGCAAAGCGCCTACACAGAAACTTTTTTAACTATTGCCAGACTGCTGACTGTGCTGTGTGTCAGCCTTGTGATGTTTTATCTTCTGCATGTTTCTGTCATTACACTCACTATGTTGCTTAAGCAAAATCTTTGATACTAGTCATGTTTATTTGGCTAAGAATCTCCACTGTCAGATTGTGGCTGTAGAAGTAGTGAGCTTAAAAACTGTCTTCCTGGGATCAGAGCTAGAAGATTTGGGATGGCTTTGAACCAAAGCTGCACATGATGTGGCCAGTAAGATCTGGGTGGTGGCTCAGGAAACTTTTATATAGCTAATTTTAGTGGTGTGGATTTCAGTGTATCTAAATATGCCCAAAGCAGCCTTAGGTACATTAAGTTCTCTTAAATCCTTAACAAATTCATAATGTTATGTTGCAGGTAACCAGGTCTGGCACCTGCATTCATTAGATAACTCCTAATTAGTCTGAAAGATCCCTGGCATAATAAATTAGTTATACCGTAGGCTTAGAAAGGTCTGTAGCCTCTTTTCACCTCTCCCTCACCTGTTGAGATACAGGTTTTTTGACACCTGATTTCTTTCATCTGTCTGCAGAAACTTTAAAAAAGTCAGGTGTGACCAGGTCTGTACATAACTTCATTTGAACAGGAGCTACTGCCCGCACCGACTTTTTTACTTAACAGAAAGTCTTGGAGTGCTTCTGCAAGAAGTGAGCGATCTGGGTTGTGGTCTCTGCCCTGCCTGCAAAGGATTGAGCTTACCTATCCAGGTGATTGCCCTCGTTACCAGGGCAGAGGCTCTCCTGTGTGAGACCAGCCTCCACCCATCCTCATCCTCTTCAAAGTGAGCTAGGTGCCAGCAAGCGTTTGAGAGTCAGGACTATCCAGCGATAACCTGCTGTGAAGTAGATGCTGGTGGCAGGGAGCTGTATCTGGAATACCGGTCCTGCCCTTTTCTAGGTAAGCGCTTGTGCCAATACATGAGAGTTTTCCTCTTTGTTGCAGTTTTGCATCTTAGATGACGCTTTCTTGAATGATACTTGCATTTCTGACTTCATAGTACCTTGACTTTGAGAAGGGACGTAGCAAATGCTGTTAACCAGGATATCCTCTAGCTAGGATACTTCCCGAGATATGAAAGGTGGGGTTCCCTGGCTGAATAAGTACCAGGAGCTGGGGTTTTTCTCCTCCTTTGCTCTAGCTACTGTGTTATCTAAAAGGTGTTTACCGCTCCTGATGCCCGCTCTCAGAAAGCTGTGCCGGAGGGATCAGGTGGAGGTGGAGGAGCTTAGCGTTCGGTGTACTGGCTGTGCTAGAAGCTGACATGTGGGCACCCTGGAATGCCTGGATTTTGTACTTCGTTACCCGAGTTCCCAAATTTCAGTAGCCTAAATTTGACTGGACTCGCTATAGGTCTTTAGAGGTGCCTGCGTTCCTCTCTATTCACTGATCTAAAATGCAAATGTCGTGTTTAGGAAAACAGGTTATGTTCCTTCTAAAAAGCACTTAAAATTCCAGCAATTTACTGTCTCTAAATTCTCTTTAAAAAGAGAACATGGGACTCTTGTTTATACGTGACCTGAAATGTCTGTATTTTTTGTGCTGAAATAGGTTAGAGAATGGACTACTGAAATAATTACACTTTCATATATAATGTTTTCTTGCAAATCTTAGTAAGACTTCACAAAATACTTTCTATCTGAAAGAGAAGAGAGAAATAAACCAAAACAATATTTAAGAAAAGGAGAACTTGGTGTCAGTAGGGTAATAGTGAATAATGACTTCAGGTTTTGTGATCAGAAATTCAGTATTTGATCCCTTAGTTGACTGAATGGAGTCTTACGTTCATAAAAAGGCAAAATATTATTTTGCTACTTGGGTAAAGCAGCGTTGTGAAAAATTCTAAAATGCCTTGGATTTTAAGAAGTGATTCATTTTTTTTTTTTTATCTGAAGTATAAACTGAGAAGTTTCTATCTGCTGAGAACTTGCTGTGGACCCAGCTCTAGAGAGGTGGAAGCCTGTAAGAGGGTGTCCCAGCTGTGTTCGTTTTGGGGCTTGCTCTCACAGACAAACCAGGCACGTGTGCAAGTACAACACTACCTTGTTTTTGTGGAAATACGTGTGCTCACAGTGCTTTCATCTAAAAAAAGTGGAACTGCCAGACATGTGGCTGGAATATGACCACCAGACGAGCTCTCCAACTGGTTTATTTGCAGAATTGGTATATTCAAGAGATAAGGCGGTATCATCCTTTTCAGCAAGTCTCTTCGGCTTGCGAGTCATAGCTCTTTTGAGATGCAGCTAGCTGGTGTACTGCACATTTGTATGTGCCTGGATGCTCCTCTGTGAGGGGCTCCCAGTAAGCAAAGCAAAGGAGATGATACTGGGGTGGCTGGAACAGGGCACAAGGCAGATGGGGCAGAAGGAGCAGTGCGGGAGTATTTCTGAAATGTGACCCAGCATGAAAGGAGTCAAGAGAGCAAGCTAAGTGGAAGTGATGAAAATCATCTTTTACAATGGGTTTTTATGCTACTTCTACCATGTTGGGTATTTGTCTATGTGGCTTAGGTTAGGCATGATAGACTTTGGGATCTTGCATGCACGTGAGTGTGCGTAACCCCCTCTCTCCAATGAGATATTTGTGTTTTGCTCTGACTCTGGTGGATCTCCACAGCAGCTGGATCACTGTAGGAGCAGAAGGGGAAGAGTGAAGGAGAGTATGCAAGGAAGAAGAAAAACGGAGGAACTGAGCTTTACAATTAAAGAGTACAAAGCACCGATCTTACGTTTCCACAGCAGTGTTTTCCAGTGCTTGCCCATAAAGAGGCAGTGTGGGAGGAATGGAGGGGATGTAGGAATAGGGGTAACTGAACTGTGGAACAGCATCATCTGTGCATGCTGCCATGAACCCTGATAGGGAAATAAGGTGGAACGGTACTGGAGCAGAACTATGATAACTGTATTGTGTCTGCAGAGTGGGGCAGTAGCCAAATTGGCAAGCCAGCGGTGCTGTTAGGTGGGAAGGATTCTGGTTAACCTGTGGAAGAGCTGACTAACATAAGAACCTGCAAGATCCCATAAACGGTGTTGCTACCATGCACCACAGATCCCTAGGCACCGTGTGAAGGTCTGATCACACCCATCTCCTCCGTAAAGTGTCTAATCTCACCCCTGAGGGATAACGTGTCAGAAACTTGGCAAGCTGAAACTCAGCATCTTCCTAGATGCCCTGTTTGAGCTTGTCTTTGCTGCATGTCATCTTTCTGTTCCTTCCCATGATTTTTTTTTTTTTTTTTTTTTTTTTTAAGCTTTAAGGTAAACCTTGCAAAACAATGGAACTTTAGCACAATTCCATCTCACCCGGCAGCAGGAGCAATGCAGTTTTATATGCAGCTGAGGTAGTAGGTTTGGAGGAAATTTTTTGTTTATATGAGGTTTTAGAGGTGTTCATAAGCACTTTCAGGAATGCATTGAACTACTTGACTAACATCTGTCAAATGCTGCTGCTTTCATCCCCTTCCCAGGAAGAGAAGGGCATGTGCAGGGGAGTGTTTTGTTTAGGAATTTTTCAAATAATTACATACACACATATTTACATGCTGGTGTCTGCTTATGTTAGGGAAGACAAGGTCATAGAAAAGTGTCTTTATGTTTGTTGTTGAAGGTGACAAGGTTTTGTGATGGTGATCCTTGCTCTTTGGTCTTTGGTCTTTGCTCTTGGAGATGATTTTGGGTCGGCCCTGAAAAAAGTGCTTTCTCTTCCATTGACAAGCTGAATCTCCATGACAGTTGGGCTGTAGGTGTGATTGTGTATCACTGCCTTGGTCTCGGACCAAGTCTGTCTTATAGGTAAGGTGGACTTGATGGTTGGTATGGAGCTGAAGTATCCTAACCTGGTGAACTCCGAAAGGTTTGAGAGGAGGAGAGGCATTTGCTGATGACTTTCCTTAACCTTGTCAACTATGTAGTGAATAGAAGAAGTCAGAAGCTTCAGAGAGCACTTCACGATGCATCAGGGGGAGCTAACCCTTTGAGGGTCATATGATGAAGACTAGTGGGAATAATTGATGGTAAGCCCAGCTATGGAACGCTCTGATAAAGTCTGAGACCATGCTGAGTTTGTTGCTTAGAAGTGAAGGATGTGCGAGAAGCTGCGCCTCCCACAGCACATGCTGCTGGCACCCCAGAAGCTCTTGGCGTTTTCAGAAAGTGAAAAGAGCCTTCTTCAGCCTTTCATGAAGGTTGATCTTTATTGTGGTTGAGACAACTTCACAGTTAGAGGAGATGACAGCTTACATATGTTGTGTGAATGCAGTGTTTTATCCTCTTAAGTCACCGAATTGATTGTTGCAATCCAAGGATATATGCTCCGAGAGCTTTGATCTCTTCTGCCCTTTTTCTTAATCGGCTAATTATATTTGTAAGGAGTAGCTAATCACTGTTCTCTATAATTGGAGGCTGAGTGAAAAAAGCCATTAGTGTCTGCCAGTGCAGAAATGCTCAAAATGAAGTCATCATTCATGGCTTCACTTAAAAAAATTAATAACCTAATTTTTAAGAAGCTGCGAAATGCAGCAGTGTGCTGAATGGGAGAACGCTCCTCCTTAGCACTTGTGAATAGGTGTAGTCAGAAGCGTGTACAGCATTGTGCTTTCCAAATGCTTTGAAAATTGAAGTGATAATGTAAAAAAAGTTGTTGTTTGGAAACTGCTTCTCTCCAAAATGCAAAATTCTGCAGCATTTAAAACCATACTGTAATGGAAAAACTAATTTTCAAATTGGCAAGAGCAGATGTGGTCTCTTCAAACCACCATCAAAGACTATGCTAAGTACAATCAAATATACTAAGCTAAGTACATTTGTTGCTAATACACAGATGTTTTAGTAAATGTATGTCTTGTTTGGAATTGCAAATCTAATGTTATTTTACAACTTTTTATGTAGACCCAACTTGATTGAATCGCTGCTGCTGCAGGAAAGGAGCGCAGAATGACTCAACACTGTTTCTTTATTCAAATAATTTTGGAAGGCATTTTCTTTATGAAATATTGTTGACAAAATAAGTCATGGCTGCTATGTTTATTTACATAGTAAGTTTATGTTATGTTATTTACAGGATATGATTTACATAATATTTTCTTTGAGGAATATGTTTGTCTTTTCAAGTAGCAAGACTGGGAAATAGAGAGGGGGAAATTACAGAAAAGAATTCATTCGTAACTGTTGACATCCTGCTGTTTTCTACTTGGTTTTAACTATGAAAACCTTATTTGAACATCACTGTATTCCACACACCCATCAAATAGTTTAGCTTCTTTAAAATTGGATAAATTATGAGGCTGTGTGTCTAGAAGTGGTCATCTAATGTAGGAGAAGGTCCAAAATAGGTTGATATAGAACATGAGGGTTTTTTTTCCCTTCATCTCTCTTTTCCTGACCCTTTGGAGCATCCAACATTTGGGGGACCCGGTGGCTCGGAGCTTGCCCATCTGTTTCTAAGTACGGTCTTTCAATCTTGCATTTGTTTCTTTAAGCATGCTGCTCAAGTGGGTTAATATCTGAAGTCCTTCCAGCAGCTCGCAGGAAGAAGGCATGCTATTTTAAACGGAAGGGATTTGCTGTCTTGCATGAATTAAAACATCTGGATCCCTACACTTCTCTGTTACAGGCTGATTGAGTTGGGCTAGTCTTTGGCACATGGCAAGTATGGAGCCATATGGTCTTCGTGCTGTCAGCAAGCCTTTTCAGCACATACCTTTGCCTGCCCCCCCCAGCCTTCTTGGAATGGTAACTGCTACTGTGGCCCGAAAGATAAATATTCCAGGAGCTTTCAGGCTGTCGTGCCCTACTTGAATGGATTAATTGCATTTTTGAGTGGTGTAACATCCGGCAGTCTGGAGCAGAAAGCTGAATCCTCCGCTTCCCCTGCAGTGCTCAGAGCCCCGATCCAAACTGGGCACCTCGTGCTCTGCCAGGTGTGTAGCAGCACTTTCTGACTTGCACTTTGGGTCCCTTGCATCTTGCTTTCTTAATGTCTCCTTGAAATCTCTAAGTGCTCGGCACAACTGTTTTTTAGCATGCTCTGGATGTGTGGTTAAATGGAAAACCAGCTGTTTTAAGACGTTTCTTAGCAGAAATTTACTTTCTAGTGACCAAAAGAATGGCGTTAAAGTCATAATGCACTTGCTAGCATGTCTTTTTCTTTCTTTCTTTTTTTTTTTTTTTTTTTGAGTGGTGAGCAGGAACCTTTCCTTATGAGAATAAGTGTGATATTTTCTAAAAATATAGGGATTCTTCCTTGTTTTCAAATATTCAAAATACTTTAGACACTTATCTAAAAAATAAATTTTAATTATTTCTCTATTTTTCATTTTTATTTAGAAAAAGAGTAGGAAGAGCGTGAGGGACTAGGAAGAACATTTGTATCTTTTCAATATAAAAAGAACCTGTGCAAAACAAAAAATGGTTTGTATAATTTTTTGTAAAGAACTCTTACTACTCCTAGAATTTCTCATTAAATAAATGTAGACCACTGTTTTCAGCCTTCTTTTCTGGGTCACTTACTGTACCCTTGTACTAAGAGTGTGGGGGGTTTGTATTTTCTCCCTCCTCCCTGCTATGAGGTAATGGAAATCTAAAGAATCAGTATTCATCACTTAATCCAGAGGTTTTATCTTTTAATTAACATAAACCATGGACAATATTATAAAGATTAAAGAACACGTTGACATTTCAGAACACAATTCAGAGAGTCAACTGCTCAGAAAATGCTGTTAATGTCTTAACTTAGCAGAGCAATTTAAGAATAAAGTTTTAATCTGATGGCTTAAACTTGTGTCTTATGTTAGTCGGAGTTCCACAGTCCATTATGGCTCTTCTGCCAATGTCATTAACAAGTACTTTGGGGAGTTCCAGTACAAAATGAAGAACTTTGTGTGTACATTAGTGACTTCTTTCTATGTGTGTTGCTTTGCATTTGCCTCTTTCTCTTTTGTGTTGTGCTTGCTGTGATTTTTAAGTTCTGTAGTTCAAGGAGCTACCTCCGTGTGTACTTTGAAGCACGTCTCATACAGGAAACAGTTTATACTAGCCATTAAAGTTATTAATTTGAAAGCCAGCATGTTACTTGTTAGCATGGTGAGTTAACTGCTCTGCTTTGAATTCTCAAATCTGCTTGGCCATAGTTATCAGTTTCCTTTTTAATTTAAAAATTTGGGGACAACTTGTTGGGCTCATCTCAGAAGACCTCAGTTCTGCCTAGAGCCCTTGGGCCACTATTTCCTACTGATTGGCTTTGCAGCGGGGTTGTGGTCCTTCCCTCCCAATGAGGTTGTTAGAATGGCAGCCTTCAGGTTTTCTTGCAGTAGAGATCTACAATTACTTTTGAAGTTAAAGAAACAGGAGGAAAAAAAATTGACTTGACAATGTTGGAGAGTATTTTCAATGAGATAAACATTGATGAATTGTAAGCCATTAGGTTAGTTGGAAAATCCTGTATATTTTAACTTAAATCTTTTATCAGAAGAAAAATAGTTCCATCGCTTGTTTTCTAAACACAGTCAAAGAAGAATGTTAAATGCCTATGCTTCATCTGGTTACCCTAGTCTCTTAATCAGTCGGGACAGAGGCACAGGCAGAGGGCAATTTGAGTTATTTTAGCCACTATGTACAAGATGCCTTTTCATCTGAAGTTTCCTGTCTGTTTTCATTTATATACTTTAAAAACAAAAAGTAGCCACTCCTGCTTTCTTAACCAGAATCGCTGCTTAGTGTACAAGTACCAGCATCTTCTCTGTGATCTCAAAGTCCTTGTTGTCTGGCTATGCTACCTTGAGTTATTAAAGATCTGTTCTGGGAGGAGAAGCCTAAACTCCATACCCAGTTGCTAAGGTTTTCCTTTGATTCAGCCACTTAGAGATGAAATGAGACCTTAGAGGCTAATGGAGCGGATAGAGAAACGTGTGCTAGACTACCACAAAATAGTGGAGTCCAGTTATAAATTGCATGCACCGTCATCGATGTTGCAGTTTCTGATGAGTGAGCTGAGTTTTCCCTAAGTTCATATATTGTACGTTTTATCAATAAGTGACTGGCCAAACCATGATGAATCCATGTTATTAAGTAGGAGAACAATAACGGGTCAAGTTAACCAGCCTGTGCCAAGCCATCTGCCTGACGTTTACTTTTTTGAGTACTGATCGTGTGTTCAACAGGGTACAAAGCCTGAAAAAAGAAATGCTGATCTAAAAAATAGTGTCGGAGAATCTAGAGCACACAGGACACTTAAGATGAGATTCCTCTTGCCTAATGCTAAATGTCTTAATGTTTTCTCATTCTGTAAGTACTGAAGATGAGTTAGGCACCTATTTTTAGCAAAGGTGATTAGTTCAGGCTGAAATATTTAACTTGGTGACATCTGAGTTAGGATGAGATTCATCTGACCCCTCAAAGAAGAAAGTGGTAGTGATGCATCTTAAACTCTTCGGAAGTTTCATGTGAACCAACTTCTTTTTATTGTTTTTTTAGTGCTTTTGAAATTAGATTGTTGGGATAAAAGGCCCCTTCGTACAGAGTTCTTGACTGTAAAGCCAGAACAAAGCTTACTGAATGTTGTGTCATCCAAGAATGAATAAAATTAAAGAGGAAAGAATGTAACTTGTTTCATTCACCTTCTTGCATTATGTTTCACATAGGTCTGATATTCCATTCTTCTGGAATTACATATTTCACTGATCTAAATGGGAGCTTGAATGTACAAGGAATCAGTTTCCTTGTTCATAATATGTAAAATGCCAGTTTAAGTATGAGAAGAGAAATTCAGGTACGAAACAGGGCTTGGAATCCACCTGCTGTGCTGTGGTACTCCTGTTTGAGATGGCCTGCTCCAGCTCCATAGTCTTAATGACTCTCTCAATGTTATATTTTTCATTAAACAAACAAAACAAAATAGGCATACTACAACAAGATCAAGCCTTATTCCACGTTCCAGATATTTCGATTGCTAAATTTTGAACATTGTTACTGAAAATCTGGCAGGAGTTAGCATGAGAAAAGATGGAACTTGAATGTAAGCCCTGCCTATTTAGAGACTAGCTTTGAAATAATTTAACACATGGTTTCATGTCATATCCAGTCTCATTAATCTCTGTATCTTTGGGACTGGAATAAAGTAAACCCAAGCGTTAGAAGGCCATCAGTATCCCGTAAGAGGCTGGTCAGTGTACCGCTGGTTTAGCTGACTCTGCTGTAGTGGAAGAAACGATGTGAACAGCTCTGTCAGCTGAGCGCAATTCCTACATCTCAGCTTTGACTGTTCTCTGCGCCTTTTTAGAAGTCAACAAACTCTGATTTTGGCAGTTTGGGGAGGAATCTGAGTAGCTGTTCGTGGAACCTTGGTGATGGGGTTTAGCGAGCGAAGATGCAGATGTGTGTTTGACATGGTACGGAGCGCCAGCCATCCAAGCAGCGGAGCGATGCTTCGTTTTTCGGCAGTCTTCAGAGGGATGGAGTTTGTTCAGAGAAACAGACCGTACAAAGACTAAGAGACTGGTGACATTCTTTTGGCGAGAGAACAATGTGAATTATCTCATTGCTCAAAGTAAGAAATTCCAGTCTGCGCTTTTGTTGCTGTTGGGTTTAGTGTGTTGTATGGAAATCTCAGGTACACAAGGGAAGGAAGGCAGTGCCTTTTATCAAACTAAGACAGTTGTAAAAGGTGAGCAGGCTTTGGGCAAAAGGTGCTTTCATTAAATCTGGCATAGAAGGATTTATTATATATATCTTTAATATAAGTTTTTGGGTTTGTTTTTTGGGGTTTTTTTTAGGGGTTTTTTTGTTTTGTTTCCTCAAAACCAGGACTGAGAAATTAAGAGATGTGGGGGTTGTTTCCTGCAGGATGTCTTTTTTTCCTGTTCTTAGTCATCTTTTTTGATACAAGTTTATTCTGGTGCTTCATGGTTAGGTGTTTCCACTCAATTTCAAAAAGCATATTTGCACAGTGGATGAGCATATCAGGTCTTAGGATGCACACATGTGAGATGCATTGATTCTGAGGGTGCCTCTGTGGGGAGGCATTAAAAGCTACAGTTGGAAGGATATGTTGGCTGTAGAAATATCTTGAAATCTTTTTTCGGTTGGTTTGTTTGGGGGTTTTTTTTTTTGGTATTTTGGGGTGTTTTTTAGATTTGTTTTTCAGTCTCTATTTGGTGTTTATTGGTCTATGGCACACTTGTGTCTGGTTCTGAATTTGGTGAAATTTGGGAGATGGGGTGTTGTTTAAATGCTAATAGGGGACTTCTTTTTCAAAGTTTTGTGTATAAGTAGTTGGCTAGCTCTTAGAAAGCTGTTGCACTTTTTCCTACATCAGATGAGTATAGAAAAGTGCTTCCGTCAAAAAAAAAAACAAAAAAAAACCAAACCCCACCAAACCTAAAACAAACCACACCCCAAACCGAAAAACCTCACTCCTGTCCAAGTATACTGTGTATATATATATATATAGTCTGTATATGAAAATATAAATATAGAATTTAAAAAAAGGCAAATAGAATGGTCCTGTATCCCTGCTATGTAGGACTGTAGTGAATCAGTTGTTCTTGCTATTAGTAGTGAACTGGCATTGAGAGGCTACGGAGAAAACAGGGAACACTATTACAGCAGATGCCCAAACACCAGTGTAAGGTATAATCCTTGCCTCATGAATTAACAGTCTAAATAAATGAGTCAGACTAAAAGAAAGTGACAAACACTTAATGTTCAGTATGGTGGTTTTCAAAAGCCCTTTTAAATCCCAGATTTCTTAAAATACTCTTTAGTGGAAAGGTTTGTAACATTTTATTTGATACAGTGAAGATATTAATGGGCTAGGAGGTAAGGCGCAAAGGGATATTGTAAAAGGAACATCTGAAGTTTTATCTATTAAACAGACTTTTCCAGTCTTTTTTTTTTTTTTTTTTTACATGGTTTTTGAACTGTGCGTTCTGGATATCATTTAACTTTCCCTTGCAACTGTTTTCCAACTTCAGCTATTATATGACCATAAAGCTGTGCTTTTGGGATGAGATTTAAAATTTCTTTTTAGAATTTGTGAGCTGTGTCTTCCTGTGTTCAGAAGGCAGCTACCATAGTTTCTCAAACTACTGCTTTACACGTGAGGATTTGGAAGTGATTACGCTATAAAAGCTGCTGTGAGGAGCAAACTAGAGTCTCTTCTCTCATGGCCTGAAACTGTAATCACTTCAGAGATAATTTTTTTTCAAATGCAAATTGTTTCTATGAATACTACAATACAGCTTTCAGTCTCCAACCAAGGCACTGTAAAGTATGTTTGTAGTAAGAAAGATCATTCATCAAGGTGAGGAAAGTGAATGATGACTGCTTTTTCCTCTCTTCTGTGTCATGCAGTTCAGAGCGATACAGTTAAGGAATGGGGGGGGGAGGAAGGACAGACTTGGGTGCACATGCTCATTCTGTCCTGCAGCAGTGCTTTAAGAAGTTGTGAGCTTTTTAAACTGATTTGTAAAATTCTGGTCAATCAAAATTTTATTGCTCAAAACTGGGATGGTAGTGTGATGGTTGATTCTTTCCTTTTGTGGATAACCAAGGGACTGGTTCTGAACGGGCAGTGATTATTGTCCACATTAAGACCGAACAGTGAACACAGGGGGGTTCTTTTTTTTTTTATTATTTATTTTAATTTTTTTGCAGCTGACTCAGCCAGCATCTAGAAGAGTTGCTAACAGTAAAAGTTGATTGTATTAAATTTGATGAGACGTGATGGCAATAATAGCTCCGCACCTAGGTTCTGAGGCTGTCTGCTGCTTTTGTTAATGCTGGGGCATGCTGTGGCAATTAGGACTCGGTACGGCAAAGCGAATATAGCCATATGGCTGTGGCTATTCTGCCAGCTCCCAGAAGATCTTACAGGAGCGAACGGTGTCTCGTCTCTGTCCTGGTTCCCCATCCTCCCCTCTTCTCCCATGTGTCCTGCCAAGGAAAGGGTAGCATCCACGATGTGCACCGGTGTGGCAGATGACAGCACCAGCATCTTATGGTACGCTGCCGTCTGTGACTAGGTAAGTCACTGTGTGGTTTTATTCCCGTAGGGAAAACAAAAAGACCTCTGGCCTTCAGAAGTCATCAACTGGGCAGACAAATTTGATATTAACTCAAATTAAATTACCGTGCTTGTCAGCACGCACAGGTGGTGTGTGGATCTGTGTGATGTGTTCTCTATTCATAAATGGCTTCTCTGAAGAAGCTGCTGTTGATTAGGCTCAGTAATGGTATAGACAAACCTGAAGTGTATGCTTGAGCAGTCTAAACCGAAGCTGTTCTTAATATGCCGTGTTGAAAGAAGGGAATCCCTAAGGATCAGTGTCCGACTAGTCAACTGGGAGCTGCACCCAATAAAGCCAGTTGATTTCAGGGCCGTCCGAAGCCCATTTACAGAGAGCACAGGTATTTTTCTATGGTTCAAGGTCAGTATTGATCTTAGAAAAGTTTGACTGGAGTGTCTGTAAATTTTGGTGTTTGGGACTTGTATAGAGGAACAAACTACAGTAAAGTCAGCTGCAAGTGTTAAAGTGTGTCTAATCTACCTCAAGATACACGTTTTTTAAATATTTCATTTGATATATCCATAATGATCTCTGAATATAGAACAAATGCGTGTCTATATAAAGCTTTCCAAAATCACCTTGATCTGATGAAGCTCAGTCTGGCATCAGTCTTTGCACATATTTTTAAAGTTTATGAAAATAATGTTTCTGTCTCAATTTGCATAATAGGTCAAAGGTGTTCTGGTTGTTTTCTGGTTTGTGGGGTTTGGGTTTTTTTGTTTGTTTGTTATCTAAAAAGAGCAGTCGGTGTTTTTTTTTCTCTCAAATAACATTGTTCAGTTAAATACCAATGTTCAATACTAACTGAAAGCCTTGAGTAAATGCAAAAAACCAACTTGTGTGTTGATTCAGATAGATACTACTGCAGCCGTATGATTTGAGTCACAGCTGGGAAATACATTTTGCAACAGTTGAGAATAAAACCTATCTCAGTAGAAAACAAAGCAAAAAAGAAATACTTGTGTGTCCTACTCGTTTTAGTGCTGTTTATCCAAAAAATTCAGTTTAGATAAGTGAGTTTTTTTCCAAATTTAATCATTTTTCCGAACAGTTAAGTGTCAAAAATATATTGCTCTCCCTGACAGGCCAATAATCCTTGCTCTACACACTGGCATAGTGCTTGTAAACCAGATAAAAATGTTGTTTCAGTACGCTGCATCTTTACCATGCCAAATGTAGGTCGAGACTGTCGTATTTTTCAGGATACAAACTTTTTCTGCCCTTAGAATTGTATTTATTTATTAGAGGCCATGTCTAGCTCTTTTTCTGCCACCTGCTCCAGCAGAGACCTGGGGTAAGTTCTGGACGGAGAAACACCCCGCTGGCCTCAGGAGCTCAGGGGAAGGTGGTGGAGGAGCTCGTGGCCTGGGAGAGGACGGGAGGTGCTGAAATATTGCAGTAGGTGTGGGGAGCCTGCACTAGAGGAGAACTGGTGGGAGAAGTAGGGTGTTGAAATGGGAGAAGCTGGGGTATTTTGGAGGGGGTGGCTATTAGGGTGAACTTTAGAATGTGGGATGAGTGGGAAAAACTGGGGTAGAAGAACTTGGGGAATCAAAATGGCTTCTGACGACCACTTTTTTTTGGAAGCTACTGTATTAAACATAGTTTTGAGGTTCACTTTCAAATATGTTTTGATGCCTTTCTGTACACTGGTGAATTTCCATCTTTCACAACTGTAAGTTAGACAGTTAATACCTGAGTTAAAGGCACATTGTTTGATACTCTGAAGTTGCAGACTTTGTTAAACAAACATGTTTTTGCCTGGAAGTATTTTATTACCTTTTTTCCTTAACAATAGAACGATCCATCTGTAGGGTCACATTTGGCTCTTTGCAGAGAAGCATGCTACATATTTTTGTCCCTTTCCACACGCTCACAGTTTGCAGGAGAAAAAAAGATTCAGACTTTCCTGTTTGTGAGACAAGGAAGGTATTGCTGAGGAGATAAGATTTTGGAAGATCTTTTGGCTACTGCAATATGAAAAAGTCATAGAAATGTATGTGCTTTTTCTTCCTCGTCTGTCTGTGTTTTAACCCAGCAAAAATGTGCTTGCTTAGTTGTTTTAATTTGTCATCATAAGGTGCAAGTGATCTCATACATGAGCTAAATCAACAACTTCACTTGCCTCAAGTTGACTCAAAGCATTGTGAAAACTCTCAAGCACAGTGTACTGCATAAAGAGTAGTTTCGGTGAAATGCAACTTTTAAACGAATGTGTGTATATCAGGAACTGTTGTACTGGAAAGTTGTACTGTTGTACTGGAAAGAGACAACTGGTTGTATTCATGTCAGCTCTGCAGGCCTTGTCAGAATCTGAGTATCTTGGGACAACGGTTGGTGAAGCCAATAAACCGGTGAAGTCAGCGAGAACTGAAGTGAATAGGCTAAGACTCTGGACAGAACATTTTTCCTTCTTACTTCATACTTTTATCTGAAATCTTACTTTAGGAAATATTTCTTACTTGATTTTGACAATAGAGAAAACGGTTTCAGTATTTCCCTGTAAAATCCTGCTGAAAATATTTTGAAAACTTCGCTTCCTTCTTGCACACCTGTAATCGGTTCTGTTTTTCACTTAATGCTCAGATCACTGCATGTTGATGTCAGATAGTTGAATTAAAGAAATAGTGATGCTTTTATTGTATCTCCCTTTATCTCCTGGAAATTAACTCTCTATTTCTCCGCCATGCTGCTCATGCATCTCACACCTTTTCTCATGTTCTTGGTGCAGAAGCCTTCAGATCCGAGTCGGTGGCTGCAATCGTCTGAAAGCAATCCGTCTTCTCTGTTCTTACTTTTTAATGTATTTTTTGCTGCTGTTTGATAATGCTGTTCAAGAAGATGTTAGAAGTCAAGGGCCAGGTGACTGAAGCCATGAGCTGCTGTCGGTAAGAAGGGGAAGGTGGTCGTGCTCCTGTCTAAAGAGCAGGGAAGGAGGTGGTAGCAGGGAATGTGCTTCGTGGATTGGAGAAGAGTCGGGCAGTCTCCGCTTTTGTTATCTGCAGCTTTTCTGTAGTTAATTAATGAGTTTAATTCTTGTCATTTGCTTATCTTCCGTGAGCTTAATTGCTTGGCAAAGACTTTGTTTTACTGTGTATTAACTGCTGTCAGGGGTTTGCATTGAGAACATGACATTTATTAATGTTTTACATTATTGTTTTCTCCCCGGTCTCATAAGCTGAGTCGAAGCACAAGAAGTGGAAAAGGCTTCACAGCAATGCCAGGTGGAGGGTCTTGGTTAGTTCCTGATAATGTTTGAGTCACACTTAGTATGGAGGTAGGTTGGTGAGCAGCTGGTAGAGTCTGTGTCCTGTAAACTAATTCAGAGATGCTTCCTCGGAGGGAAGCTCAGCTGACAGGGATCTGTGCCCAAACAGTTGGAGCTGAAAGGTGGTGGGTTTTTTTCCATGTTGACTTTGAAATAGTAAATGTCCAGCTTATCCAGGAAAATAAATCTAAGGAAGACTTATCAACATTGCAGACACCAGGATCTTCTTAATGACAATCCATAAGATCTCACTGATTACAATCATAATTTAAAATACATGAAAAAGACCAAAGTATTATGGTTTAAACTGATTTCATGCTTGCTGTCTAAATTCCCCTGCAAAACAGTGAAGTCGGAATCACAGCCAAGGGCAAATAACAGTGCCTTCAGGTCATCACAGCCCTCGTGAATGCAAGAGTTACTATCTCCCAGTTTATAAAGCGGGGAAGTGCTGAAAAGCAATAAGCTAGAGGTGAGATGAAAGCTATCCAACGTGCAGGAGCTGCCAAATGTGAAACTGAGGTCTGCCGCCTTGTATGTGGGACTGAAGACCCTGCCATCCTTGAGGCCTCTGGGCTGTCCGACCCTTGTGGTAGGGGTTTTCGTATCGTCTCCGTCAGCTGTTGGGAGGTCTGTTAGTTTTACGTTAGGGACTGTTTGTGTGCTCTAACCCGAGGAGAGAAGGTTTGCTACTGTGTCTAGGTTTGTCTGTTAGCCAGGAAAAACTATCAGAGTGTTAGAGGCCAACTCAAACCACAGTCATGTCGTTTGCTCCGGTTCCCCGAGTAGGAGCCTTGCCTTACAGCAAGACTTCCCTTGATTTTCTTACTGGGCCGGATCAATGGCTAATAAATAACACTCTGAAATAGAGAAGAGCCACGGCTACTCCCCATTGACAAGCTGGGTATTTTATTAGTGATTCTGTCCACAGAATGCTAGCTGTCGAAAATAGTCACACAACCTCCTTGCCATACCTGGAGACGTGCATTAAGAAACAGAGGACATCAACAAGGCAAGGACTGTTCATTAGGGATAGGCTCTGCCTCGTTTTTCCTCAACGCTGTATTATGCACTGCTGCTTAAAGCAACAGTATATTGTATGCTCAGATGCTACTGCTTATACAAATATTTGCAATAGTGGTGGAGATGATTCTATAAAAACTGTTCTTGGCTGGTTGGAGACTTCAAAATTTGAGCTCCCAGTAGTGCCTTTGTCTGGGGCAGGCTTGAGAGTGTGTTGGGTGGGACTGATTCTGCTTGAGAAATATGAGGCTAATCTGTAATTTTTGTCATCTTCCTTGTAGTTCCAACAACTGAGAAACTGCTCTGCAATATGGAGATTATAAGGGGTCTCAGCAGAGAGTTGGAAGAACGCAGTGTGGAACTAGTAGTGTATAACTTCAAGTTCAGGGGTAGGAAATAAATTTAAATATGGAGGTTATGCATTTTACGGAGGGTAAGAGTGCTTCTGAATAATTTTGCAGTTCAGTGTCTTCATACTGTGACCTTGTACAGTGGGTAAGGATATTTTATATAAACTTTTTTGCTATTCTAGAAGACTTGTAAAAAAGACTTTTAAAAATCAAAAATAGTGTCCTCTCCTTACTTCTAATAAAAGTCACTTAACTCTAGAGTGATTATTACATGAAGCATTAGCTGCCTTGCGATAAAATGCGAAATGGTCATAGTAGTACATTTTATTCATTCTGTTTCCTCCTCCTGAATGATTAAATGCTTTATTGATGAATGAATTTGCCCTTTCAGCAGAAGGTATTTATACTATGAATAATTCTATTGCCATTAGAAAATTCCAAAGGAAATATTTCTGCAGACATTGCTGTTGATTTTTATTTTTTTAGAAATAAAATATGAAACATAAGAGTTGTAAGTATATGTTTGGTTGTTTTTTTTTACTGTAGAAGCTTTGCTGAATTCAGAGACTCTTTTTGAAAATGACAACTGTGGAAAAAACATATAATTACTTTCTCCTTCAGAAAAATAGTGTGCATAATTATTTGAATGCATGTATTTATATACACATGCAAGCTTTATTGTGTACCTTAGTCTTTCATACCTGACTTTCATGCAGACTAGCCTGCTCAGTGGGAATTCTGCTGAGGTCTGTGTGGTTTCACACTGGGTGGTGAGCATTGCAGGTGACGGACCTGTAGGATTTGCCTGTAGGTGTGAAATACCCCGTGTAGTGGTTGTGGCGGTGTAAAAAGCTTCCAGGAACAGCTGCCGCCGTGCTCCGGGGCAGCACCCAGTGCCATCAGCAGGATTGCCATTAGAGTCAATCTGGGGTTGCTCCCGAGGGACTCGTGTACAGAGAGAAAATAAAAGTGTACAGAACCATGGTTTTACATGTGTAACAATAAAAGGAAGGCTGAGGAACACCATGATGAAACTAGTGTGAAAGCAGATGTAAGACTGATAAAAGGATGTAAAAATGGAGAAACTCAGCTAATGCACAATGAAATACTGTTTAAATTGTAGTGCCCTCATGATTAGTGTCCTCTGATTTCATGTGCTGTGCAGCAGCTGTGAGAACCAAACGATGACGGCTCTTTCCTCTGGCCTCCCATGCCCAGGCGTGGAGTAGGGCTCACCTGCTAAATCTACTCACGGAAATGCTGAAACTGCTCGGGAGGCAGTACTATAACTTACGCTGTCCTACGACTGTGCTACTGATTAAGTGTTGCTGATCTTCGTGTCGGATCAGAGCTTTCGCTCCGTGTATTTTGTCCTTAAAGAATACAGATGGTTTTCAGCAGCAGGATCTACAGGCCGTGGTGCACGGCTCTAATTCATCAAGATCATGACTTGAGCATAATGCAGGCATGCCTCCCTACCTCCTCTTTTTCGATTTACTTTATTCAATAATGCTAGCTGCCGGTGATGTTTAATGATGTTTAATTACTGTTTGTTGATCCTGTCAGGAAGTTTCCGTGGGCTGGTGCAGACATTTCTAATCCAACTGTTTAATATTGGCTCATGGCTGATTATAATTTTGAAAATATTGTAAGAGCATGGGAAATCCAGATAATAACACTTAATAATAGTTTTAACGCTTAATCAAGCTGAGCATTTTCATTTACATATATTACCTGAAAAGCTAATGTAGGCCAGCACTGATTGGCAATGGCAAGGGTTAGTTTCAGGTCCCAGAGGTCCTTTGAATATTATGAAACAATTGACTTCTCTGGGTGTGGACATCCAAAAATCTGGGAGGCAAAGCTATGCTGTTTAGTCACTCAGTGAATCAGATTTACCTGTTGATAAGAACTGGGTTAATGAATGTGTTTTAAAAAAAAAATGAACTTTTTGGAGAGCAAGGAGAACTAATGCTGATGAGGCAAGACCAATTCCCTGTTGACCTCAGCTGCCTCCCCTCCTGCTCCATCAGCCTGCCATGTCTGAACCCTTCATTGGGTTTACTGGGGCAGTACCCGCAGCATCTAATCTTTATGGTTTGCCTGCAATTACTCCTCATTTACAGGTGGTTGTACAACATAGAAGAGTCCCACTGGCTGGCGGGTTGATTTGTTGCACCTGGAAAGGGCTGTCAGTTGTTGGGACTATGCAGTTTATCCCACCTTTAAATAGTTGCTGTTGTTTTTCAAATGAGGCCCTAGAGTGCTCATCGCCAAGGCTGTGCAGTCAGCTGCTGCCCTTAGCCTTGCCTGTGGTAGAAGCACATAGTGGTTTTGGACTTGGACAAATGCTGTAGCAATTCCCAAGATCCACGTCAGTGCTTAGCCACAAACAGAAGATGTCTTGAATGATTTTTGTTTCTTTCTCCATGTTTAAAAAGCAAACCAAAAGCTTCCTGGAGTCCATCTGTATTTTCACTACTAGTGCTGCAAAATACTGCAAGAGTGCTGTAGGGTGCATCCAGAGTGACTTGCTTGTCCTAGCTATAATGGGTACAGGTGCGTTGCCTGTATGCTTTGCAATATGGCGATCATGTTTATGTTTATACCAACTTTAAAATTTAGGTAGCCTTAACAGATATGCTTCCCAACTTTCACAGCTCATACACGTAAAGAAAACCTGTTTAGGCTTGGGTAATTATTTGCTGATTCACCAGCCAATACTGACAAAATTACTGTTCCAGTCTTTAGTTCTGTAGGAAAATACACATGTATTTATGCAGTATATGTATGGGGTACACATATGGGTATGTTATGTAGAATCATAGAATAGTTTGGGTTGGAAGGGACCTTTAAAAGTCCCCTAGTCCAACCCCCCTGCAATGAGCAGGGACATCTTCAACTCGACCAGGTTGCTCAGAGCCCCGTCCAGCCTGACCTTGAATGTTTCCAGGGATGGGGCATCTACAGCCTCTCTGGGCAACCTGTGCCAGTGTTTCACCACCCTCCTCGCAAAAAATTGCTTCCTTCTATCTAGTCTAAATCTACCCTCTTTTAGTTTAAAACCATCACCCCTCGTCCTATCGCAACAGGCCCTACTAAAAGTCTGTCCCCATCTTTCTTAGAAGCCCCCTTTAAGTACTGAAGGGCTGCAGTAAGGTCTCTCCAGAGCCTTCTCTTCTCCAGGCTGAACAACCCCAACTCTCTCAGCCTGTCCTCACGGGAGAGGTGTACCATTCCTCTGATCATTTTTGTGGCCCTCCTCTGGACCTTCTCCAACAGGTCCACGTCTCTCCTGTGCTGAGGACCCCCGAGCTGAACGCAGTACTGCAGGTGGGGTCTCACCAGAGCAGAGCAGAGGGGCAGAATCCCCTCCCTCGACCTGCTGGCCACGCTTCTTTTGATGCAGCCCAGGATAAGGTGGCTTTCTGGGCTGTGAGCACACATTGTTGGCTCATGACCAGTTTTTCATCCATCAACACCCCCAAGTCCTTCTCAGCAGGGCTCTTCTCAATCCCTTCATCCCCCAGCCTGTATTGATAGCAGGGGTTGCCCCGACCCAGGTGCAGGACCTTGCACTTGGCCTTGTTGAACCTCATGAGGTTCACATGGGCCCCTTCTCAAGCCTGTCCAGGTCCCTCTGGATGGCATCCCGTCCCTCAGGTGTGTCAACCGCACCACTCAGCTTGGTGTTGTCTGTGAACTCGCTGAGGGTGCACTCCATCCTACTGCCTATGTCATTGATGAAGATATTAAACAGTATTGGTCCCAATACGGACCCCTGTGGGCGTCTATATGTACGTATAGTATATTACAGAATGTGTGTATATATATTTACATTCATAGATCTCAGTAAAATCACTGAAAACCACGCAACATAAAACATGTCAATTTTTATTGATTAAATTCTGGCCTTTAAATGAGAACAAGAGTTTTGACGCTGACGGCAACTACTCTGAGACTTCACTCTGTGCTTAGTATCCTGTTTGTTGGTATACCTCTAATCTTGTACATACACGTGCATAGCTTCTAAAACCAGGTAAGTGTAATTACAATATTAGGACATGAACACTCTCAGTGTTAAATATTTCTGTAAGATTTTTTGCAAAATGCGGGCCCCAAGCATCATTACAAATGATCTTGTGATGATACAGTACCTTAAAAGTAGAAAGATGAAGGTTAAGAAGAAGGAAAAACGTAGGATTGGTCTTTTTTTTTGCTTTTACTAGATTGAATGGAAGCTTTTACTTCATTACAACAGGCAAGCATGTATGTCTGTTCTTTCCATTTGGAAACAGCAATATCTAATCCTTTCTCCTGTGTAGTGGAAGACTGGAAGTGTTGTAGACTTTCCTCAGCTTTCACTTGAAGTATATGTTTTTATATCCTATACTTTTTCTTCTTGGTCAGCTTATCCGGAATTTCAACTTAGTGGATATTACTAAAAATAGTAAAGATTTCTGGAAGTTCAAAAAAACCCACAACCAAACCACCTCTTCAATATTTGAATCTGAATACATTTTATCCTTCATAGTTGTTTCTTAAAGTCATCGAGCAAAATAGGGCAGAAAAGAGCTGGTATACTTAAGGTAAAGAAACCCAGACAGTAATAGTACATAGAAAAATCTCTTCAGGTCCCTTTGCTGATCAGAAAGAAAGAAAAATTGATGCAATTCTTTATTTTTAATGTGATTTTTACAAATTTCATTTGTGATGAATTTTGATAAGCTTCTACCTGTTGTGATTAAGCCCTACCACTCTATACTAACCATTACAGTGAGAGAAACAATTTTTATTAAAATACTTGAAAAACAAGTTGCTATCAACCTATTATGTGTAGGTACCATTCATAACATGTTTGTTGACTTTTGTGATTGCAACTTAGTTAAATGATTTATAATGTTATGAACCATTCAGAAGGCTATTAATGGCACTTCTGTCTTGTAAAATGAGCCAAAAATCATACGTCTGAAATTTGTTTTCTTTTTTTATAAATGTCGTGAGAATAGACAATAGCCTGGACCAAAGCAATAATACAGTATGGAGCCAGACAGACTGAACCCTGTATTTGAGGGTAATACGAAAGGTTATTATCCACCCTTTCCTTAATCTTCCTGTACCAGAGAGCATAGATAAGGTGTTTTCAAGCTCTCTTCAATCTATTGAACAGTGGCAGCCATTCATCAGGATCTTGCCATTTACTTGTCACAATAATGATCTTGCAATGCAGTAAGGAAATTCATAGTTTGATGCTTTTGCTTTTGGGTTAACTTTAATTAACTGTGCCAGATTGCTGGGTCAAAAGTTTGACTGGCTGACTGCATGCTTTTTTTATAAACATTTTGAAAACCTAAGATAACACAAAAAAAATCAGAATGGCATTATCTGAGTAGCTTGATAAATTTTCTGATAATGCAATAAAAGGAATATGCTGGAATGACATCTTGTAGATGCCTGCATGTAAGAATGTGGTTTGAGTTAAGTTCCTAATTAACACGAAAACGAAGTCATTTGTTTTTCCTCCTGAAATATCTTTGCTTGCATCCAAATAAGTGTGCAGGCTGCCTTTATCTGGTACATGAAAGTTTCCATTTCATTACTTATTTGTAAGAATAAGCCCTTGTGGAGAGCAGGGAAGCCTAAAAACTGCTTCTTTTAAAGTGCTCCTCAGCCTCAAGTCCTTCAAAGAAAATAATCTTTCACTGTGCATCCAGTGACCCTCTGGAATAGTTAGTGACGTGTTTCAGACTGAAATAATTGCTACTAGAGTTGATATCTCAGAGTTTGTTTTCTCGCATTGGAATGGACAAAGGATCTAAAGACACACTAGAAATATTATTTGAAAATTCATTTCCTTGAAAAAACAACTTCCAGCAATTTCCAGACCATTACATTTAAATTGACAGGTGTGATTGTAACCAGTCTGAAAGGAGAGCGTGGTTATTCCTGTTCATGTCAGTGGTGGTGGAATTTGTGTTTTGAAATGCAAAATTTGGTCTTTGGTGCACATCTGTCTTTTGAGGAGAAACATTCTATCCCTGTAGTAAGTAATATGAAATGTTTCCCAGTAATCCTGCTGTTAAAGGAAGCAGGATGACTGGGTTTTAGTAAGTGAAGTCTGTGGAGAGTTTGGATTTTCTTTCGCTGTGTATGCGGTGTCAAACACTACCTGGGAAGTTACAGCTAGCATTTTCTGGGCCTGAAGTTGCAAATCAGAATCTCTGATTCTCTCCTTGTCACTATTTCCCATTTTTCACCTACAGCATTTCTGGAGAAAGGAAGCTGCTGTGAACACTCCTGTCTGTCCCAAGACAACTTTATCATGAATGGACAGAAAGTGTTTTACAATTTTTTGTCTAAAAGTCAAATGAGTTATCGCTCTACCAGGGTCTGCTTGTGTTGGAGATGGCAGCAGTATTTCCTCTGTTCTTTGACTTTGCCTTTGATCAGTGGGTTTAGGGGAGCATTTTTTTGGTAGCCTAGAAAGATAAATTTTTTCAAACTCAGTATTAAACTAGCACTTCTAGGGTGGAGGAAGCATAGTCTTGGAAATCACCCATTATAGACAAAACCTAAGTAACTCATAAAAATGAGGATTAGTCGCAATTGGATCCAAATTCTAGTTTGGACAGCACCATATTAGTCCAAACGCATTTTTTGTCTGCGTTTTTCCCTTGGGTGCTAAATTCTTTCCAGTTTCCCCACACTACGTTGTTGTGTTGAGCCATTTAATCTGTTGTCCAATGAAGATTTTCAAGTTCTACACCTAACTGTAAAACTCTTAACATGCAAACACCAAAGGCTTTGACTAGAATGTAGCCAAAATTTCATTCCAGCATTTTTCAAAACCGTCATTATAAATTAGTTAGTATGTTTATTTTCACTTGGTATAAATGAAAAAGAAATCCATAGATCAATGGAGCAAAATACCCGCAAAGACTGTAAACCCCACTGTGAGCCTCTTCCCAGTAGAAGCTGGGAGAGTGTACTGGGGAAGGTATGCATTTGCTCTGCTCTGACCTTCTTCCCTTGGCTACGGATACTCATCAGCTGCAGAAAGGACCTTGTGCTTAATGGACTTTTGGCTTTAGTCAGCGTAGTTCTTATGGGAACGTTTTGTGTTTGGTGGGGTTTTGGTCAAATCACGCTCATTAGCAGTCAAAGTCCCACTGCTGCCTGGGGTGTATCTGCACAAGAGCCCGACATCCTCCTCCAACAGCCTGGCTTCCTGCTCCAGCTCTGCCTTGACTGTGCGAGCATATTCAAACCCAAATGTCTGTTTTTGTATTGTAACCCTACGATAACCTTGAAACAAATCGTTTTTTCTGTAGGCCACTGTTTCCAGTGCCAAAGAATTAAATTTTCCTAGTTAACCTCACAGGATGTCTAGGCGGGTGGTTTTTTGTTTTAAGTTGGGTAAAAAAAATACCATTTTCTCTGTTGGAGTATTACTGAAAGTGTTAAAAAAATTGGTTTTGTGTTCTTTCCTTATCTGGCATGTTTGATAAAGACTGCTTTTTAAGACTTGCTGGTGAAGACATCATCCTCTTCTGATGGTTTCGTTTTGGGTTTTTTTGTTGGGTTTTTTGTTTGTTTGTTTGTTTGTTTTCTGGGTGAAGTTCCTGTTTTGTGTGGTGTCTGTTTGTGTTATGTTTTAGTAGTGTCCAAGGCCTGTTTCAGATAAACCAGGCACGGTGACTTCCTTCAGCTGAGAAGGATACACACAAATTATACTTCACATTCTGCTGAGCCAAATGTGCCGGTACAATATGTTTTAAAATGTGATTGCTCTTTAACTTACTTCTAAAAAAACTTGACTGCAGAGAGTGGTATTAAAGTAGACTATTTGGTCAACATGTAAAGGGAATTTTGCCTGGTGATAGCTGGAGAATGGTGAGCAGTGACAAAGATTTCATTATGTATAACACTTGTTGAGTCTTGAAGCAAACCTTGAAAGAACCCCAATGGTTTTCGTTCCATGTTTGCCGACTTCAGCACTCTCATTAAGGGTGATCTTTCACTGATACCATTGACAAAAACTATTGGGGAAGGAGAAAAGCCAAAGGGATTGCCATCCTGCAGCACTAGCCGTTGTGAAGGATGCATTGGGAAAGTTTGTGAATGCCCAGCATCTGTACAAGCAATGCATTTGGCTTGCGTAGCCAGCCTCCTGTTGACTCACTTATGGGGAGTGATAGCAAAAGAGTAATGGCACTGATTAGCAACGAGGCTGATGTTACTTAGTGTCTTGGACAGGAGTATAATTTATCTCTAAATACAAAAATCCTGGAAAGCAGTTTATAAATTATGCCCTCAGATTCATTGAAAATGTCATATCTCTCTATTCTAAAAACCATAAGCGTTTATGATTTATTATTCTCCCAGTCCATGGTTAAAAAATGTATGTATGTGCTTTAGTGAAATGTGAGTATTAAGATCTGGATGGATGGCAGGATGTCTTTATTACAGAACTGAGAGCATCAGCGTCTGTACTGCCATATCTGAGCTGTAATGTCATGTCGATTAATGTATGAAAAGTTGGACTGATGGCAAAGTGCATAGTGAGTAGAAACAGTAAAATATAATTAAGAGGAAACAGGCAAGTGGGGGTTTTAGGGGTGCATACCCTAGCTCACCAGACTGTTACGGTGAACATCTCATTAGAGAGCGTTGCTTTCTATAGGCTTTCAGAATGGCTCAGTAGACAAACACATTATCAGATTTATGATGTTTCCTGAAGTTAGAAAACAACACATTGCCGTATTCTAAGTAATAATGAATAGTAGTCTACATAAGTTAAAGCATTCTTCGGCTTTCTTTTCCTAACATAACATTTTGTGATTATATGTTTTTTAAAAAGCAGAAGAGAACACTTACTATGTGGAACTGTCATGAAGATAAATTAAGTCTGCTTCTACCTCCATTGAAACTCAGGCTAAACTCTACTTGCCCTCAGCTTGGAAGGGACCAGTTAAAAAAAGAGAAAAAACAAACAACGAACGAACAAAACCCAACCAAACAAAAAAACCAACCCCAAACAAAAAAACCCAAACCGAAACACCCCTCTCCCCCCAGCCTCTTGAAATTCTTGATTGGTTCAGGGCTCTATTTTGCAGTTCATAGAATCTACTGAAATCAGAGATGGTTATTTAACCCTACGACAGATGGAGCCGGGATGTCTGTATCATCAAAGAGAGGAAAAATGAATTGTGAGTGAGCACAGAAGTCAGTAAATATGAGAGTAATTGGAGTGGGCATGCTGAGAGGATAAGGAAGGATACATTGCTGTCAGTTTTTTTCCAGCCATCAGCTTTGAAGCCAGCTACTGGTCTGTGGAAGTGACCTCTCCAGCCTAAGCTGGAAGAGGTTAGAGGGTTATATAAACGCACAGGTCTATATAAACCTTTCAGGGACACCTATCCAGAGTGTTTTTCATGACGGCAGGACAGATGTGCTTCTTGCAGAGGATGAACTAGGTGATCTGAATTTGTCTTTACTTCTGGAGGTATTTTACAGCTTGACCTTGGTTGGGAGCTGGAGTTTTCAATGTACTTTGAGGGTTTCCTCTGGCTTCTGTTATTAAGATCAGGAAAAAAG
This sequence comes from Aquila chrysaetos chrysaetos, assembly GCF_900496995.4. Taxonomy (NCBI): domain Eukaryota; kingdom Metazoa; phylum Chordata; class Aves; order Accipitriformes; family Accipitridae; genus Aquila; species Aquila chrysaetos. The sequence goes on from NC_044008.1 coordinate 32,382,500, forward strand.
AGGCTTGATTAAATATATAATTAAATTCTGCATCTTTGAAATGCTGAATGTTACTCATTATTGGAAACATGAGGCAGTTAAGACAGCGATGGACTGGACTCAGGCTGTCAGGCTATAATATCCTTTTAACTATTGGAGATGGAGCTTAAAACTAATTACCTAGTCTGTAATACTCCCATTACAAAGTTGTTCCAGAACCTTGTTTGTGTGGTAGTCATAGACGGTCTATCAGTTTCCAAAGTAAGTGATTTTATAGCCATTACTGTCAGCATTAGCCTTTAGCTTAAATGACTCCTGTCTTTCAGTTTGTTGCTGCAAAGTGTTTTTTAGCCCTCGGAGTTTTTGTTTTGTTAGGTACATCAAACAAGGCAAGTTCTTTTGTTTTTCTGGCAAAATTGAGAACTGGGTCTGAGTATGTCTAGGCAAGGAAATTGGGCTAAGATAAAGCATGGCGATGAATTAGAGCAGGAACTAGAACAAGCTGAATGAGGTGTACTGGGAACTGTCTTGTGGGTAGTTAGAAAAGGCTCTTACATCATCTACTCAACCTCCTTCCTTTCTGGCATTTGGAATAGACAGAAGATTGTGAGTCTTTCCATTACATGGATGTCAGTAACTATCCGTGAAACCTGCCGGTAGAGTGTGTTTCTCTTTCCCTCCCGCTAATTCTGTGGAGCTCAACAACCTCCAATTGTCCTCAGTTAGACTTAGTGCAAAATATTAGTGTAATGAATCTAAAAAATCACTGTTGATGGTCCCTGTGAAACATGTGATACCAGATGGTGGAATTTGGAGTTGGGTGGGCTTCAGCTTCTTTTTCAACTTCTAGTATATAATTTTATACATTGATTATACTGAGAAAAGGAGACTGCAGAGGGAAGTTGAAAACTCCAAGTGGCCAGGAGTTAAGGAAATGTCAGACTTCTAAGTTTTGTGCATGAACATACAGCACGATTTGGCCTTCCGTTATAGGACTGCAGCTGTGGGATTTGGGAGGAAAGGGGTTGTCTTTTTTCTCTCTTTTCAGGTGGCAGTGGTTTGCAGAATTGGACAGAATATGCTAGATTTCATTTTCCTTTGATATTAGAGGACTACTGAATTGGAGCTCTTTTCTTTTTTTTTTTTTTTTTTTTTTTTTTTTTGAGCAGTTGGTCCCTGTGTGTCCCTTTGAATATTTTTTGCTTGTAAGTTTGTACCACATCTTGAGATGGCATAAAATAGATCTGGAGAAGCATAAGAGGGTAGCTGACATTACTTAATCAAATTACCAAAGCTGTTATTTGACGGATTGCATCCTAACCTGGCTTTCCAGTTTTTCAGTTTAAGTTGTCTGCTTCCAGGCATCATCTTCAGTTTGTTGGGAAATTAGTTTAATGTTGCTTTGGAGAGCACAGGGGACCTGGGGAACGCTGGTCAGAGGCGAAGACGTGGTGTACACCATCAGCAGGTGTTGGGCAGCCTCCTGGAGCCCTGCCTTAGGGTTGCCTGCACCTTCTCCGTGACAGCAAGTTAGCCGGCTCACCTGCCTTTGCTTACAAGAGTTGTGTGAGTAGATGGCTATGTTTGTAGAGGAGGAGTAGGTAAGTTGCCTAAAGAGATCTGGTAAAGGAAGAAGAAGATTCTGGCAGCAGGTGAGAGGTTAGGCTACCTGGAAATGTTTGCTAAGGAAAAGGTTTTTTCCCCTCCCTATCCTGGCACATTAAAAACACGCGGTGGCCGTATGCTGTCCCTGTCCGCATCCTCTGTCCCTCCCAGTATAAGCATGCATTTAGGAGAATGGGTCCCCTCCCAGGCCTCTGCCCTCCTGGTTTGAGGACTGGAGGTGCTAACCGGGGCTCAGCAGACAGTCAGGCTCTTGGTCCTGCAGCTGGATTTCAGCTGCTCGTTCATGCTTGTTTGGCGGCTGCTAACAGGATCTCGAATAGCACAGGAACATTGCCTAAAATCACAGCTTCCATGTTTAATTAAAATTGATTACTGATTCAAGAGCTTGTTAAAAGAAGGGGGGGGGAAAAATCAGCTGGAAGGCTTGGCTGAACTGCATGGCTTTCATATAGATAGCTTTGCTCCTGATGAGCTGAAAAAATAGTTCCCCTTAAGGAAGGGCTTGAGGGTTTTATTTTTCAACTGTTAATCTTGAACCTTTAAAGTTAGCCTGAAAGAATGTGTTTATTTTTCTTGTAGAACTTGAAATGTCCTGTACTAAATAAACATATTGAACTCGAGGCCACTTCATATCATGAGCTTGAATTATCAGCAGAGCAGTATGAAAGATCTCCGTTCCTGTCCTGATAACAGTGATAGATGCGAGAGACCCTAAAGAAATCTATCTTCTTTTTGTCAAAGAAACAAGAGTGCCCCAGGTCAATTCTGGAAGTTAAAAACAAAGCAAAAAGCAATTAACTATTCATTACTTGTGCGTGAAAAAATAATTTGTGATTTTTTTTTTTTTTTTTTTTTTTTTTTGGCAGAAGAAAAATGAATTTGAAAACAGTGCTTAGAATACAGGACCAGTTGCCATGTGTTATATTTACTGTTTTGAGTGAGGAAGCTGAAGGGGAATATAAACTTCTTGGGTTTTGTGCATGTCTGCATGAGTATAGTTATTTCACAGAAAGATTTATTGCCATATCTTCCATGAACCATCATAGGTTTGTAAAAATAAAATTAAATAAGTGAGAAGGTTTGACTGCCAGAAAAGCAGTGAAGTGAGGACCTGGCTATTGAATTCATTACCATTTGAACTGGAAGATTTATTAAGAAATATCTAGTGTATCTTTTAAATTCTGTGCAAAGTTGTTGGTTTTATACCCACAGTAACATTTTGCAAAAGGCTAAAAATCCAGCCAAGTAATGCTTAAGCTAACAACATCTGTTTATGCATGACAGCAGGCACACTACTGAACTCTTGTAATGAGTTTTCTGCTATCCTTACCATGCCATAAGCCACTTCTTGCTTTTTGGTGTTCAGTGTAACTGCAGAATTTATTCCCAACATCTATTGTATTTCAGTTTCAAATAAGGGGTTTTGAACACTGAAGAATAAGTAGCAGCATCTGTTTGACCTCATTCATGATATAATTTCCATTTCATGCATCTCTCAAAGGATCAAAATGTCAGGAAAGCAAAAAGTACATTAAGACCAATCAAATAACACATAGCTGTGCTGAACTCCTTAAAAAGCTAGAAGTGCTTGTAAAGGAAATGTACCCTTGAAGTGATTTGCTGCTGTCTGGTATATGTTTAACTATACCCCTTTCAAGATCATTTCTTTACCTCTGTTAAATGGATTTTATCACAGCTAATCACTACAAAAAATTGAGGGGTTTATGAAAATGAGATATGATATCTGGCTTTCAAGGATCAGGTGAGACCACACCTTTTGAATTTACAGAACTAATAACTCACATAGGGAAACACTGATAGAAGGCAAGCGTGCAAAGACATGTTTAGGTTTAAGGGTATGGATGGCGTTTGAACTCTAAACATTTCCCACCAACTGAGCTGGATACAACCTCTACTCAGCCGAAATGTTGTAAAGTAAGACTAAAGATGGGCCAAAGGAACTAATTCTACTTCATGTTTCAACTCAGCAGACAGTTTCTGCATCTCAGCTGGGGAGACCAGCCGCTCTGCAGCGATAGCTTGCAGTTGCCTGACTGTACCAGAGGAAGGGCATGAATAAATCCAGTGTAAGCGATGAGTGATTTTAGAGCCCTTGAGCTTGCTGCTAGAGCCCTTTAGCTTGCTGTGGACAGTGCTGTTACCTGGCAGGTTTAATTGCCTATTTAATGGCAATCTCTCCCCCGCCCCCCCTTAATTGCACCTTCTACAATCCTCTTTTATGATATCTTGAAGGCCAGACATCTGTTGTTAAATAGAAGAGCTCAGATGGAGCTACTCTGAGATGCAGGTAAAAATATCAATGTTATTCTGGTCCTACAAGACTGCATTTGAATTATTCTTTCCAGTGTTGGAAGAGATCTCCTTTGAGAGCCTGACGTGGATTAGTGCTGGGGATCTGCCCTCAAAGAGAAGAGAGGCTCCGTGTCTTGCAGTGTCTGAGGGTGCTTTGCCAAATATTCGGGCAGTTTAGTGTTGCAGTCCCTACTAATACGTATTTATTTCACATTTGGCAACTGTGAGGGGAGAAAAAAGCATCCTGGACTCATAAAGCTTAAATAACTTTAGCAGCATGAAAAAGTCAGGAGAATTTAAATTCCTGAAACACTACTACCTCTTCAGAAGCTCTGCCGTTGTAATAAAGATTACTCTGTCAGGGAATCCTGGATATTGCATTCATGGATCTTTTAAGTCAGTGCTGCAGCTGTGTCTGAGGAGCTCTTTCTGAAAGTGAAATGAAGTCCTTTTTTGTCCTAGGTATATCATAGAGATCTGTCATTCTCATTTCCCAGAGACTTGCAAGAACAACTTTCCCTGCTGAAACAAAATTTTTACTTCCTAGAGCCTTGTTTTGTTTTTTTTTTTTTTTTTAAGGGTAGCTGAATTGGAAACCTTGTGCCTATAATACAGTTGTAGTCGTGCTGAGTAGCGGATGCCCAGGAAGGGAGAGCAGCTTCCTTGGGTGCAACATGCTGTAGAGGACACCTTCACAGAGCTTCCATTAATCTGGGCAGCGCATACCAACTGGAATTGCAACCAACAGACAAATCGCTTGGATACTGTTGTGGCATGTGCATTACATAAATACGCCGCTAATAAATTGGGTGTGGGAGTAAGAGCTGGGGAGAATACATTTCTGATTTCAAGGGGAGGGAGGGGGCATGGATATGGGTTATTTGACATAGAAGCAATCTGCTAATGAGGCGCTAAAATCTCCGTAGGCTCTACCCTCTCTTTTTACTAGAAAATTCATGCCTGTGGCAGTAATTTGAGTGATCCTGGGATCTTAGCCTGAAAGTGAGCTGCCTTTTCCTGTTCTCTCATTGCTGGCTGTATTTGTGTGCCCTTTGCCACAAGGGAGGGTGAGATGTCCTGCTATGTCTTGGCTCTTTTTGTAAATTTGCTTCATATTTGGATGTTTTCAAAGTATTTTGCTACTTTTGCAACTTTTTCATAAGTCAGTGGCTAATTCCTCTTCAGCTCTTGCTTGTATGGGTAATCAGTTTCTTGATACACCCATAGAAAAGGCTGAGTTTATATCTTTGGGAGTTGATCGCTGACCCCCCCTTTTTTTTTTTTTTTTTTTTCCCTCAGGACTAATCCAGTTCTTTAATGAGTTGCCAGAGGATGTTTTAGGCACTCCTTGTGCCAATTTCTAATAACACACTGTTCTTTACTTGCAACAGCAAGTATGCCTATCTTTGTTAGTCATGAAAAAGTTAGAAGCATCCTAGCAATTAATTCCTACTAATACACATCCTGCCTCTCCACCTTATTGCAGCACTCAGGGCATGCATATTCAGCCTAAATACTGTACAAGCTGCAAAAAGACACTAAGACATTGATAATATAGTAGCACAGTTATTACCAAAACCTGTCTAGAAATATGAGGGGGGGTTTGTAGCATTGTAAACATAACAAAATTCATGTACCAATATTTACTTTAGCATTGTAGAGGTTTAGAGAACAATCCTGTTCTCTACAGCTTCTTGTGCTGCTGTTCCTATATTGTCTGGATATTCCTACATGAACAAGATGAGAGGCAATCAAAAGATTTCTATATCAAGAAAGGAAGGATGGCCAATAATGCAACATGAGTTGCAACGTGGAATTGATCCATGCTCCTATCTCTCAGTATTATGCAGTCATGAATCTATCAACTGATTTTCAACCCTTGAAGTAATGAGTTAAAAAATATTTTGCCATTGTTAAAAATAAGACAGAATCTTTTCATTATTACTTTTTGTTGAGTTTTGGGGGATTCAAACAAAATTTCTTGCTGTATTGCTGATCAAAAAAGGAGGTGAAGGTCAAAATCTTGGGCATGCAGCATAGCAGTCAAAAGTGAAGAGTTTCTGCACTGTGGTCAAAAGAGCTTACAGCTTGGCTTTTCGGTACCACAGTGCAGAGGAGTAAAGGTTGGAATTCAAAAAGAATTTGTAATAATAAAAGTACTAGAGTGTACAGGAATCCATGTAGTCAGCAGTGACATAGCACTTGTGTGCTTCTGGTACTAAGCCTGTCTTAACGTCAGGGAGAACACTTTCTTCTGTTTGCTTTGTTCCTGTTGCAGAAATTCCTAGTTTAGTTTTTCTTACTTACTCCCGCTAGTGACATTTGTTAAATGGGTAATGCAGCCTGCTCATTTTTCATCCTTGCGTTGAATTTTTCTGTGCTGTAAAAATTTCCAGGTAAAGACAGCAGCGTGTTGTCCCTCAACAGCCACAGAAAGTGCTTTCCAACCTGGGACAAAAGTTGGTGTCCATGATTTGCCATTACTTTGGAAAATTAAGAGATATTGATTGGTGCTTGAACAGTCTGCTGCGGTAGGAGCTTTAGCAGAGTGTCCACCAGGACTTTGACCCTGCCCTGCACCCACCCCCCACTGCTGTGGCTTCTTTTAATACCTGTTGCTTCACTCTGTCTTCTAAAATGCCAGCACTGTAATGTTATTTTATGTAGTTTTCTGACCTCATACTGGAAAAATCTATTAATCTCCTCGTTATTATTATGCCCTGCCAGCTGCTAGCTCACTGCAATTTAGGCTATTGCTAAACCCTGCTGCTTTACACTCCCTCTGGACTCTTTTGTCTTCTTGTTGACCACTTCTTCTAAAAGTGCTGGCTTCTTTCCCACTCCGCTCTATTTGAGCTGCCCGTCATCAATCCTCCTTGTTAGTCTTATGGCTAGTAGCATAGGTATATTTTGACTTTTTGAAAAGAACAATTGCTACTCCTATGTTGGAAGTTAAGATTGGAAAATCTGTAGAGGGTCTGTAGTCCATGTAATGCTTTTGTGTTGATTTTGTGATTCAGTTTCTGCTGTGATATGCAGCAGCACCTCCGACGTGATGGGGATTCCACAGCTAGGTGCATAAAGCAGTGTTTCTGCCAGTCCATCAGCAAGGAGCCACCTTCTTTCTATATTCTTACAAGATCTTCCTGGCAGGTTTTCAACACCCACTAGTTAAACAGCTACATTTTTACTGACCATCGTATAGGAATGATGAGAGAGTACCCCAAGATGTGGACAAAGAAAGAGGAGTTCCTGGAGCTGTGAGAACGGTTTTCACTGTCTTGCCCTCTTTAAGGTCTGCAGTTTGACTGTGTGTGCTGGCAGAACCCAGCAGGTGATCCCAGCTGGGGTATGTCTGCTCATGGTACCCTCCTTCTGGCACAAAAATACCTGATGGTATTTTTCCTTCTCTTTTCTGTTTGTGGGAGCTGGGACATGCCTGCCTTCCAGCCACTTGTTGGGATTTTCTGCTTTTTGTTAGTTTGTTGTGGGGGAGATTTTTTTTAACACAAAGATGCCCAAATAATGCCAATTGCTTTGGGCAAGGTATGGCATTTTTGGTGTCAGAGCGGGACACAAAGGAGAGACTCTCTTCGTGTACAGTATGTTACTTACTTGTGGTAAAGACTTGATTTTTTTTTTTTTTTTTTTTTTTTTTCCCCCCAGGCATTTTCAGCTATGTTTGGCTGTGTGTATGTGGGCAACCTCAAGGGGGATTAATAAAACCCTTCATCCAGGTGGGTGTGGGTAGGCACTGTATTGGTAGTGCGCGTGAGAGCCAGTCATGATGACAGCCCCCTTCCCCGTGAGACCGAGGTCAAGATGACCATCAGGCAGGTGTCACACCACGGGGGACACGGTCTCTTCTGTGACCGTGGCCAACGGAGCCACTGCCGGGTGAGCGGGAAGGGCTGGAGCCGGGCTCCTCGTGATGGATGTGCTTGGGCAGTTGGAGAGCAGCAGGGAGGGCTGCGGGGGACGTGCATCCCTTGGGGAGATGCTCCCTTCTATTCTGCACATAATATTAGCTGCTTCCATGCAGCACAGGATTCAAAATAGTTTTGGAAATAACTTTTCTTTGTGAAATAATTCATCTGGCCGCAGGAGCATGTCATACTTCTTTCCTCCCCCACATGCCACGCTGGTCTGCGGCTGCGTTTCGGATGCCGATGGCTGTGGGATGGGAGACTTGCCCTTGGCCCAGACTGGGATGTGGCAGGAGCGCTCGGTCAGGATATGACCCCTGGCCCTTGCTGGGTGATGTCTGTATGGGCACGTTTTCACTTTGGGTCATTAAATGCATGCAGTGGCCTGAGATGCAGAGTGTTGGAGCCTCTTCTGCTCTTGCTTTCTGGCTGTTATCCATAGGGATTTTCAGACTAGTCCTTCGGTCTAACACCGCTCTGATACTTTAGAAGGAAATCTGACATGGAAATCTCTGATTTTTCTCATGGCCTTTGTGACCTTTCAGGTTATTTTATCTTGAACTAGTCCCCTGTCTCCTGAGGGTTTCCTCACCCACCCCTGTTATTGTCCATTGCTCAGTGCTAACCCTACTCCCTCCCTACCTTCCTTCTCACGCTCTCACAAACAGCTTAATGAATTTTAGAAAAAACAAGGATTTCTTAAACACTCTGATAATTTTCATCTCATGACTTTCTTTCTTTTTTTTTTTTTCCTTTAAAGCCTTTTTCAATGATAGAGGTGATCATACAAAGAAGTTCTCATTACTCGCAGCGACCTGCTTTTTCCGAAGTCTTACTGAACCGCTAAAATATTGTTCCCCAGAACAATATAGCAATAAATCTCTGACTTCAGCACCTACCAGGCAAAAATCTCATTGTACTTGAATGAAATCACAAAAGGTCCTTGCGTGACAGGTCGCTGTTTTTCTCCTGGCAGAGTCTGGAAGCAGGCAAACAGGATGCCGGGGCTCTCTTTCTTCCGCGATGCGAAATGAAGTTCTTGGGCTTTTCATGAGAGTAAAAGCTGTCTCATAAGTTTCATTCTTCCCCGGCAGTCTTCTGAGGAGCATTGCTGCTTCAAGCTGGGGACATGGAGGAGCCGCAGCTCCAGGCTGTGCCTGGGAAGCATCCCCGTTGAGTTGCACGTCTCCAACCAAAATGGCCTTTTCTCTCCACCTGCGAAGGGCCGCTGGTTGGCCTCCGTGAGCCTTGCTGGTCAGGACAAGGGGAGGGAGACAAAATGATGTGCTGTACGGCAGAAATGCCCCTACTTTTAGGGGGCAGGCAGGCAGGAGCTGCTCCGCTCAACCTGCATCTACTTGGAACAAATAAGGGTGCGTGTTGGGCTTTGTGTAACCTGGGTCACGTCATCTGGCAAGTAAACAGCTGAGCTGAGCATTCAGGTTTTCTGCAACTCAGTCCTGTGCTTTAATCGCTGTTCATCACTGTTCCTTTCATTACTGGCCAAAACTGTAGCTTAATTCCCTGTTGCAGTATTTCTAGCTCAATTTTAATAACTTCATGTTCCCCTGTGAGTGTGAATCAATGGCATCGTAGAGGCTTTGAGGCTCTTGCTACAGTCATCTTAAAGCTTAAGTGATTATCCTTGCTGCTATAACTAGATATGTTTTTAATCATATATTGAGCAATGTGCCCGAGTCCTCCACATACGTGCTGAGACCTATATGTGATATAATGCTGCTCCCCGTAGCAACTCCAGAACAGCCCTGTACTAACTCCAGGACAGCGGTTGTGTGGGCCCTGGTGAAAGCCTTTGGAAAACAGCAGGCTCAGGAACAGGTCTTCTCCATCTTGTCCTCTCACCCTCGGCTTGCTAGCAGCACCGTAGCTTCTGCCTGAGTATCTTTTGCAGTATTCGAACCTGGATGTTTTGTGAAGTTCTGGTTCTTTTCCTCATTGCTGAGCTAATTCACAGGGATAGATACGCAAATAAGACCTGATTAAGAAGAAAGCAATGCTTGCTACTGCTTTATTTAATAGAAGTCTTTAAGGATCAGGGGCTATTTACAGTATAGCGAGACTCTTGTGGCTTTACTTTTTTTTTTAAGACAACAGTGTGTAATGAGAGTTTTGCTCACTGAAAATGTAATTCCAACATGATTAACTCACAGAGAGTTAATCTTACTATAATTAAAATGTACTGTTGGTTTTTTTGAATCCAAAGTCATTTTGCAATTAATAGCATTGACCTCTATGTATGCGCAGGTTAAATGAAGGAGAAAAGCACCATAACCAGTGTAAAGAAATGGAAAAGAAGCATGGATCCTTTAGAGGGAGAAACAGTAACTCTTGCGCTTGCAGAAACTCATTGGGGAAGTGCTTGTTTTGCAACCCAGGGCAGAAGGGAGGCTGCAGCTCACAAGGTTAGAGAGCTTGTACAGTCACTGGATATTTCAACTGCATGAGGGGCTGGCACCGATCCATTTGCTGAAAGATTTTACAGATGTCAGCTAGGCAGGACTGTTGTTTTAGGCAGCCAGTGTGAAGCAGGAAATGACCTGTGTGGAGCAGGCGGTTAACGAAGAAAGATGTGAGCGAGTTGCACCTCTCAGGGACAGCTGAAGGCATGTCGTTCTGAAAATTAACCTTATATCCTTCAAGTTCAACAGATCATCGCATCTGGTGTTTGCACACGATACAGCTGAATTCTTGCTAAAACCCTCTGAAAGTTGTTGTAAGTGTAACTGTAAGCTGGCTAAGAAAGGCTGGATGATGTCATAGCGTTTTGATGATACAGAATTCTTTCTGCAGAGACAGAGATGAGATACGTCTGCATGTATTGTGTTGTACTCATGGTGTAGGAAAAGTTGCACTGTGATACTATTAGTCTTTGACTAGACTTGGCACAACTTTTACAAACTGGGAAAATATTGTTCCATATGTGTATATAAATGCTTCAGGGTAGAACAGGGAAAATACAATTTGTATGTGTAGCAATTTATATAAAATGGGTTAAAATAGCCTTAAGCAAGGGTAGATCCAGTATTAAATTAATCACTACCCCTTTAGACATTCTTATTTGTTATTTTATACTGTCAAGTACCTAGAGGTGATGAAGGTAAGTTGTGTTAATGAGTGCAATGTGCACTTTTTTGATGACTGAAGTGGGCTATAACACACTTGATAAGCAATAATTAGCTAAAGATGCCAATAGATGGAAAAAAGTGTGTATTCTGACAGAAAGGCAGAGCATAAACAAAGCGGAGGCCACCATGTTACTGCAAGGGGGGTGTGTGTCTCTATTCAGACTAAAAGAATTTTAAGAAATGTAGCGTAAGTGATTGATAGAGCATAAAATGATCCTCTGCAAGGTGATTTATATAATGTCAGAGGTACCCGTAAGCTGGATTTCATACTGCTGTTCATTGGGTAACGGTCAGGAAGGGTTTATATGTCACCGTTTAAATACAGAAGATGTGTTTTACTCATGCACTTTCTGGGAATGTCTTGAAACACTTGTTTTAGGTCACATTGAAGTAAAAATGGTGTTTTGCTGTAGGCTTTTTTACTGTTTTGCATTTCCATCTCAGATGGAAAATCTCCCTTTGATCACTTGACACCAGTAGAAGTGATCTGCTCCAGAAGAACGGATGAGATGGTAGAATCTCTGTCACATTTAGAACGCAACACAGGGAGATCTTACCTTTGTTCGTCAACAGTTTGCTGATAAGAAAAGCTACTAATAGTGAGAGCATCAGGGCCATAAAAACTTTTCTGTCACATGGAATCCATAAAGCAATGTCAATTGCTTTAACTGACAGATTTGCTGAGTTTGCTGGTCTGACACAGTCTTCAGTGCAATCCTTTTGCATTCTCTCATGTTGCAGCATTTAAGCTGAACTAGCGGTACAATTTTCATACCAATTTTGTTTGCCTTTTTTCTTTTTTCTGTCCTTTTTTGCCTTACAGGAAAGAGAGACGTGATCCAAGTTAAAAGTTAAAATTCCTATTTAAAATATATTCAGAAGTTCAGAATACTAATTTGCAAAATGGGAAGGCTATCTAAATGATTTCCTATCAAGCAGGTAGCAAGTTTTATGCCTTCTTGATTCAGTAATCCGAAGTAAACAAGGTATGTGCTACTCCACCTGCATGAATTTATTGGATTTAGCAAATGTATCTTCAACAGTTGGCCATGCTCTCTGTACCAGCTTTATGGGTGCTCCCAGACTTCAGTAACTGCTTTTCGAGACAACCTCACATGCTGCTTCCTCCTGCTGTAAGGCTAGCTTGGCTGAAGTGTGTCTATCTGATCACTAGCTGAGTGCCCCGGTTAGTTTTTTTGTTGCTGGGCCTTTGTTCCTGAATTTATTTTGTTTCCTTAGATACAGGGCCCCACAAGGTCAGGATCCGCACACCATGGTGGCAGCTGCCAGAGCTTGGCTTATTATCAGTGCTCTTACCTACGCTGTGTATATTCAGAATAATGGCAGTCGATTAGTTATAGATATGTCCTGTTAAATAGCTTGAGGAAATGCACCCTGTGTGGCTTTAACTCAGAAACCATAATGATAAGTTTTCTCTTTTATGAGCGCTAGAAGTATGCAATGAAGACAGCAATAAATTAAGCTTTGTTAGCTTACAATTTACTTTTATTAGTCATTCATTTTTATTAACTTATTTTACGCACTTACTGTAGGAAAAATGTTGTGGTCCAAATGCATTATGAGCAATTTAGAGAGTATTGTTAGTCCAGAATTGTTAAGCAGTCTGAATTCATCAAGATCCTTTCTTGGCTGAAATGCGCGGTTGGGTTGGGGTTTTTTGTTTCTTTTTTTTTTTCTTTTCTTTTTCTTTACACATTTTCAGATGAGACTTGCTCTTAAATCTCAGAAGCAAGTAGACCCTATGGTAGCAATTTTTTTCCAACTGTATTGAAGAAATAACAGCACGCTTGTGTCTTTTGTATCATGTGGGATTCTATCCACATCAAGGGGCCCTGTTTGTCACCATAGTTTCGTATCTCTGAAGTTCAAAGGGAAATGCAGTTAATCAAATCCCAGACCCCTGACTTAGATCTGCTGTGTTTGATTTCCATCAGTCTTCATGGTTATGTCATTTCAGTGGCATAGTGTTTCTTCCAGCTATTGCATATTTCCCCAATATTCAGTAACCACAATGCCAGTGAAGGTCAGCAGATGAGCTTTCCCTTATGTTGCCTAAATTGGGAAAACAAATATGGGAAAGGGTTTCTCTCACTGGAATTGGAACTTGCAAGAATATATTATATTAATTATACCTAATTTTATAACCTTAATTATGGTATTTGTCTTTTATTAATTTTTATTGAGACATTCATGGCTATGGTTTTGTAGATGCAGGCGAAATAGTTCAAGAAGCCGGAATTCGGTGCCCCCTTGGGCAGTAAGCCTTATGGCCCCATGGTTGGGAAGCGGGAACTCGACTTAGCTGTCAGACTAGATTTAAATGACAGATTCCCTGCATGTTTTCAGTTCCATTATAGAATGTTATTACAGTTGTAAAACAGTGCAAAATCCAAAATGTGCATTTTCAAAAAGTGTTACTGAGGTCAAAAATATAATACTCAAAATATATTTCTGTGTACACTTATTTTTCTGATTCAAAAATCTGATCCCTGTGTTTGCAGTATTATAGACCACATACACATTTACTGTTTTTACTCATGTGTGTCTTTGTCTCTCGACTAATGGTTTTGTGCTCAGGAGCTTTTGATTGGTCTTTTTTTTTTTTTTTTTTTTTCCTTCTGAATTTACTTCTAATATGTCATTCCACATATGCATAACAGCATGTCTGAAACTCCTGGAGTGATTGGAGGGTTAAGCCACGGCCCACATAAACAAACATGCTGCCTCTTCAGTCTCAGGGCTGTAAGTCATTTTGTCAGTTGTCTTATCTGCTATCTGAACTCACTTGCTCTTTCTAGCAGATGTTGCCAGAGCAAGGGCTGATATTCATGACCAGAAATTGAAGCTGACAAAATTTGTAAAGAAGCAGCAACACAAACCAGGATAAGCCACTATAATTTGCTGTATTTGTCAATACTGTGTTAGAAGGAGGTATTTTGCAGCCTGGTGACATGGATGATAAATGACTGTTCGCTGCGTTGTACCACATAATCTTGATGAACTGACACGTCATTGGGAATTTGTATCCTCAGGGCAAGCCGCTGAGGAAAACAAAGTTGTTGAATGAAAGTGCTCTAGACAGTCAAGACAGTCAAGTCTTTTCATATGTAATTTGAAGGTGTACTAAAAGTGCTGACAAAACCAAAATGATAAAGTGACTGCTGTGTCTCAGTATTTGCATTTGATGGGTGTGTCTAGAAAGAGTTATTTCCAAGAGTGTCTGAAGGTGGGACTAATTACTGCTGTTATGCTAACTGATTTCATCATGGAAAAGCTAATGATAGGAATTCACAGCCAAGTCATTTGAAGTCATTACTGCAAACAGGAGATAACCTATATTAAGAAGCTGCAATGCGTAATGGTATGGTGCTGTTGGAACCCAGCAACAGTCCACCTGATCTTCTGGCTCCTCTTTAGCAACGAGACATACGTGGTGTAAGGTTGCTTTTGTTGGCATGTATTAGCAGGCAATTTTTTTTTTCAGTGCGTCAATTTTGTACATTAGTATTTTTATTAATATTGTCAGAATTATTGTAATTCTGGTATAGCCAGGAACACCATCGCCTGTAGAAGTGTCCGGGTTAATTTAATCAGCATATGCTCATTGGTGCTGGCCAGCTTGGAAAAAACCAGCTTGGTTTATCAAGTGAATCCCGCAATGTTAAGCAGAACAGATTTTCTTGAGTTATTGCCATTGGCCTTCAAGCTCAGATGTCCACAGCAACTTGGAATTTTTCTACCTATGCTGAGAAAACGTTAGTAGACCGATCTTTTGGAGACGGTTGAGGGTGTTCCTCGGGGTAGCAGAGGGAGTTTATCTTCTGCTGTGGCTACCAGCTCTGAAGGTTAACCTGAGATAGTGCAAAGTTGCTAAAGATTCAGGTGTGTGTTGCCCATATGATGCTTTGTTGAGAAAAGCAGTCCTTTCTCTCTTGTGAAGAATATTTTCTATAAACTTTATAACTAAATCAAAAACTTGAGAAAATGTTAATTGGATCAGAGGGAAATGGAAAGCCTTTTTTTCCTGTCTTCTGATTTAGTAAAGGTATAGGAGTTTTGACTACAGATTTTACGGGTTCTCCCCAAATATCTAGCTGATTAGCTCTTTGAACCACAGGGTCAAAGCCTGCCTGCAGCTACCTTTTTTTCCCCTTCTTTGCAATGCCTCCAGCAGCACTTCAGAACATGCAGCCCACATCAAAAAAAAAAAAAAAAAAAAAGTCATCTCCTTGCTCGTGGCTGGTCAGGTAATCATTGAACCTGTGCATCTTTGTCTCATACCAAGCACCTTCTCTTCTCAAAAAAGACAGACTCTAAATCTATCATGTTGACTTCAACTTTTACCAGAAGAAAACATTAATAGAAAGCTGATGTAGGAAATACTGGAGCATACAGACCTTGAATAATGTTAGCGCTTTCAGGGATAATAAATACATTAACACTTCTTCATTGGCGATAACAAAACATACCTGCTCAGGCACATCGCAGCCTGTGAGCCCTAGAGCGCCTTTCCTGGAGGATTAAGCATATTGAGTGTGGAGAGACTTACATTGGTAGTCACTATTTTTTCCATCAAATGTGTGTGTCTGCTTTCTCTTTCTTCCTTCATGTTTCATTGGGACAAAGACAAAAAAATGTTATCAAAAATTTGAGGAAACTTAAGGCTACTAAAAAAGCAACTCCTCTCTATTAAAAAATGGACTTTGAAAGCTTCTTCACTGTTGTCTCATGTGTGCCCACTTCATGAGAATGAATCTGCTGAAACAAGATTTCCCCACATAGGAAATCTATGCATGTTTGGGTTACTTACTGAAATGTCTGAGAACTGTCTGAATGCAACTCTTACTATGGTTTTTCACGATAGAGTGTAACTTGGTGGAAGTGAATTTGCATCTTCTTTCTATGGTTTTCTCTATGCAGCAGTTGCTGAACTTCAGAGTAGTCTGTGCCTTTCTATAAGAAGAAGCTGTAATAGTTTGGGAAATTAGGAATATTTTTCTTAATTATTAAGGTTGTCTCTGATTTTCATTAGCTAAGACTGTATTGGTGGGGAAAAAATAGCCTTACATACTGTAAAACACAGGAAAAGCTCTTACTACTTATTATTGTAATCTATTGGAACTGAAGTCATAGTTAGCGCTCTTGGGCTGGGCAGTGTTCAAATAAAGAGCAAAAAGATGGTTTCAGCTGTAGCTTGCAATTCAGGTATAAGCCAAATTACGGGGGGGAAAAGGTTGGAGCACAACGAAAGAGGTCATCATCATCGGCTAGATATTTAAATTCTGTTGTTTGGGGTTTTTTTTCTTTTTTTAAAGTTGCTTTACTGTTGCAAAGGAGAGTTTTAAAGAGGGACTTAAAGAAAAACCCAACTGCAGCGGGGTTGAAGAAACTCTTCTGATGCAAAAAGAAAAGAGAAAGCACATCACCTATCTGGAAATACAGCAAACAGGGAAATGAGACTGATGCCATGGTTAGTTAGAAGCATCTTGTTTGATGCAAAACAAGTCTTTGCAAAAACGGTAGTTCACAAAGCCAAAGGAACAGGCTTGGAAAGTTTTATTTTCAGCCACATTCTGAGTGGACGTAAACAGGGAAAGGCTGAAATTACTGCTCTGTTGTCTCTCTTCCCCCCCCCCCCCGCCCCTTTTCCCCCCTCTCTGCTCTTCGCTAGCACACTGGATGTGGGATTTGGCTGAAAGAGGTCAAATGGGAATGAAAGAGACAAAGGAGACAGAGGGATGGGAAGGGAGGAGAACACGATAAATAAAGAGTGAAGAAGGTAGGTAAGAATTTGTTACAATTATTTGAAAAAAACCAAAAGTTATGTAGTTATGTGGGAAAAGTAGAGAAAGGGTCAGGGCACTTCGTATATGTGTGCTGTAAATGGAAGGCTGGAATAGTACATGTAAATGTGCTGTAAATGGAAGAAAGCAGGTGAGAGAGCGTGTGCCTTGAGTTTCACATGAAAAGAGTGAGAGTGGGGCCAGAGCCCCCCCGTAGGTCAGAGAGTCTGCGCTCATTTTGGCATATACTTGTTGACACTTCCAGAGTTTTAAGAGCTTGTGCTCTTACAAGCTGGCTTTGAGGCAATAAAAACTTTTTGTTTATGGTTTTAAACATTAAAGTCAAGAAGGTGTTATAAGTTTGTAAAATTTTGCAGCTTCAGAAGCAAGCATTTAAAAATGGAAATATGTCTAGAAAAGACTTTCTTCAAAGCTACTGATTGCCAACAGCTTCTACCGCTTCTCCCCACCTCACAAATATGCACAGATTTTTTTAATTTTTTTTTTTTTTATTTATTACCTGGCAACTCTTTACAGGTATATAACTTCTCTTGGCTCTCTTTTCTTTTCCTATCATTTATCTTTCATTACCTGATGATGTAGCTTTGCATCTTTGACTGTCTGAGACTTGCAAGAATTGTTGCCAGAATCACGTTGCTCCTTCCTGTTTGGATCCGTTTAAATGATTTCTTTTAGCTCCTTGGAATCGCATGACTGGAATATAATTCGTGATGTCTAACATTCACCTGTCCTGTAAAGACTCTCCAGGCTCATCCTCTGAGTGAACAAATAGTCTTTCCCCTTCTCCAGTCAGAAAATGGTGGCTGAGGTGAAACCAAATCAGAGACTTGCTCCCAACCAGACTAAGTGTTTCTTCTGAAGCACCCTCTTAAGTCATCACCTGGTTTATATACAGGGATGCTGAAGCAATCCATGAGGTCAGGCTGGTTGGGTTTTTTTTGTTTGTTTTTTTTTTTTTCTTAGTAGCACCATTAGATATGGATCTCGAAATGAGGTGGAAGAAGTGGAGGAATGCATTTCTAACAGAAGACGAATGCAACCTGAACAAAATCTCGGAGATGTTATCTCCCACCCACATAGGGTACAATTAGTAGTCTATTTGAGCACCTAGTTGTTCTGCGGAGTAATTGCTTTTTCTGATAGAGGTTGGTGAAGAGAAGTGTGAATTGCTAGTCATGCAATCAAATTAACCTTCAGGGGTTTGGTTTTTTTTTGCTGAGTTACAGTTTCCATCCTTAAGGCATTAGAGTGCTTGTGATAAAACATCCAGTCCTTCCCTGTCCTTCTTGTTAGTACTTGGGAAATCTGTTCACCTTGCTTTAAACTGAAATTAACTATAAACTTACAGGAATTTTTTTTACTATTGCCAGCAAATGCTTAACATGCAGTACCTTCAAATAAGTTTCTGGTGTGCAACAAGAGCTTTCAGGGGGCTTAATTCCTTTAGATTAACTGGACACATCTAGGGCTGGATTTGCGTGAGCAGTGGTATATAGACGTGGGGTCTATGAAAGACATACGCGATGATGTGGTAGGCTCTCACCGAAAGTGGCAGCTGCTCTTTTAAGGGTACAGGTCATTTGATTGTGTTGGTTGCCTTCCCAGAGATGTGGAGGTGAAGTACTACTTTTCATCTTCAGTGTGAATCAACAGCCCTTTGGGATTTTCTGGTTCCGCTGAAGCCAGCTGTTCAGGTGAACTACCCCCCACATGGCACTTGGGTCATCCCAAACCTGAACCAGATTCCACAGTAATCCATAATGGTTTCAAAAGTTGTCCCTTCAGTTTGAAAGAAACTTGAAGTATTATTAGAAGATGAACAGTCTGCTGCTTAGAAATAAAGACAAAAGGTGCTATAGCCAAAAGAGCCCAGAGGAAAAATACTCTTTTGATCCATTTACTTTATTTGCCAGTACTTCCCATGTCATGTGTTCCACCATTTCCCCTGGAGTCAGACAGCTTCCTCTACTGTTTGCAGAATAAACATTTCTGCTTCCTATTGATCTGTAAAAGACCTATGCAATCACTTCTTTTTATTTTTTTTTTCGCCTTTATTTTTTTTTTTAAAGAATAACAAGAAGGCTGAAAGACAGAAGCATCATCTGCAAGCCACTCTTGACACAGAAGCCCCTGCAGAATCCTTCTCGATTGCTAATCCTTTAAGACAAAGATAACACTTATTCTGAGACTTGTGTAACAAATAAAAAAATCAGAGCTATGTATTTTTCTAAATTGTTTTGAAACTTCTCTTTTGCCTTATAGTGGCTGTTGTCAGAGACCTTTCTGCAGCCTTTCTAGCAGGTCATTGAACCTTCCCTGCTTTGTTCTGCACTTCTCTATCACAGCCACAGGATTGTCACATTGGTTAGCGTTGCTATGCTTCTGCCTCCTTGTTTTTTCTTTTCTTTTTTTATTTTTTTTTTAACACTTCCCCACCCTCTATGGAGTTTGTACCAAAGAATAACTTTGTTTGATATTGGCGTCTCTCCCTTTATACTTCCAGTTGATAATGAGCACTCTATTTTGAGGTTTGAGGCAGGATTTCAAAAATTTTTCTTTAAAAGCTGATCGAGTGTTGTGCGTCTATGTGTTTTAGAGTTCCCTCTTTCTTACGGAGTTTGCTGTTCTCGGCCTCAAACATACTTTGAAGATAACTTTATAAATGCCAACTTTCAGTTAATAATCTTTTCTTCACACAAATTGTTCTTCTGTGCTTGACAACATTTTCTTTCAGCCTTTGAATATTCCTGAATAGATACCTGTCACCTAGTAAAGTTTTGTTGCTTCATTAATTAATTTCCAGTCCTCCTCATTTTTCTTAGGGAGAATAGTAATTTTTACCTCTGTTTTCTTTGTGTGGTTTTTTTTTTTAGTTTTTTTTAAAAGTACTTATCACCATAACCTGTTTTGTGTTAGTCAGCTGGCTTATTTAGTTAAACTTCAGTCATTTAGAAACTGTTCCATTAGTTTTAGTCAAAGTTGCAACTTTGAGAGAAGGACAAAGGAAGAAACAGCCTTCCTGAAATGCACTTTTCTTTGGGTAAGTATATTTCTGAGCACTTGAATATGCAAATATATATCATCTTCAGTACTTTAGTCTTTGTTTCTGCCCTAATCAGATAGTCAGATGCTGGGTGGTCTGAGTGTAAAAATCGCTTCTGTTCCTGAGCGCAAGTGCCAGAAGTCGTTACGTTCAGGAGCATTGGTTAGACCCAGTTTCATGGGTGAAAATGTCATAGCCAGTTTACTGGATTTCTCTTTCATTTTAGTTTGTGTTAAATATAATAGCTCAAATCTCAGTTCAACCAGCACAGGACGAGAATTGTTACTTGAAATTGCATAGCTTTTCTGGAGATGTTTAACCTTTGTAAGCTTTGGAGAACAAATCCCAAAGTGAGTGGTTAGGGCTTTCGCTAGAAAACTGTTCCGTGGTACACTGGTTGGATATTATCAGAAAGGCTTATTTGTTTTGTTTGTTTGTATATATATGTGTTTTCAGACTTAATTAACTTGCACCTCATTATAAGAACAAAAGAAGAAAATGTAATTTTCTTCGATATCATCAAAATCAAATAACTCTTGAAGCAAATGAGACATGATTACTCAAACATCTTTAATCCGTAGTTTTTGCTACGACTTGTTTTAGCTTCATGATGTAGATCTAAGCTGGTCTCTTGTTCTTCTGCTGTTGGATGCTGACACTTGTCTGTATTTTGCTTATACTTAATGAATTTAGCAACCCAGAAATGCCTTTTGTCTCTTTTTTTCCTTGACCCCCCTTTATCCTTCTCCCAGGAAGATTGTACAGTAATGTTCAGAGATTCAAGTCTCCGTTTTCTTCAGGTTCACCAGGTCTTATTCCTCATACTTTAAAGATAAATGGTTTTAATTTACAAATGTTGATTGTGGTGGTTTTAAGGATAAAGCTAGGCAACTACAAGATGATAGATGCTGTGCTTAAACTTGTGCACTCCTGCTTTTTTAATATGTTAAATATTGCATTAAACTGAAATTTATTCACTGTTTATTGGTTGGTATTTTTTTTAATTGGTGAAATACACATTGTATATTTAGCATTTTGAGAACGAAGATAATTAAAAATTATCACTGGAGCAGCATTAAAATGTCTGAAAAACAACAACAAAAACCCCTCACCTTTTACTTAAAGGAGCATATGTATTTTAAAGAGTTGAGGAGGTTTGGAGAACCTGTGTGTGTATCTTATTAGATATAAGGTCATATTAGATTATTTGATATAAGGTCAGTGTGGATAGCCCTTCTGTGGCCAGTGCTGTGCAGGCTCCAAGGGCTGACTCCTGCAGGGGTGGGCCGTCTCCCTAAATGTACCAAATCGGTCCTCGGCACCGACGCGGACCTGCCGAGCCCCAGGGAGAGAGGTTGCCTGTCTTCCCTTCACCTGAACCGCGTGAAGCTCCCCGCCGCTCTTCCGTGCTCAGGGTGGCTGCCCCATCCGCATCCACCTCAAGATCTTTGGATAATATGGAGTGAGGAGAGTGCTTAGTGAAGAAAGTGTTTGGTTTATATTTGTGTAGCGCAAACCTCTTACTGCTCTGTAGGACGGGATGCCTCCGAGGTGGTCAGTTCCTCCTCACTTCTAACCAAGGCGGCTGCACTTGGGCTTAAGGGAGCGCGTGTGCATTTCTTTATCAAAATGCGTGAAGATATTTTTTTCTTTGAGCCACACTACGGTATTTTAAATTGTGTATTTAGCCTGGAAATAGTGAAATCTTCACTTCAATTATTTTATAAGCTCTAAGAATAGAATATCTTCAAATAGCTATGTAGTGTAAATCCATATGTCCTTTGTTTACTTTGGATGTCAAGTTTGGGTATGTTTAGATCTCTTCTACAAAGTTGTCTTTTTTTGGAAAATGTAGTTGTTTCCCATCTGGAAGAGATAAGCACTTTCATTTCAGGGAAGAAAAAAGAAAAGGCAGGCAGTCGTGCTGGCTGATAAAGGAGGACAGTGGTGGAGTCGGCAATTTTAGCGTCCAGTTCTGGGTAGGTAATTGAGTGCAAAAGTAGAGTTGGAGTCTCTTGATGAAATTTTCTTGAAAAGTCCTTTGCTGGCTCAGCTTCTACTTTAGTATTTTATAACCAGCTTTCTGACTCTAGGTTTCAAATTCAGCTTGCAGTCTGAGACTATTTTAAAACCTGAACGTGCAGTACACGTTACTTCATTTTGCAACTGAATACAGTAAAATGAGTAGGTTGACAATTAAAATTTTGCAAATCTAAAAAGATAGCTAAGCAAGAGTGGAAACAAAACAGCCTTAATTTTCCCATTCCTAGTGCAACCATGTTTACTTCTTAAAGACTTTTAACAGCAAAATCATGATTGTGCAGTTGTGCAGGTAATCCATTAGAGGGCAATCTAATATTGCTCTGTTTGGAAAGAAGTCATCGGTGAGGAGACAGAGGGTAATGGATAGACAACAGGTACAAGCTTGATAAGGTTGAACTTTAGTTTTCTATTTGAAACTAAGCTGTTTTACTTGCAGAATGTATGTTAGCTCAGTAGTAGAACAAGGAAAATAATTTGAACAAAGAAGCTAATTTATTTGTTCTTGTTAATGACGTGTAAGTAAATATAATGGATTTGCATGTTATAATAGAACCTCCTTAGAATCTGCCTAGTTTAGGGAAGTGGCAGAAGGATTTGGAAAAGCAAATTCCATCTCCTCCCTCTAAGTTTAGTTAGCATCTGGTTATGGCCAAATTGCTCGGGCAAGAATTTTGTAACCTTTTTGAGGAAAAGCTAAGCACGTAAATTCTCTTTAAATAAGCAACTCAAGGCAAAAATTCTATTGAAATCAGAGCACTTAATATGTGTTTTAAGAACTTGGACTTTACTACCTTTATTCTCTCAGATTTTAGAAAGGTAGTAAATCATAAAACCTCAGAATGATGTTTCCAATTTTAACACTTAAACAAAATACTATCCCATAAACATACTGCTGTAAATGTAGTGTCACTGCCTGCACTGTGGAAGGAAGTGGTTTGTAAACTTCATACGTCTTGATCTTTCTGCAATCTCCTGATAAGTGCTGGAAGTGTGAGAAGGTGTGCCAGCAAAAACACTGCTTTATATTTTCTCTATTTCTGAAGTATGTGTTAGCAACCGCTGCTGAAAAGAGAACACTGACTTGGCTCAGCTTTTGGTTTGACATGATGTGGTGCCTCTTATGCTGAGATAGGCAAACAAACTTTATATTTCATATTTTATTATGTTACATTTTTGTTCCTTGACAGGTAGGAAAACGATTTACTTAATTAAGTCAATGGATTGGGAAGGTTCCTATGTAGGGTTCAAAAGTGCAGATGTGATTACCAGACTTCAAAGGCAGTTCTGGAGAAGTTTTAGGCTGATAAATTTCCTAAGTGTGAATGTGAATATTTAAAGTGATTTGCAAGGCATCCATTACAATGGAGCAGGCCATGGAGAAAGTATGGCACTCACAGTGGTGTACCAATCAATGATAATTGTATCATTTCATATTTCAAGGAAATCTTTTATATTGTAAATTGATAAAGATAGTCAGTTTGTGTAATGCTTAAATGCATTGTTTTCCATTTGGAAATTCAGCAAAAATAATCTAACTATGCCTACAAATTTAAACCTTTTTTTTTTATTATTAAATTTTCCTTTGCAAATATGAAACAAACTGGTAGTAGTGATTAGTATTACTGTAAGATGAAACGCAGTATAATACGTTCGTTTCTGCAGCACCGCAGCAAGCGGTGCTTATTCCCTGCGGAGTGAGACTGCAGAGCTGCTTTATTTTGCTCTGAAGTACTGAAATGGAGCTGGGGCATCCATCCAAAACCCATGCTTGAATGATCCAGTCTTTTATTAATTGTACACAGATGAGGAACTCTGGCTTTCTTTTTTTTTTTTTTTTTTTTTAGTCCTTTTTTTCCAGAGCTGCACAGAGCCAGCATATAAATAGTCCTAAAGCTATTCACTTTCTCGTCAGTACTATTTTTATCAGTGGCCTCTGGTTAGTGCTGGTTCCATTATGAAAATGTTTGCATGTGTTTCCCAGAGTGTCTACACACTCTGGAAAGGAATATGCAGCTCTAGAGTGTTGCCTTGTAAATATGGCTAAATATCACACCTAAAGGTAAAAAAAGGTGCTTTTTTCTTAAACTCCCCCCCCCCCTTTGCAGGACTACTGCACGGCAGTGCTTTCTCTGATGATTTTGTCAGCTTCCCTTCCCAGTGGACAGCAAAGTCTAGCAAAGTGCTCTGAACTGCAGATGGACCTGCTGCGTCTGACGGTGTCACACCTTTGCTTGGGAGAGGTTTGGGAGAGGGGGACAAAAGAAAAAATTCTGTTTTGAGCATTCAGTTGACTGTTCACGAAAGATCCATGTAACAGAGAATTTTGCCTTAGATTTTTATTTACCTAGAGACTTTTTACAAGGCGTGACTAGCTGTTTTTTATGTGATGCACAGAATCTCATCTTAACAAGATAAACAACATTAATAACCTACTCAGCTTTTACCGTGGAAAATGGTGTTGTTGGTCAGCTCTCAGGGGTTTCGAGTATGATTGATGAGCCAGGTTTAAGTAACTGAAAGTTAAAAATCTACTTTGTAAAACCTGTCAGTCATTTGTTTTATGACCCCTTTTCATTTTCATGAGCCCAGGTAATACTGAGTTGTGAGCAGTATTTAAAGGCTGCTGGTGACAAGGAACTCGGCGGAGCACAAGGCTGGTCCCACCGCTGCCTGCCTTGAGTGAGGCTCCAGAACTTTCCTCTGATACAAATCAGAAGCACAGGTAGAGCAAGTAACCCAGAAACTGGAGTTAGCTCTGTTTCACTGTAATTCGGTAGTTAGCAATTACTCCGTGAGAGTGATGATATCGTGAGATATCAAGAAGGAACTATATATTCATTGCATATCATATTACCTGTGCCAAATGTCCTGGTCTGAAATAGTTCCAAGTGGGTGGCCTCCTTGGTGTGCTACTGGGGCCACCCCTGGGAATGGTTTTCTGAAAAAGTGGCTTTCCCAGCTGATGAGGAACTGGGGGTGGAGGGGAAATCTGTGGGTGAATGACTGGCTCAGGCCCCGACTGGATTGATTGTACTGGCATAGATGGTTATCATGTTTAATTGTTTTAGATAGCTGTGGTGGTAATTGTTGCTTATAAGTCTTGGAAAAAAATAATTATATAAAATCAAAGCCACATCATACGGGAAACAACTGAGTTCTCACAGGAGAACACCACCAGCTTATTATTTAAAGTAAGAAAAATGTGTAATACATGGAGCAGACTTTTTTTTCTTTTCAGTTATTCCCTTCTTCCCCACCCTTTTTCCTCAAAGCAACTAAAGGAGGGGAGGGGGGAAAGCAATTCTTGCAAAATGCTCTCACGCTTGCTAAGTTTAGCAAGCCTGATTTTCCACCCCCTCCTCTCTCCTGGGGATTATGGAGTGGGAAGATGCAAATTTGATAGTTGGGTAGTTTCTATAAAGAGTCCCCACCGCTTTGCTTGGAGGTCTCCACTGATGCCAAAATTGGAAAATGCATGGGGAAGTGTACAGTTGTTCAGGTTCCTGGTCTATGATAAAACAAATTGAGTGTGCAACAGATGGTGACAACCTAGCTAAAAGATTAGTCGCTACCTATGACAGTCCACTGTAGAGACTTTGTCAATATAGTAGGAGGTGGAGGAAACTATGCTTCTCTAATTACAGAGACACCAATTTCATAGGTGTACTTTTTTCCTTCTTTTTTTTTTTTTTCATGGTTGAAGGTCATTAAAATGACTCAGGGTAATGTTTTCAGGCTACTAACTGGTTAATGATCGGTTGCTGTGAAAACTTACCTCCCTCCTCACATTGGTAAGGTGGGTGCTTAATCTAAATTTTAAAATGGTTACAACCAATTCATTAAGGTTTGAAGCAGAGCTACTGCATACTCACTACCTACAACACTGAAGGGAGGTTGTAACCACCAAATTTTGTTGCTACGCATGCTGCCTTCTGCAAGACAGATTGCAGTTGCAAGATCAAGGGGTCCGACTCTTGGAGATCATCTGAAAATTGTACAATTTAAGCACCACAGAAGTTAATAACGTTAATGCCGTCCATGTGGTCTCTATGTCAAATAAGTTTCATTAGCATTTCCAGTGTAATTCAAAGACCAAAAAAAAATCGCTTTTTGCCTTTTGAGAATGGCTTCATGGGAGGGAGTGCTACTTAAACGGTTTCTTCTCGAAGGACCCACAGCAGAGATTCTGGGTTGGTGGCACTTGATGCTTGGGGACAGCCCAGTCTGTGCTCCTGAACATCCTCTGTCTTCTGCTGCATGTCCTGCTAGATGGGCGTATGTGAAGTTCTGTACGCCGCCTGGGCTACGGAGCGCACGGCTCCTCCTGCCGTGAGACCTCGCAGCGAGGTAACGCACATCGTAAAACCTTTGGTTCTGAAATGATCTGTATCTTTGCCAACTGAAGGAAGGAGGAGAATGACTTGAATGTCTGTCGTCTTGTTTTGAAACCTGCTCAGTTCAGGCTTTTCGTTCTTGTTTCTGTAGGTCGGCATTGGCCCTGCTTTCCTATGTATGGGTGGGTGTGGGAATGGAATGAATGCTACTCATCATCATCTGGCTTGTGCGCATCTTTTTTAAAAAGGCAGTTTGGTGATTGTAATGTATTGGAGGTGAACAGTGATGAGGGCAGAGAAATAAATACATAAATATGTCTATGTATCGGACTAGACAACTGAATACCAAGATTCTAGAAGAGATTTTCATCCTTTTTTTCTTCTTTTTTGTTGTGTTTTCCTTGAATGCTTAAAAGGTTTCCAGTTGTTTCAATGTTTGGAGCTTCTATTTATTTTTTTGGAGAAATCTGCTTGTGTTTCAAGTCTGAGTGCTTGGTAAGATATAAAGACTTATCTAAAACTAACTTTTTACTGTTTCTCAAGTCAGTATCATCTAGTTGTTAGCTTGTCTTATAAATAATTCATTCATGTTAACATTCAGCTGTATACAGCAATATGTTAATTTCTGTATCATTTGCATCCACGTATCCAAAGGATGACGAGATGCAGATTAAAACGAAGGACTCCAAACATATATTATAGTCCGTGTTGACACAAGCTATTAACTGCATTAAGAGCAATGTGGCAGTACCGATGGAGGTTACCTAACATTACTTTGCCATTTCCAATGAAATTCTAGGTCACCCTATTCTCTGAGTGCTGCAGAGAAAAGGGTACGATATTTAGACGGATCAAGCCAGTGGAGCGCAGAGTATATGAAAAAGATGGTAATATATAACCAGTCCTTTCTCAGCAGTGGTAGGAAAACTGCCAAGCTTCTAGGCAGTTTACACTGTGGCTTGTGTTTTAGTTTTCTCAGTTGAATAAATTAATGAGTGGTCAGCATTTTTCTGAAATGTACTTCTATCATCCTGTTTGATCATGTATTTGATTATCTTACAGAGCCAAAGAGAATGTTTGTGATACCTAAGTCTGTAGAAGTTAATAATAACCATTAATGAATAGCATTAAAGACTTTTTTTCTGAAATATGTTGAATGTCATTCTCCCCTGCTTCCATGGTAACAAATAGAAACTGCAATGAGTCTTTTAAGCCTTTGCTTCAGCCAGTGGTAATAATTCAATTAAAAAAATGGGAACTCTGGCAATTCTGCAGTAACATTTACTTAATTGGCTCTTGGGTGCAGCCACCACTAAAAAGCTGGAACATTGTAAATGACTTCACTGTGCTTCTAAATAATTGGTTTCTCCTCTCTCAAAAATGTAAAGGCTTTTCAACCTGTGTGGGGTTTGTTTTGGGTTTTTTTTTGTATTTATGCTATACCAATTAGAGCCTTACCCCTTTGGCCCTTCACTTCCTTTTTCTCATTCCGAACCAGCATCTGTTTTTTCACATTCTCCTAGTTTGACTCCGAATACCATTCAGCTGGGATTGATCCCATTTACTGACTGCAGCCTGGAACCCAGATCGGTGCTCACCTGCAGCCATTGTGATTAATGAACATAAATCAGGGGTGACACACTCCTGGTTGCAGCTGGAATGCAGGTTGTGACTGGAGATGCAGAAGGGTAGGCTTTGCTGTCTCTGCTCCAGTTGCATTGGAAACAAATGGAGATAAAACATGTACTCTGAGCCAAGTTTTGCAGCCAAATGCATCAGATGAGTGTATGTGAAGCACTAATGTTCATCAGCTTGTATTGCTTAGAAGAAATAGAAGTATGTTTGAAAGATTATTTTAGGAACTTGGATCAGCTGTCTTTCCATTTTTGCTGAGGACTGTGGAAGGTTGAAGGTGAAATGAGTTCTGTTCAAATGTTAGTGGGGACAAAATGTTAGTTGGTGGGACAAAACCATGGGATATAATCTGATTTCTCTTTAAGAAGGGCTCTACTGGGATTACTTTTCCTCTCGTGACTGATATTAAACATGGATTGATGGAATATTTATGGCAACATTGTTCCAGGGTTTTGTAGACTGAAGGTCGTTTTAGACTAAAGACTACATGCATTATAATTTTTACAGCTGAGCTTTGTCTGTACGGCTCTCCTAGCTAAGAATTTAAGCTCATTATTTTGCAGTAAGATTGTTTGCTTCCTGACACTATAACCTGATTTACAATGAATGCTATTAGTAGTCTGTTCTTTCTTAACGAATATAATCAGGCTGAAGACACATGGAACACAATTGACAAATGCCATGTATTGATTTTAAGCCTGACCTGATTGACGTACTAGAAGAATAACCAACTTGCCAATAATAGGCTATTTGTCTAGCAAAATAAGTGTTAAATCTTGGCAACTATTTGAAATTGCTTCAAGGGTCACCGCTCTAAGTGCCTCTTAAAGCAGATCACTTACAAAAATCTATGCATCCCCTTATCGCTCATATGCACATCTGCAAGCATCTAAAGGAACTGTTACAATACATGGAATGAGAGCGAGTGTAGAAGAAAGCATATGTCCATCATAAAACCAGGAATTATCACGGAGTTCTGGGACCATCCTCTTGGAAAGACCTATTTCACTTTCAATATGCAAAATTCATTTGATACAAAAAAAGTTTCTACTTTTCATTGATTTCATATGAGACTTTACTACAAGTTGTGTTTCTTTAACGACTGAAATAATATTTTCTTAGGAATTTAATTTTATATAGTCTCTTGGGTTTTTTCCCCCCGTTTTAAATCAGTAGCTATCATTAATTGCATCTATTGGAAAAGAGCAGCGACATTTACAGAGTGCAGAGGCTCTGCTGCAGCTCCTACCTATGATACCACCTCCCGTAGCTGATTTGGGTTTTCTGCAGTTGTTTCTGCGATGATGGTCCGTGCTTTGCTGACTCAGAATCCCTGCTGATGAGAGGGTTGATTAATTTGGGGTCTTCTGAAACAGCTGAGGGAGGCTGCCCAAAGGGCCATGGGCAGGGGGGGCTGATGCCCCAGACTGGGCCGAAATGGGGTCCTGGGCCATGGGTGGGGGGTCAGGGCTGGTGAGACCCCCTGGTGCCCTCAGGGCCTGGCGAAGTACGCTTACCGTAGCCTGTTAACCGTGCGGATGAATCTTGGCGTACGCTAGAGGCTCACGTATAGCCGATGTATTAAAAAGTCTCTGTGGGAAATACGTGGTGCGCCGTGGTTCTTGTTTTGATTATTTCTGACTTGTCATAAAGGGTCCTGCTTGCAGTTCAAAGAGCAGGAAATTCAATAATTTAACATCAATCAGTGGAAGTGTGATACTCTGTTGGTTTATTTTTTTTGTTTCAAGAATGAATGTCATCAGTTTGTCTTGAGTGGCATGGGCCACCCAACTAAGTGAAGTTACAATTATTTCCTGGTCTGTTTTTATACTGAACATACTTGCAGACTGTATTTTTTCATTGCTTTGAGCTTTATCTGTAAAGTTGCTCTTTTTTTCCTTATGATGTGTTTTTCTGTAGGTGCTTTTTTTTTTTTTTTTTTTTATCCTGTTGCTGCCTGCTTGCTGGTGGCACTTTGAAGTGCAGTTTGAATTAACGCTGACACAAACACAGGAGCTTGGAACTTGCACAACTTCAGCATATTCCTTTTGAAATACATTTAAACTGCTGTCTTGCACTTAGAGTTTTGTGTAATTTTTAAGCTTGGCGTTTAAGCAGTCTGTGTCCTTTACGGCAGCAAGCGAGAGGGAAGCACTCCATGGTTAGATGTGTCACTTCTCACACTAAATGTAAAACTGAATGGGGGACTCCGGTGGCAATTAGATCAGCAGCTTTCTCTGGACCAGAGGCATCATCTCCCATGTTCTGGCCAGATTCCAGCTCGAGCAATTGTACTCTGCTCAGCTACTT
This sequence comes from Aquila chrysaetos chrysaetos, assembly GCF_900496995.4. Taxonomy (NCBI): domain Eukaryota; kingdom Metazoa; phylum Chordata; class Aves; order Accipitriformes; family Accipitridae; genus Aquila; species Aquila chrysaetos. The sequence goes on from NC_044008.1 coordinate 32,412,680, forward strand.
ATTTCCACTGGCTCCAATATTTGAGTCTGCTTTGCTTTTTAAACTGCTATTGTGTTACTCCCCAGTGCAGCTAAACTTTATTTTTTTTCCTTTAGTTGGCAGCCTTTCTGAGTGGATATGAAGTAATCGCTGTGAATAAATCTGTTTATAGTAGACTTGTTAAGTGGCTGGGGTTCCTTGGTAGTCGGGTTATTTGTAACGTATTATGCGTATTCGTATTATTTCCTCTTGTAGGATTACATAGGAGCGTGCATGTTTACAGGCATGGCCCATGATATTTAATGGTGCATTTTCGGAATAGACTCTCGTGTTTTGAGAAGTATTAGAAATAACAGGACTATTTTGACATCGTGCCTTCCCTGATGTTGGCAGAAAGATTTGTGTACCTTCTGGAGGCTTTTATTAAGTTGTAAAGAACCTATGTATGCTCAGTCAGTCAAGTGGGGACTCTGGTGTCGCCTTGTTCTTTAAATGACGTGTTGCATTCTTCATTGATTATAAATTGTACTGTTGCTGTTGCAATGGGGAAAAGTTTGTGTTTGGTTTTGTTTGGTTTTTTTTTTTAATCTTAAACTATTTTTTTAATGCGGAAAGTACTAAGCCAACAGTTTTTAACAGATCAGCATGCACAGATAGTGCTTTTTTTCCACATTGTGGTTTTAGCAAGTTTGTTAAACAAAACTGCTTACCTTCGCTTTGTGCTCCTCTCCGCCTCGCCTAGCCAACTTTCTGATTGCAAAATACTCCTGGACAAGTATTTTGCATACTGGGGTGCTCCTTCCTCTCGGGGTGACCCACCTTGCTCCTCATCCTCGGCACCTCTCAGGGCAGTAAGGCAGGACGTATAACCCCACTGCAGCGACCACAGTGCTGTGACATCCATGGATATCCCGGAGCTTTCTCCACGTGGTTATCTTAGGGTGGCATGTGTGTTACCTTGCCAGCTAAAAGTTACAGCTGTCTTCAGCGCAGCGTGGAAGCATCTGTCGTGAATCGGCTTGTGGATGTGCAGCACTGAATGAATGAAATCCTCAGCTATCCGGGACTCCACACCTTTAGCTGGGCATCTGGTTGGAGTACGCTGCAGTGGTCCTCTGGGAAACGAGCCAGAAACTAAGTTATTTAAGATTATTACAGTGGTGCTAATGATTTTGCAACCTGGTTGGTATGGGATTTGGGTAGCTGTAGTGGAGTTGCCTCACTCCTGACACTAGAGGTGATCCAAATTTACTGTCTTCAAAGACATAAGGGTATTTCCTAGTTTTGTTTCCATGCTTCCCCGCCCCTTTCTTTACAGAAAAGTTTCTTGAACTTGTTTACTTGAAATTTGCTTGAAAAGAATGAGAAGGCTCAGATTCTTGTGAAATCTCCTGAATGCAGCAGCTGGGGTTTTAACTGAAACAAAACCCATTCCCTAACCCTCCAAAATACCAAAACTCTCGGAATAAGATTCTAAAAATAAGGAAACTCTTGAAAGTTTTGAAGTGACAGTTTATCACCAAATCTTTCTGGATTACTGGCATATTGAAATGCTTCTTTTATTATTCAAATAACGAACAAATTCAATTATGCAAGAATTAACATGACTGAGAAAATTTACAGTGTTGATATTCTTAGAAGAAATTATTATGGTATTATATAAAATGATGCATACACCAGAGGAGATCCTGGCCAACAAATACACCTTCAAAATATGTACAATACTATGTATTTCACAAATGACCTGTGTGATGTGTGGAGTGATTTGCGCATTTTTCATACCTTTACGTGGTGTCCTTGGATTTTAAAAAGTGTGTAATTGCGTATGTGGTGATAAATGGGTTAGAGATGCAGCAAGCTGCCTGTTCCCAGCAGATGGCAGGATATCCTTGTCTATCCCACCCAGCCACATGTTGGGTGCAGCCCAGGCTGCCTTGTGTGCATTTTGGCTTTTGATACATTATCTGATTCATGCGGTATACTTCCAACCTGGGCAGGCGCCTCTAAGGCTATGGAGTACTCCTGTACGTTGCTTTTGGGCAACTTTTATGAAGATTGACCTTACTTGGGACTACTCTGAGTCAGAAACCTTTGTACCAGGGTGAGATGAGGCATTGGGGAGCAGATGGTGCCCAGGTCCCTTGGGTGGAAGAAGGGTGCTCTGTACAGGTGGGTGGCAATAAGCTTGCCAGGTCCGTCTTGGCTGTGCCAAGTCACCCAGGATGGTTGTGAGATGGAAGAGTTCCTGCTGCTCCAGATGCTGCTGAGACTTTCAAAGAAACTAAGGTCAGGTTGCGGCAGGGCTGCGTCCGTGCTCGGCGCTGGGCAGGCAGCGCTCGTTAAAGGAAATCAATTTCCCTTTTAACGATTTAAGGAACTCAACGAGTGCGAGGTACAAATTCTTCTTCATGCGGGGAGAGAGCATGTTATTTTTAGAAAGACCGTTGAGTAAAAGGTGGATGTTAGTTAGATATTTCAGTCTGCTGCTAGGATTTTAAGGCAAACAACCCTTCATCTGCTCCAGAGCTAATTATCTTAATGGTCGCGTAGATCTAAAAGCTGTGGCCGTATGTCAGGCATAGGCCTCTCGCACAGAATATCTGTGTGCAGATAAAAGGGCACCTTACGTACGCTGTGTGCACACCACAGATGAAAGCAGCACGCTTTCTGTTGGGTTTGTGCTGTGATCTTTCAGTAAATATTAGTAGCGTATTTTAATGAAGTAACAGAGAAATGACTTGCATTTTGTATTGACAATAGTAGTTCCAAGTTAAAACAGAATAGTATAAAGTATATGGAATAGTAAGATTTAAGCCTTCCAAAAGAGAGCATAGTTTATGAACTGCAGAGTTTTGGGGTTCGTGAGAGCTGGTATTTTTCAAGGTGATAATTTAGATGATTGTGCTCATCTGTTCTGTGTGTTATGGTATTAACCAATAGAGGGAGGAAAACCCCCCACAACTGTCGTGATACCCTAGTATCTGTAGGGCCATCCCTGTTAACTACGTTCTGTGGAAGGCACTAGAAGTGTTAACATCAGGTCAAGACTCCTGTAAAACAAATTAATAACAAGCAAATAGTTCAGCTTATATCTGTCTATCAATATAGATGGTGCTTTTGTGGATAATTGAACGGGTTTGAGGGCAGGGTGGCGTATTTTCGGTTTTTGCAATATTTTTAGTGAGGCGGTTTTACTCAGGGCTGATGAGCAGTGGCGGAGGGGGCCCTGTGTGCTCTATGCTCGCGTTGCCCCCAGCTGAGAGAGGAAGAAATGGAGCACAGCCAGCCAGAGAAGCCGAAATAGCCCTCGCTTCCTTTCCGCCCCACCTGCATCTGTAGTTGTGTTACTTAGCAGCACCTATATCAGCTCCTGTAGAAATTAACCTCGCCTTGATCTAGGAAACAAAATTCATCTTAGGGAGCCACTCTGTTAGCAGAAATCTACCTTTGAAGGGAAAATTACGAATACCACTTTCTACCTTTTGATGGCTTTTTTTTTATCCTTTGTACTGTTTCATCCCTCAGTGCTCCCCGATTCTGGTAGCACAGACTTTTTCCATAGCCTCTTCCAAATATTAAACCACGAAAAATTAAGCAATGAAGGTGGAATGATAGCTGTGAGTGAGGACGATCTCTGCAGCCCTTTTGTTTTGTCTCTGTTGAGGTGAACATGTCAACAGCTGTCAGCAATAATGCTTATTCCTCCTACAGCAACGTGATGGATTGATATGTGTACCAAAATATGTTAGAAATTGAAATAAAATATGCATTTTTTCATAATTTATCAGCATTATGATGGCACAAAAAAGCCAGTCTTATGAATAATACAGAGCTCTGCAGCGGGCATTATGTACTGTAGGTAATAAATGCAACGTCTCTCCTAGACTACCAGGAGAGTTGTAAAGCAGAATGCATTAGTTCTGCTTTGTGATAATAAATCATTTTAGTTTGTCAGAAGGCTCTGGCTAACTTTTACTCCTGAGGTATGAAAGAATGCAGTGCCATACGGCTCTGGATGGCTTCTGAAGTGTTTAGGCTGGTTTTGAATCTCCTGGGTAATGTTTTGAGTGAGCGATATGGTTAGATAACAAGTGGCAGTATTTCTCGGGTATCGATGTTGCGATGCCTCCTGTTGTTTTATTGCCTAGAGTGGCTGATTTCGTCCTAATTGGAACTGTAGCTCTTCTCAGATGTTTTGTGTCTCTATTTGCAATATGGCTCCGTGTCTCTCTGAAGAGCTGTGCAAGAATGCTGAGTGGCAAGCTGCTCCGCTGCTTGGGCATCTTTTGGAGGGGGCAAAGAATTCAATTACGCTTTTGTTCTCATTTTACATGCCTAAGCCTGGGTTTAGGCAGTCACCGTAAAAAACTACCTTTCCTTCAGCTTCTCTGCATATCGGCCGATCCGATCGTTGCTGCAAACAGCCCAGATGATGGCAACACAGAGTAGGTAGAAGCAGACCTGGACTGATTATGCAAGATTAGAGAAACAACTACTTGCGTAAACTTCACTAAAATATGCGAGTTATCTCAAGTTCGTTAATTTCAGTTTAATTTTCAGAGACTTATGTGTTGTGGTGTTCTTAGGAAAGATGGGCGAGTCTTTCTAATCCATGTTTTCCTAATTTGCACAATTCATTATTTAGATTTAAAAAGATGGAGTCTTCCCACTTTCTAGCCAAGATTTAACAGCAGAAAGTATAGTGAAATGTCATTAATAAGTTTTATCATCTGTACAAAATATGCTACAGTGTATGTACAGCATGTCTTGAGGCATCATCAGAAAAAAAAATTAAGCTACATTTATCTAAACTGACTAATATTATGTGGAGTGTTACTGTAGCCTCTCTTTTATTTTTGTATGCTTCCTACTTAAAGAAACCTTTATGAATTACTGACCGTGGTTTTTTGTTGTATTTACAAAATTTTAATGGACTTTAATATCCCAAGCAATTAGAAGACCGGTCCTGTGTTTCTGGGTATACCTTGCAGTGTTTTTGTAGAGGTTGATAAATATGAGGAACTTGAGACACCCCGAATAAAGTTAGCCCACCAGCTGTTGGAGATGCTGGCTTCTGCCGTCGGCACTCTCTGACCACCACCACCTTTCCCTTTTCTTGTCTTTGGTGAGGGGGAGCGAGATCTTCCATCTGCAGACTGCAGTGTGCTTTGGCAATGGCAGTGCTGGGCTTTTAGAGTTGCCTGTTCCACTTTTTGTCATCGTTGGATGTGTCCTTTCATGGAATACGATTCTCCATTGCACAGTTTGCTTCGGAGACGTTGGTACCAAACCCAAAGAATGGTTTTACATACCGTTGCTGCTGCTGCATGCCTGGGATGCTGCGGGGGGGGCAGTGGCCCTTCAGGGTGACCCGGTTGTTGTGTCTGGTGCCACACCGGCACTGTCACCGCTCAGTTGTCAGTGGAGACAACAGGGAGCTTCTGCACGGGCTGCACAGAGCACCAGTTCCTCCTGCTGCCCGTAGAAACGCGGGAGGGGCAGGGAGCTGCCCGTGTTTGCGTGGGGACTTCGTGACTCTCTTTGCCTTGCCCATCGCAGCCCGGGTGCTTCCCTGATCCAGGGCGTATCTGTGTACGTGGCGTACTCCTCAACGTACGTGACGTGCAGCTGAGCGCGTAGGAGTAGCTCGGCTCTCTTCTCCGCGAAGAACAGCGTCTCCCAGGTTTTCTTCTGTGGGTTGGTACAATTGAACGCGCCGCTCTGTATTCTGGGCTGTCTACTGAAATTACATTGCCCAGTCCTCAGCTAAAGTTTTCGCCAGAAGATTTTGTGGCTCTTGACTTGCATCCCTTTAGAATAATTGTTTTGTTCTTACAGAGCTCTGGATGGTGTAATTAGTCTCATATTTATGGTAGCTGATCTGTAAACCTTCTGGCGTCAAATAATTTAGTGATGTTTTACTCTGGAATTGTTCACAGGAAGTATTGTGTACGTTAAAGAACAGCAATATCTTTAAAAAGATTCTTTTGCAAATTGAAGTTTTAATGTGATTACTCAGTGTTGTGACTAATGGGCTTTCTCTTGTTTAGAAGTTAAATAATAATAAGCAGTTCCATTAGTGTATTTAACAAACAACAGTGCACTTTGTCTTACAGAAAAGCAAACAAAATGGGGGGGGGGGGGTTGCTTGTTTTAAAGCAGTGGTGTGCTATAACTTTCTTTGCCTTTCACCCTTTTCAGTCTGGCAGTGTGTTCTTATTTTTGTATTTTTCTCAAGTTACCCCACAGCCACTGGCTGTGCACCACAGTTCTATATTGCAATTTTATTTGGTTTTTAGGAGCCGCGTGCCTAAACTGAAGTTCTTACTTCTAAATGTTCAGTGTGATTTTCACAGGAGAACCTGACAGAATCAATGAAATGTTGTAGTCAGTCTTGTCTGATAACGGGAAATGAAGAATTTGCAGAACGAGCTTTGTTAGCTCTTGGTGTGTGGAGCTTCCTCTGAAAATAAAGGGAAGCTGATGCACAGAATAATGGAACGACATTGCAAATATTGGTGATTATATCAATAACTGTCAATCATCATTTCTCCCTACTTGGGAAACTATCCCCGAAGCCTCAAGACTCTCTGAACAATCATCTCTTTTATTTTTAAATTTTATTATCCTCAGTCCAAATAAACAGCAATTTCCTTGTTACTGGAAATGGGAATTGAGGAAAGAAAGCTCTGTTTGGGGTGGTTAAAAGAACTGCTTGGGCCAAGTCTCTGTCTCTTCCATGCAGCAGTCTGGTGTGCTCAGTCCAGCGTGCAAAGGCGCTTGGTGGCAGAGCCCGTATGTCTGGTGGCAATACTGAGATCCTACCTGCACATGTGTGTTCACTGCACGATCACAGCATCACCGAGCTGGCTTTGAAGCATTCGTTCCCTTCCTTAGAAACTTTTGCCACAATATTTTGCTTGACAGTTTCTGATTTTCCTTTTCGGGATACCTTTTAATGCTTTCTGTATAGCTAACGCATTTTGAAGTCTTTGGTTATGGCTGTGGGCTTTTGGTGAAACAAGAATTGATCTTTTAAATCTGGCTGACTTTATCGTAACACATCACAAAGTGTAAGAAATGCTTCATCCCTGCCAGAAAGAAGTTGCTTTGGAAATTACAGGAGAATGTGACATAGACTATTTGATCTAATGGCTGAATGTGCTTTCAACAAAACGTGGTGTAGACTCTGTTCTTTGATCTCATTTGTCCTCTTAAAACTCATTTCTCTAGTGTTTCATGTCTGTCTGCTCATTCTGTGTGTCATGCAGAGTAATGCAGTGCTGCAAAAATGAAGCCAGTAGCACAAGTTTTAATGCTGAAAACTGAAGCTGCAGAGCATTATCGCCTGTGAACAGCCTTATCACAGAGAGCCCTGTTCTTACAGGTGCTCTGTAAAGCTGTTACGGAGGATAAAACACCTGGAATCCTCAGATCAGAGTTTGAAGAGTTTGGCACTTGGACGCGTTTGGTTTTTCCTGACGTCTGTATGCATTTCAGCTTGCCTTCGTCAGACAGTAAATACTCTACTTGCTGTACGTAGTCTTCACAATAAAACGCAATGTGAGAGGGAAGGAATAAGCACAAATGAAAACAGGGTTTTTCTGTATGTCTCCCTAAGACATCAAATGTACTTGCTGTCACTGATGAGATTTTTGATTCCGGTAACCGCATTGATGCATTAACCCGCAGAAGCTCCCTTGAAAGCAGAAGAAATAATACCTCTTCAAATTTAAGAATGTCGTAGCGTCAGGATAAGTGCTGCCTGGTGGAAAGTTAAGGAGAGGGGTTCAAAGCAAGACATCCAAATACACGCTAAGCTTTTACGAGTATATGGTCTGATGTAAATGGGAGAAATAACTAAAATCTTACTCACTAAAGGCTTCTCTTTATGCTTTGTGGGTGAGGGGAGAAGGAAGAGGCACCAAGCAAGGGGGCTGGATCCAAGGAGCTAGATTAGATGGTGTGAGGTGAAAGGGAATAACAGCTTTAAGTCAAAGTGAGGAAGACAGATGACCAGAAGTAGATACATAAAGGCAATAAGGAGCAGTAAGAAACAAGAGGGAACTGAGGCGGGTGCAGAGCACATGTGAGATGTAGGATCTGGGCTGAGATCCATTACACTGGGGTCTGCTGCACTCTCCTGCTCGCTGTTGCACAAAGGATGTTGAGACAGGTTCACACACATGTGGAGCTTTCTTCACAGGACCCATAGCTGATGAGACACACTAGCTCTTACCAATGAAAGTTACTCTGGGCAAAAATGGACAGAGAGAAAAGAGAAAGAAAATTCTGCCCAGTGGCCAGCTGCACAGAGTAGAGATGGGGTCCTTGGGTCAGCATCTTCCCCTCTTGGGAAGGGTACGGAGCAGGAGTTAAGAGGCTTGTGCAGTAACAGCAGATAATTTTGACTTTTTCAGAGACTAACAGCAATTCAAAAGACACAGCCTAAGCTTCTTGACTCTAATGAGAAGATTTCTGTTAGCAACCCTGTGTATCAGCTCGGCAGAGCTGTAGTGAGGTGGGTGCTGGTCTCTTCTATCAAGTAACTAGTGATAGGACAAGGGGAAATGGCCTCAAGTTGCACCAGGGGAGGTTTAGATTGGATATTAGGAAAAATTTCTTTACTGAAAGGTTTGTCAGGCATTGGAACAGGCTGCCCGGGGAAGCGGTGGAGTCACCATCCCTGGAGGTGTTCAAAGAACATGAAGACAAGGCACTTCAGGATATGGTTTAGTGGGCATGGTGGTGTTGGGTTGACAGTTGGACTTGATGATCTTGGAGGTCTTTTCCAACCTAAATGATTCTATGATTCTATGAATTTGGGTGCTTCATGTGCCCTTTTTTCTCTGTGGCCTGATGCCGCAGCAGAGCTTAATTCCCCCATGATGCAGGACAGTCCCCCAATGCTGACGTCCTGTCTGAATTTCTGGAGGTGAAAACACTTCCTATCTTCCTCGCTGTGATGTGGCATCACTCCTGAGGGCTTCCTCCCTGTCTGGGGTTCTGGGAGAAGTTTCTTCTCCACATGGCTATCGTTCAGGTAAATATTTGCTATTTAAACTTGATTTCAGAGTAATTTTATGGAAATAAGTCTGTCTATAGACACGATTTTAAAAAGTTTCAGAGTAATTTCAGAGCATAATAAGAATGATGAATACAGAACTCTAATGGTACAAAGTCTGCCTCTCAACTTACCTTTCTCTCAGCTTGGATGTAAGTCTGGGCTCTGACAATGACAAATCCCTGCTTCTGCCTTACTGCTATTTATTTTCCTTTGGTCAGAGTTGTTTGGTTTATGACTTCCCCCCCCACACACACACCTTGAAATTTTTGTGCTTAAGCTTTCCATACGAATTACTTGATATGACTATTTGCATGAGGAAAAGTACCTAAAACTGTAAAACACAAATGCAGAAATAGATATGCAGCACAATGTGTCACAACAGTACTCTTTCATAAACACTTGCTTTGCACTGGAGTAGAGGGATCATATATGAGTAAAAGAAATATTTCCTAATCCCTAAACACTTCTAAATCTTCAGCAGGAGCTTGGGAAAGATTCTGTATAGCAACATATAATTAGAGTCAAACTTTTTAAATAGGAAGTCCATGGACTACTTCCCAAATTACACATATGCTTGCAAGACTGCATTTGGGGCTATTCTTTCGATGGTGTTTGCAAATAGCCATTTAAAGGTTTAACCTCTTTTATGTGCAAATATACCAATACTTAAACACTTGGCTGCTTTCATCTGCAAGCTAATGCATAGCTTAAAGCCCACACGGAGTCTGTTCCAAGTGGTGATGGTGGTACAGAGAAATGGCTCCACCGCGTTCAAGATGGTTCTTAAAATTCTTGTTTGTTACAGTATTTTGGGTTCAAACTCTGAATACAAACAACAGACTTGATTAGTTTTTAAAAATGTTGTATTCCCTCTGCTGTTAGGTTACCACCTCCTTCTTTTCTTGCTGCTGTATCCAGCCTATTTATGAAGGCAAGTGAATTAAATCACTACACAACTGGAGTATATATTTGGATTTCACTCTGAAGTGACTTGCAACACCTGATGGTTTATGGCTGATAGGTAAAAGAAGGTCAGCGTACAGGGAAAAACATGAAGTAAATTTTGGTTTTGAGTTTTCTGGATTCCAGTGCAGATGGAGCCTTCTGGGGAAAAAAATTAATGGTATCTTTATATGTTCTCTGCTATAATTCATTCTTCACGTGTTGCTTAACGCTTCTTGTAAAGAGACATTAATTGCCCTCAGTCCTCTTTTCAAATACATGAGTTAAAAAACTCTGTTCTTCCATCTTTTTTGGTAAAGCCACTTTTAAAGTCTTCAGAATTATTTCAAGATGTGTAAATGTATCATATCACCTTGCTGTGCAGCTTCGTAATTAACTTCTGCAGCCAGTTGTTTTGTTCCTTTTTTCTCCTAGTTCCAATTTCTCTGTATTCTCATGCTCTGAATTCTCTCGACTCCTGCAGCACTGCCTTTGTGAAAACACAGTGACCCAACAGAGTCACAGCTAGTATTGTGTGTAAGTAGGGGGCAACGGGAGTTTCTTAAAGCTTTTCATAACGTGAGACCCATAGTGGTGGAGCATTATTGTTTAGGTATGTTTTGTGTTTTGATAATAGAACTTTCTTTGGCTAAAAACCAGAGTATTTTGACCTAAATGTCTGTGCAAGTACGTTTAAGCAACTCCGTGCCCAAGGGATTTATTCTTTGTAGTTTACGGAGTGTGGAGATCTGGAAATGAAGAATGGCAGAAAGCATTGTTACAAAAAGGACAATTTTCCACTTAAAACATGTGACAAGTATAGACTAGACTTGTTTTCATTTCCTGTACCCATCAAAACATGATATATCACTTAACTATTGTTTGTATTAGAGAAATGCACTGTTGAAGTGCCTTTTCACTTAAGACTTGAATACATTTTATATTTTCATGTGAAAAAAAGACTATACCATGGCACTTACTATAGGTGTAAGAACCATTCATTCTAAATCATTTGATGCTATCTGGTGATAGCTCCAGTGTGGATGTAGGCTGCTGAAAGGGTTCAACTAGCTTTTCTGTTTAAACTTCCTTGTTGTCCTATTATCCAACCTGTTCTTCTGTTAGGAGCTCATTTGAGCTCTCATGACATTTCAGTATCTGCCAGGCCTGCAGCTGTTGAAGTTGGACTCATAGTGGCAGGAGTTCAAAGTTAGAGAATTAATTCTGTAGGAAAAAAATTCTAACAGTGCTGAGCATGGAGAGGGAGCAGTCATTTGGTGGATCTATTACTAATGCCCACATGACCAATGTGGACATTTCTGCTTAGCCTGGTCCAGCACAACTGGTTCAGTTCAAATGGTTCAGTTCTGCAAGGCAGCCAGAGCCTTAAGTGCCCACCTCCTCTGTGCGGAGATGGGGCCGCGTTCTTTGTTCTTTGTCTTGAAAGATCTTGGGAGGAAAGCTCTGCACACCCAAGTTTCAGCTCCAAAGAGCTAAATGAGATAACCACACAGATGATTTCTGGGAATGTAAATAATTAAAAGAATGCATAATTTTGAAGGTCATGGTCTCTGGCTTTTTTTTTTTTTTTTTTTAAAACTATACCTTTTAGCAGTATTTATCTGATTATTTGTTGTTCTGTTGGATTTGCAACTGAACTATGCGTAAGGTCAGCAGTTTTTATTGTTAAAGACCATTTAGGATCTCTTATTTATTGATATCTTGCATAATTTATATTTTCCATTTCCAGGTAGTAATAACACAATGTAATAGATAGTATTGGTTTCTAATGTACTGAATGGGGAAGCTGTGCAGAACAATGGGTTGATATTATGTTAGTAAATGTAATGACTGGATGTGTATCTTCCTTTAATCGTTGAGCTGTTTGTTGTGACCCACTGCTGACCTCTTTAAGAACAATTTCCTTTTCATACACAAACAGATAGCTGGCCTAATACCTTTCCTAGGTAATTATGCTGCATGTAGGCAGTGTCCATGCCAGGCAAATCAATGAATTGTGACTTGACCTGTTCCACTAGTTTCCAAAACCAGCAGTTTCTAGTGTTTTACAATTGAAATGGTTCTGTAACTGGAATAGGAGCTCTAGAAAACCTCTAATTAAAATAAAAATCTATTATACACACCTTGTTGTATGCAGCGTTTGCCTTGGGGAAAACACCAACAGGTTTCCAGTTTTCACAGTGATCATTATGATTTCTTTGAAAATGACCCCATAGAAAGAGTACTTTAGCCAGGTGCCATATGAAGAATATGGAGGGGGGGGAACCAACAAGAAAAACCCAGAAGCTGTGAAGAGTCCCCATGAGCCCATACCTTAATTTCAGAAGATATTTTCAGAAATCTCTATAATTTCTCAGCTAGTGGCCATAAAAAAATTGTATTGAATATGTTTTGTCTCAAATACTTTGACAAATTCTTGCCATCCACATTAGTAGTCCTATTGACTTGATTTTGTCCAAACTGATGCCATTTTGAACCATTGTTTCTTGCTAATCTTCCGTAACCATTTTCGGGAAGTCTCAAAGAAGAAGGGAAATATCTTCTCCAGACAAAACGTTCAAAATGGTGCAGGTTACCAGACAGTCTGCTTTTCTTGGTACTGAGAAGGGAAGGTTTGGTGAAAACTAATTTTTAATACATGGAAGTGCCTGAAGGACTGTGGTTTATTTGGACTATTTTGTACCTGCTTTTAAATGTTGTTTTTCTGCTCACCCATGAAGTAGATGAATCTTGAAAACACGTTTCTTCCCTTCCTGTTTCTGATGGAAGAAGGACATTCAGAAGGAAACGGCTGTTGTGACATTTCCAGTTCTGAAACCTCCTGTCAAAGCTGGGAGAGAAAAGCACTCCCATCTGCATTAACATCCCGCTTGAAGGAAGATGTGTCTTGCGCATTCATGTCCTGCTGCTTCAGTATCAGTATTTCTGTAGATCAGGCAAACAGAGTGATGACAAAGCCACACACATGCAAAAAACGTAGTGCTACAGCTAAGATTGTTATTATTCATGTGTCTTTTGGATTAGTTCATTCTTTCTTCATGGCCATTGCAGCATCTGACTAGGGTCCTGCATGCTGGAATACATCCAATTTGTTGGCATGTTCGTAATGTGTCCTCTCGCTGTTTTTTTTTTTTTTTGTCTGCCTTGTGTTCAGTTTCACCGTGTTAAGTGTATGGTCACAACTTGTGACAAGGTGTAAGGAATGCCATTTTTTTCCTCTCTGGTCTTCTATAGCCAGCTGATCGCATCTGGATTTTGTGTCCATGCAGTTCTTGGCTGTACCTGCTCAACCAGGATTTGGTGGGCAGAATGGGGAAAACTGGCCACCAACTGTCAAAGCTACCGACAAAATAATGTCCCCTCTTCTCCCAAGATCCAAAAGGTAATCATATTCACAGCGAGAGGTAAAACACAGGATGCTGAACATGGATTTACAGTGGTTTAGCTGAACTAGTTTATTTAAATTGTTAAGAATCTGTCTGTAGGCGAAGCCGTCCTAAAATGGAACATTTACTTCATATTTGGAGGAGTTTGCCTTTCCATCTGCTCCTATTTAATTTGAAAACTGGTCCGAGTGCATTGAGAAATCATTACATGATTACGTGCCTTCAGCTTGTACTTTCGGTTTCACCAATGCTGACATTAAGCAGATAGAACTGACACTTTTCTTCTTCCATTTATGTACTGGTGGTTGGCTAGATGGATGTTTTTCCTTTTGTGTACTATGCAAATTTTTGCACCAAGAAATTCACAACTAACTTAAGGTAGGTCGCTCATTTTCATGAAAAGTAGGATCTCTTTGCAACTTACTGGCTGCTACGGGGCCAAACTTACTGTCATACAGTGAAAGACAGTGCCGCTTCAGTTCTTCTATTCTTCTGTTCTTTATTCTGTTCTTTAAATTTATTTCTGTGCTTGCAGGGGTTCCTTATTAGTATTAAAACTGTCTTAGTAGTAAAACTACTGTGGTGTATAAAATACTACATATTAGCCTGGTTTAAACCAAAATACGAACAACCTCCAAATCTTGCCCTTGTTTAACTGGACTGTTTTAGAACTCCACAATCAGTTAAGTCATACCTTTTGGTTAAATTGGCATAACATTGCATACAGAAGAATGTTAATACCCTCTTACAATTTCTTCATAAAACATTAAAGCAATCAGGATGGTAAGTGTGAAGAGAATGCAAAAGAAAAGTGCAATTATCCTCTCCTGTGAATTTATTCACAAAGTAAATCTGACCTTGTGGATTGACCCATGTCTTTACTCTGCAAATTCTGTCTGATAGCCTAGAACAAAGGCAGCCAGTGAGTATTGGGCATGTGAAGCGAGTTGTCTCAGGACCATAGCAGCCTTCTGAAGATCATCAGCTTGTTTGACAGTTGTGTGTGTCACTTCACTTGTATACACTGTCTGCATTTCTTCAGTTGTGCTCGCTGTTTAATCTGAAACTTAGAAGTTACTTCTGTCCATGGAAATGTTGGCCACCCTTTCTCTGGAATGCAGCTGTGGATTACTGTAAATTCAGATTGGTGGCTTAATAGAAAACTAGCTCTCTTTTAAGGCTGAGATTAATTTTTAAGGGTTTGACTTTGTACGTGTGTCTATAGCGGTGTATGTGTGTGATTTTCAAATATTATAAAGCCACGGTGCATTGCAGAGAATGATCAAAATTACACATATAATTATTCCTTCATATCTTACAGTTAATGAATTATCTGCATCACATCTGTCAGTACACTTACAGGAAAATCTTCATTTCTTAATCGGAGTTTGTTTTCTATATCATTAATGTTGTTTGCCACTCTTTTACCATCTTCAGTATTCTCTACTAAGACAGCAGGCAGCTGATTGTTGTTTTTGTCAGGTCTCTACTTCTGCTCTCCTCTTACTATCACCTTGAATGAAAGCTTTCAAACTCTGTATTGATTAAAGCAACTGAAGCTTGAATTAAGTCCAACTTTTGCTAATACCCTGCCAAGTACTTAACCAAGTCAATCTAGAGATTGCTTTATAAGTCAAATTGTATTGTTGAAAACGTATGGGACTGAAACGTCATCTCTTGTTGACTATAACTATATGCAAAGCAAAATCATGAATCTTTACTAGATCTAGGTTATCCTTTGGGGTATTAACAAGTATGCTATGATGTTGGATCAGGCCAAGTCATATTCCAAGTTCAACAAAAAATTAAAGAAAGTGAAGACAGCATTACACCGTAAATACACATAGTTAAGGGTATATGTGAGTATGGCAGAGGACTCAGCTGGATTTTAAGTACATGAACTGTCTGTCTGATGACCTATATTCTCATTTTTAAGCTGCATTTAACTCTTTATGAAACTAATATTACTCGATATTGACCTTGGAATGTAATTTTGAAATACTGTGGGACACATTTCAAATGTAAATCTAACATTTACCTATTTGCTTCTATCACTGAAGGAGATGACGGGACAGCAGAACTGCACAGGGTCACTTTGAGTAGTCGTGCTTAAAATGTTAACCCAATCAGTTCTCCAGCAGCCAGCCCATGAAATTATATGACAAAACCACTTAAAACATTGAAAAAGAATGAAGTGCACTTTTAAAATACAGTATATTTTCTTTACCTCTGTAAGAAGGGAGGTCACGTTTTTTTTTCTATGATCTCGATTTCAGAATACAAAGTGTCTGGTTTGATGGATGAAGCATGTGGGTGCAGAGATCTGCTCATAAAAAGCATGTTGAAGGCAGAACCTAGCTGAGCTGCGTGTATGAACAGCATTACTTTCTGTACATAATCTCTCCAGTGAAAGTCAGTATGACTTCAAATCCAAAACCAGTGCCCCAAAATAATAGTGATATGACTGAAAGCAGGAGCAGCTGGAGACAGGGACAAAGGCAGGTTGTTTGGATGAAAACTTTCCCAATTTTACACACGGATTTGAAACATTTTTCATGGGGGGGGGAGAAAATAAACCTCGAATGTGTGTCATAAAAGCTCCAGAGAATTACCCCTAAAAATCACCTTTTAAATTATGTTTCATCATATTTCACTGAAGGTAACAATCAGCTAGAGGTTTATTGATTTATTGTCCAATTTCAACTAAGTCAGAAAATAGTGGGATATTGTGGCAGCTGTCATAAATGCATGAAGTCCTTTTCCTCAGTTCCTTGTTCTTCAGTATGTATCAGTACTCCATTTTAAAACTGCCCTGATGGGGAAAAGCCCTCTCCCTCCTTCCCTGTAAAGAAGAATGTTCCTCTGGCAGGTGAGCTGCTGCTCTTCACATGTGGCTAGCACAAGGTCAGTCTTCTGAGCTGTTTGTTCAGAGTACGTTTTTATCCATCACAGAACAGATAAACACCTTAACGTTTTACTGTCAACATATTTATTATCTGAATGCCAGAATTTAACATGGATATTTTTGTCTGAAAAAAATAAACAGTGCAATGCATGAACATTTCGTCATAAGCTTTAACATAAATTTTATGGAAGAGTTCCTTCTAGAAGCTCTGATCTGATACCCATAAAATGAAAGCCTTTTGTTTAACTGTAAGGTGAGTAGAGAAATGCTGCAAGCTTCGTTTAATTTCCTTGCTGACTTTATACTTAATCGCTGTTGAAGGATTTTTGTGTATTTTCTTTGATCCTGCAGTCAAGTCTATTCATTAATTCTTAATGCAGACCAAACCCAGAACTCACTTTATCTTCCAGCTAGATTTAACAAGTTGCCACTGCGCCTTCTGGTATGCTCTTCTGCCTAGAAAGTGACCCTCTGCAGCTAAAATGGAATACTGAAGTAGCAGTAATTTGAAGATGCACATACAAATGTGACTTGCTTGTTTTTCGCTGGCTTGCAGGGGGGGGGAAAGAAGGAAATTACGATAACGATGGTGACACATATCCGACATAAATGAAAGCCCAGTCTAAGACAGCCATAGATACATGACACTGTTCTTCCTTTTGTGAAATACTAGGATATGAAAGCCCAGAAGAGGCCTCGAGAATTTCTCATTCAGGTCTCTGTTCCAAGGTAGGATTAGACACATCACCATCCTTGACAGATACTAGCCAGTCTGGAAAACCTCCTGTGATGATATTTTCCTAATCTCACTATACTAAAAAGCATTGGAAAGAGTTGTTATTATATGTATGGGTTTGTTGTTTGGTTTTTGTTCCCCCCCCCCTCAGTCCCCTCTCACAGATTGCAGATTAAGATGATAGCAGCTTGTTCTATGGTCAGTGAACACAGAAAACGATTAATGGTCACCTGTCTGTAACAATTTCCCATATTGGAAGGCTATTACTGTCTCTCTTCTTCTTCTGGTAAAATGCTGTCACCCCAGACTTGTTGTAGTGTTGATGTCTAGCCAGTTGTTCCCAATATGTTTGTTTGCACGTGCGTTGTCCAGTTCCTCAAGGTAGTTCTGATTTTTAAAGTTGTTCTTAAAATTGTATAAAATTTTGTTCAACTCGGTAACATCTGCAGGTTTTATACGCATACAAACTATTCTTTTGTCCAAGCCATTCATGAAAATGGCAGATTTTCCAGGATGTGAGACAAATCCTTGCAGATCTCCTTGATACCTTTTCTCAGCTTGATGAAGAACAACTGATAACTGTCCTTTAAATTGTGTGCAATTCAATCTTGGCTATATTTCCCTCTTCTGCTTCTGGGAATGTCACATGTGACAGCATCAACAGCTTTAGTGAAGTCAGGCTATGTCACATCTACTGCCTGTCCCTTATCCACTAGACCAGTTGGTCTGTCAGTGAAGGAAATGAGATTGGCCCGACTGATTTCTTCTTGGAAAATCCATGTTGTCTGTTCCTTATCGCATTATTATCCTTAAGGTCTTTAAAAATTGATTGTTTAATAATTTGTTTCAGTATCTTTCCAGTTACGGAAAGTAGAGCGACTGCTTTTCACTCCTTTCGGACTGTTTTTTCTGTTTGTAAGGACAGGTGCTGTGTTTGCCCTCCTGTCTCAAAGTTCTTCATTCTCCGTCAATTCTCAATAAACTTCAGTTCGTTCATTATATACTGTGCAGTGGCCACCACCAGGTCTGGCTGACCTGAGAACATCGAACTTACTAACATATTCTTTGACATCTCTTTTTTTTTTTTTTTTTTTTTTTTTTTTTTTCTCTCCCCGTGCCAATACAAAATCTGTACAGGTATGTTGTTTTTTTCTTCTTTTGTGCCAATGATTTGCTTCCTCTTTTGAAGGGCGTGTGTGTGTGTGTTTTAAAAAGAGATTGTATTATGGTCTGTTAGAACTGTTACATTGAAGATGCTCTACTTGGATGCACTGTGAACTGCTACTGAGATAAAAGTAAAACTGGCTGTAAATCAAGCTTTCAAACAAGTTTAAGTTCTGTTGAGCCATCCTTCCTTTTGCATGGCTTCACAAGCTGAATTGAGGCATTGTTGTTTTGAAATGCGTTTAAACTAGGCTCCCTGTAAAGTCTGTGAGGCAACAGCCATCCCTGCCAGAGCACTGTAGTTGAGATAAACACAGAATAATCTCCAGAGACGCCCATCTCTCTCCACAGACTAGCTGTGAAGTCTAGATGAGTATGGTGCTTACTTAGGCACCTAAATGATAAAGGTTAGGCTGGAGGAATGCAGATGTTCAGGACAGGCGTTTAATGGCACTTTGGTACTGAGAGATGCAGATAGGTGCATCTGCGATGCCTGTTTATTTCTTTATGTGTCAAAGGACTTTAAAGCTCTGTCTGTTAGATTTCTGTGAGCCCCACTATGACTGTATTGGTGAAGCAAACAGGGCTACGGCCTGAGCACTGTGCCATGGTTGTGTATGCCATTTATTTCTTGACTACTACATCACTGTTATATGGCACAGTTTTGGTCTATGCCAACTAGCGTTCTTGCAGACCGTCTCGCTCGTGAAATACGGCTTGTTCCAAGCAGGCATGGTGAATGAAGCCACTGTCCTGGGGATGAAAAGAGTACAGTTGTTTGGATCTGACCTGAGCCATCCAGGCCCCTCGCAATAAGGGGGAGAAGCGAGTCGGGTTGTGTCTGGCGTTTTGTTTTGGGTTTTTGGTTGTTTGGTTGGGTTTTTGGTGGGGTTTTTTTTGGTGGTTTTGTTTCAGGGTGGTTTTTTTGAGTGTGCTTCAGATACAGCCAGTGAGGTTGGGTCTTGGATCCGTCTGCTGTTCATGCACGTTTGTGACAAAGGGTAGTATTTACAATGTTGTACAACTAAATAAGTACCTTTGTGATATTAATTATATCCTCATGATACAGACTGGCTGGTCTGCTGTGTGAAATACCTCTGTATAAAAATCCTGACCTGTAAAACATGCTAATAGCTTAGAACATGGTCATTTACTAATTTCTAGCTATATTGTTACTGCAAAGTAATAAAAAGAAGGAAAAGACATGAAAGATACTTATTACTTTGCATTTCTCCATGGAAAATCAGTTTAAAAGTTACTGTTAAATGAGAAGAAAGAAAATGAAAAAAAAAAAGTGTGGCATCGGCAATATTTAATGTAGCACAAAAGATCAGTGGTCAGTGAAACCTCTTTGTAACTTGCTCTTTTTAAAGGTACGTATTCAATCTTTACTAGGCCTTCCAGCCTTGCAGAGAAGCATTGGGCTGGAAGGGAATGTTGCTCCATTTGAAACAGCTATCTACAGAGTGTAAGTACATTATAACTGCATTGATAGTTCCATTATCACAGCGTGACTCTATCAGACTCGGTGAGGTTGCTAAGTAATCAGTCAATTGCTGGTCTTTCTTAAGAAGTAGGGTTCTGAAAAATAAAAGGAATGCTGTATGGAAAAGTATTGCTTTTGGTGTTTATTTCCAGTGGTGGAACTTATTTTAGTAAAATACTGGCATATTTTATTCAGAGATGGAACTGCATGGCAAATCCACACTTACAATATTGATGTTTTAATGTGAAGCCCTGCCGTACTGAATAGCGCTAATGTACAAGGTCACTTCAAGATGCAAAAGAAAAATGGATAAGAAGAAAATAGAGATGCAAATCTGATGGGCATGAGAGAATGATATCTATCACATTTGAAACAGGTCATCTGTAGCAATAAACTGCTAGTTTCAAAACTGATACCCTTACAGATATAATGATGGTTCAGAAAATAGCCACCATATCAGACAGAAGTCAGATTGCCTATTACAGCTACAGCCGGATCACCTTTACAATTGCCTGTTGCAAGGTGTCATTAAAAAGATTAGTTGAATCGTTGGGCAATCTGAACACTGACGCCAACATGTGAAAAATCCAGTCTAGAGCCATTTTATTTCCTCTGAAGCATTTCTGGCATTAATATCGCCAGACGTTTGCTGTTTGGAAACTTGGCTTTCAAATCTGTCCCGTAAATCTTAATTTCAGAAGTTTTTAATAGAAATTTTAAAGCATTATTTTGTGAAGAACTTGATCATTGAGTCTTAAGGCAACAGAAAAAAAATGGTAAATCTATTGGGCCTACTCTTGCTGCCTTAATTCCATATACACAAGTACAATGTATACTGAAAGAGCTAGCCAAGTGTGGAAAAAAGGATCAGGAAATAAAAGAACTGACAAAGAAAAATCTTAGAGGAATATTATTTAGAGTATTGACTATTCCAGCTGATAGAACATCTTTAACATAAAGTTAACTCTTTATTTGGTTATATACACTCTTCTGGGAGAGCCTAAAGCTACACTTGCTAGCAGATACTACTTATGGGACAAGGGGATGAAGATTTCTGTGGCCTTGATCTACTAAGATATTTTGAGACAACTTATTCCACGGTCTGTCCAAGCTACAGTAATATCTGTTCATATTACATATTTGCATTGGATATTCACCACGTGAAATCGATCATCGTAGTTTCTCTCTACAGGGAGCAGCTAGAGAGCAACTCCTCTAGAAGATGTGTCAGAGCAGCTAAGTTTAGCTCCTTCTCATTGACTTTTTTAGGGAGACCCAGGAGGGGTTTCTAAAAGCAAAATTGCTGAGGCACGTTCCCTGTCCATTAGAGCAGTGGGTACCTGGTGTCGTTTGGGTCTGAGTAAAAAGGAAGCTTTGTTTGCCATTTCAGAAATAATGGTTATTCCTAGAGTGGGTTACGGGAATGGGTTCTTTGGACTTGTTTTTGTTATGTTTCTATAGCATTTGAGTGTGGACTTTTGGAGCAGAGCTGTAATTCAGATTTTGGATTCAGAACTGCAATATTGCCGCAACTGATAGTGAGAACCCAGTTTTGAGCGGTCTTGGTGCATCTTTATCAAGACAGAGGTGTATGAACAGCTCTGCCTTTCCTTCTCGGACCACAGGTAACCTTCTCAGAACCCCGCTCTGGTATCCTTGTGAGGAAGAAGTGACAGGAGATACCGCTGTGGCACACTGAGAAGTTGAGGGTATGGTGTAGCGCCATGTACATGTTTTGTGCAAAGAAGTTCTTGGAGAATCCAAGGTACTTCTGAGTCTTGAGCTCCTTCCCATAGTTCAAGAGCGGGCTTGTGACGAACTTGGGTGTGTGTAGTAAATGTGCTTTTTGGAGTAGGTGACATTTGTATCTGTGCGTTTATTTATTTGTCTGTGGATCCGATGGCATATGCTGGAACTTGTGTGGAGAACACTGAATTAATAAAAGCCAGGCGTGTGATCTCTCTAAGTATCCCTGCAAGGATACTTAGGGGCCTTGTATTCTTAGACAAACGCCAAATTAATCACAGTGCTAAACTAAAAGTGAAGCCCATACAAAATTTACTACATTTTTTTCATCATTTTAAAAAACACCCAAAAAACATCAGTGTGCAGTATTGATAGTGGTAGCTTTGTTTACACATGTGGTCTAAGTTAATAGTGTATATCTATTTTTAATACAGCTCTACAGTAGTGTTTACTGCTTTAAAAAGAAAGGAAAACAAAATGAAATTAAAAATCGCTGCTGGAATCCGTAAAGATAAATGCTGCAATATGGTACCATTTTCAGGGGAGGTGAGTATAAGGATCAACCTTTAAATCCATTTAACAGTTGAGGAGAAATATGCATATCAGACAACATTGTTATTACTACTGCATAAAATTTGGCAGAGAACCTGATGCATGTTTCCTGTATAAAAACAGTTCACTGCCGTGCAGTTCAGATCATTTGGCTGTTGTATAGGAGGTGCTTTTAAAATAAGGAAGGGTTCAGATTATTGCCTTCTCTCTATTTTTTTTGTTTGTTTGTTTTGCGTCTTTGGTTAGAATCAAGTTGTCCATGTGTGAAAAGAGGGTTTTGGGAGGATGGTGTCACTTCTAAATTCATTAATAAGTAACGATGCATTGATATTTTATGAATAATACTTCCCAGTAAATTTTCAGTACAGTATAAGGGAATTGCATATTCAAGCATATTATTTTTAGGCAAGAGGTTTAGCAGCCTCCACTTATAATGGCTTAAAGATTTGTTGTTCTAAGATTTTTTTTTTTTTTTTTTTTTTTTTTTTTTTTGTAGCAGATGCTCTAAGTTCTGATAGTTTACAGCCATATGGTAAAGTAGTGAACAAAATGTACTGCAACTTTCTGTTCGTGTTAAGCAGCTGTCCTGTAGTGTTTTAATATCAAATAAGCCTCAAACCTAGAAGAGGAGTTTTTCCTCATTATTGCTTATGGTAAAAATGGCCTCAGAATGTCAATCTCCACCCTTGTGGACTCAAATACTCTGAATGTAAATATGTATATTATTTCCTTGCAGAGTGTCATTTGAACTCTGTCTGTCCTTGTTCTCACATGTTTATTTTATCACAATGAGAGACTCCTCTGCTAGACAACTTACAGAAATTATTTTTTCTACTTCCATGGCCGTAACAGTGAAATAAGCAAACCGACATTTGCATTTCTCATTTGCTGCAATATAAAGTTTTGATCCACCCTGCAGGCATCTGCCCTTTGGGTTGGGCTAAAGACATTTCAAGAATCTGCTATAAAAAAATACACTTGCAAGACTGCAATGAAACATAGAGGCTTCAGTGCCCTGTCTGGAAGACAGAGAATTTCACAATTTATTGTCAGTTTTTCTAATTGTATTGAAAATGCAATTATACACAATGATACAGAACACATTATTACAAAGTGGCATCCTAAAAAATACAAAATTGCCTTCATTCATGGCACAAAAGTCTCTATGGCTGCATCGTCAGTACTGGGCAAGTGTTTTGAGGAATTTTGCATGTGTTAAAACCCAGGCAGCTGAAAAGAATAATGAATGAGTTGGAGAAGGTAGGCCAGGGAATTTTGGTTTTCCTGTGTCATAGTACAAAAGCAAAGGAAAGTCAGAAGGCAGGAAATTCAAGATGAAGATATGAAATTTTTTTTCATGCAGTGTGTATTTTAGCTCTGGAACCTCTTTTTTAGGAAATTGTGAAAACCCAGAGTTCAACAAAATTCCACTCTTCATTTGGTATTTAAGTTGCTATCCAAAATATCCAAGGTTGCTACTAATTATGACAATATACACTTGTGGAAGGTGTATTTAAACTATGTGCTATGTTCTTTACTCCAAGTATTGACATATATCAGCGTAAGACCAGATGTGGCAATGACTTATCAGCCATACTGTGATGCTCTTGGAAGACCTCTTCAAAACATCTAGTGCTGTCCCCTAGTAGAGACAGGGAGCAAATTTAGGAGGATGATGAGGTTGCTCCACATGACAGTCCTTATTTCATTTGTGGGAGAGTGGGCAACTGCAAGCTTGCATAAGACAATGAGAATGTTACTCCAAATCCATTCAGAAATCAGTTTTTGGTAATAATGTCAAAAAAATTGCTACCGTGAATGGTTGCCTTGTAAGATGTATATAGACTTAGAAACTAATTTGCTAAAGATTATCCACTATACATGATTTAGAGTTGAGTATGACCTGCCTACCTTTTCTAGTTCTCTAAGCCATTAAGTTTCCTATAAATAGTTGTAAAATACAAGGAACTGTGTTTGTCATGTCACCTTATATATACTTTAGAAACAAAGTACATTAACATAAAATATGCTATTTTTAGACTGCATGTATATAATTCATCATGGGTAGAGTTGTTTTTTTTTTTAAAGGTTTAGTAATTTAACTCACAGGAGGGCAGAGGTGGAGTCTTAAATTCAACAGGAGTTCCAATTCTTAAAAAGATTTCCTTAGCACCTCTGCAGCAAAAGAGCAACCACGTTCTATTTTTAGATTTATCCATAGTAAGGATAGAAACTCTACTCTGTATGTAACCTTTTAGTGGATTGTTACCATGAATGTGTTTAGTAAAACACATGTAAAAAGCATGTAAAAAGAGATGAAAGGTCTGGTCAGAATTTTTAGCTGGAAGGCATTTTTAACACTGCATGGGTTCATTTACTGTTGCTGTCTTGCAGGTACTTAGCATTTATAGACATTATACCCTTGTAATTGAACTTGCATGAATCATTTATTTACTATGCTGCACTTACGGGTAATATATGTCAAGGGAATTCATTTTTTATTACAGCTGATGTAGCCATTATGATGTCATAATATATATAAGGGTAGAGATATAGCTTGAGCAGAACTTCTGTCTCTTAAATCTGTGAAACTCAGCACTGTCTACATTTCTGTTTTGGAAGCAGAAGTGCAAGACTCAGTGGTGTAGCATTCTGCCAACCCTTGACAACAGCTTTCTGGTCAGGATAAAGAAATATTTTATCTAGATATGGCAGTGATAATATCTGCATTTAATTTGGTATTTAAAAAAAAAAAAAAAAACAACAAAAAAAGACAAAATGTGGGAATTTGCCAAGTAAGAGTAACATACACTGTTTTCCTGTAGGAGTTTAAAAGACAGCGTGTGTCTTTTAAGGTTCAATTCTAAGAACAGACTTTAAGGAAAAATACAAAAACCATATGCATTATGTTCGTTAGAGTAACTGAGCTGAATTGCCTGATTTCAAGTCTAATCTTTTGTTTTCATTGGGGATATCACAAAATATCTCATTTCTATAGCTGCTTCCTAGCTGGCTGCTCTGCCAGGTCTGGACAGAGTAAGCGAGCTGGTACACAATGCCTACCGAAAGCTTCCCCCATCAAGAGATTCCTAATTCTTGCGGTCTTCGTGTCTTAGAAGTTCCAGTGTCTGAGTGAAGGACAGGGATGTGCGAGTTCCTCTGCACTGTGGTATGAGTGGAAAGTCGCTTGCTGTAGACAAAAAGCAGCTTGTTGGTCAAGTTTAATGAAATGGAAAATGTTCAGTAGATCACCTCTACGCTTTAATCTGTGGTAGTATCAAGCAAATGCTGTGATATGTAATTAGAAGATGGACAGTGGTCACTTCAGAAAATAAAGAGCTTTGTCAGCCTGTACCTATAGCTAGAATAGTTCAGGTATCATTTTGTGGACATAATGGACACAGCTATGTATTTAAAAGCAAACCACTGAAGTAGGAGCAACTTGTTTTTAGAAGGAAGCATACAATGGGTTTTTAGAGATAAAAACTGGCTTTTGAATACAGAGTGTCTTCTGATGCTTTTTACAGTCCAAGAGGGATGGGCTCATGCAGGAGGAGTG
The DNA here is from genome assembly GCF_900496995.4 of Aquila chrysaetos chrysaetos. NCBI lineage: Eukaryota > Metazoa > Chordata > Aves > Accipitriformes > Accipitridae > Aquila > Aquila chrysaetos. The sequence continues at coordinate 32,438,223 of NC_044008.1, forward strand.
AAAGGTTTGGTGCCGAAGAGTAATATATTTATGTTAGCCAAATCTCCAAAGAAGCGTTTCCTTAAATACAGCACATAAATCTCTAAGAATGCTTTGAGAAGCTTATTTTTGAGTTGTAATATCTCTGGTCAGAATGCCTTTTTCTGAGTAGCCCAGTGCTATTTTAATTGCTTAGTCGGATGCATCCTTTCAGCACTCAGACTAGACTGCCAGGAAAAAACCTGCCTGATTTCCATTAGTCTTTTGTCTTGTGGAGAACTGGATTTCCCAGGTTAGGGTTTGCTGACTCAAATTTTAAAAAATATTTCTAGACAGGCATACAAGAAAATGTAAATAAGAGCTGTCATAAATAAAATAATTTGAATAATCCTAGCTTAGAGGTCCATCTCTTTTTAGGAGAAAGCTTGCTGCTCTGTTTAGTTGTTTATGTGGTAGTCTATATTTCAGCAAAATTTAGAGCTCGTTACGAGCAACAGTTCAATTTAAAACAGAGAGAGAAGGTCTGTACCTGTGTTCTTAACAATCTACGATGTTCACACCAGTGTACAGGGTGTCTAGGCTGGGTGTTGTTACACAGATACTCTATCTAGCTCACTATGCGTAGAGCGGTAGCATCTTAATGTTTGTTGTAAGCCTATAGTTGTCTGACATCTATTTTTATAAAACCTTACATGGTCGCTACTGAACAGCAGCAAAAGTGTTACAAGCTTTATATATACGCGTAACAGAGTTGTGGAGCAAGTCTGATAGCTGAATCTCCTGAACACTGCTTATGTTGATTACGTTACATTCCCGAGATGCATCTTCTCGGTAAAAACAGTAGGTTTTGAATCAGAAACTGAGTCAGACAACCCTTTTGGAAAGTTTTGATGAAAAGAACAGTTTTACAAAATTCTAAGTATCTGGAGACAGTCTAGTAAGAAAAAATGTTAGAAAACCTTAGATTTGGAAGAAACTCCTAGGCCTTTCACTTATTTGTTATACATATTGCCAGAGCTTCACCACAATAATTACTTTGAAATAAAAGGAAGATTTTTAGTGCTGTTTTAAAAATGAAAAATCTAAAGAATCTTTCCACTGTGCTTTTTTTCAGTAATATGTTAGTTAACCTACTAGGTAGAATAATAATTTATGAGAAAGGAATTAATACGTCATCTGAGAAGCTGAGGTCAGGTACGTACTTACTTGATTTCTGTAGCAATCAAATCAGGTACCTAAGATACTTTATAACCATCATTTAGTTCCCAGTTCAGGTTTGATGATTTTTCACTCCTATTTATGGCAGTTAACTATGCTAAAGATCCCCTGCCAATGTGTCTAAAGGAAAAAAAAATACAAAGCAGTTTTTCTCCAGAGGAAGGCTAAACCCATCTAAAATTGAAAACAGATCAATCAAGCGGTTCATCAATAAATATATACCATCTTCTGCAGTGCTACATGTGACCTGAGGCTTTGGGAAACATGAGCTCACTCTGAGGTAGACAGCCAAAGCACAGTTGAGTTATATTATCTTTTTAAAAGCGAAGATTGTCTTCTAATTTATTGAGGCAAGAGATAATTAATTCTCAGATTCAATACAGGGAGCCAAAGAATTAGATTCCATGTTTCCATCCCTAAATACAGCTTAAAATTAGAAGTTGAGAAAGCAAGAGGCTGTATAACAAAGTAAAACCGAATTCTGGTGATCATCAGACTTACACTCAAAAGTTTGTGGAGAAACCAGTCTACAGGTGGTCTCTAACTCTCATGTTACCAAAAAATTTACAAAAAATAAAATCTCTCATTCCAATTTTGTACCACCCTCTAGGGGGGAAGCAGGAACATCATTTTTCTTTTTCTTCCTTCCTTTCAGTCGTCTCATGGGGAACTGCAACCTTTTAGGTGATGATACTTCCAAACTCTGTTTCCGCATAGCTGAAGATCTTGACTGCAGAACAGTGCAGCTCTTACAGCTGTGAACCTCACATTTTTTCTTTTCATCTGTCTTATCTTTTTGAGTGCATCAGTGCCATTGCATACCAGGTTTCTGTGATGGTATGTTTTATCAGCTTAATGGGATAGATTGCAGTGCAGGCCCTCTAAATCTCCAGCCTAAAGGTAATTCTCTTCCTCCTGCTGCCATCCTTTTCTGTAAGGTAAGAATATGCCTTTACAAGAATAAAGAGGTTGTTTCTTATTTGTCAGAACAGAAGAGAGACAACTAGCAGATCTATGTTAAACATGCGGTTCTTATTTCACGTTTAGAAGCTTTTAAAAAGCACACTATTACACTCTTTTGGAGGCTTTTGTTGCACATGGCAGCCTTCCTGACTGTAGGTTTTCTTTACACAACACTGACTGCATGTTTTCTGTGTTGCCTGTATTGCATTTTGATGGAGCAACTGGATGAGGGACAAAACAGGACTCAGACTGGACTGGAAAAGCAAGGTCAGTAATTCAGGGAAGTCATTTGCAGCATTGCTAGAAAACCCTAGAACAGCAAATTGTCTTCTACATATAGACCCAGATTAGCTGCGCTTTGTTTTGCTGGGATCAGGGCTCCCTCTTGCCTCTTCTTTTGGCCTCCTTCGTGTTGATGTGAAGTGTGGGAGTAACAATGTGCCCACAAAATTCTCTCTCTCTAAATGCATAACTGGCTGGTTGGCAAGTGTGAACAGGTAATCGGAAAAAACTTATGCAAAATCTCATCATTTCACTCTAATTTGAAAGGTGTCTTCAAATAATCTGCATAGCCTGGATGGTTTAATATGATTCTGAATTGAGCTTTCTGTGTAGGAACTGAAGTTTCATTGTACTTGTGCATGTTAAGTGCATGTAAATTCTCCTCCCTCTCCCCCATTTTTAATTAAACATCCAATCTTGTTTTCAGCAGTCAATTCTCTGTGTAGTTTATGGTACTAAATTATATCGGTAGTCATTGTTTGGTTGTGCAATAAGCTATTGTTAATTGGCATTTCCTCTTTAATAGACTCTGTTAAGAATTATGTTAAAATAATTGCTGCCAGAAAGCACAGTACAGAACTCTTAATTACTGGCTAACAGTTCTGTCCTTCAGATCCTTCCTCCAAGCTATGCTTTCATAGAGCATGTGCTTTTAATTTGAATTCAACTCCATAAAACTCAGGAGAATCTATTGTCTATCAAAGCCAAACTCATAACAACAAAGGATTTGTCACAGCAGATCAGACCTCAGGTCTCTGTAGTCTGATGCCATGCCTCTGGCAGTGGCTATTTCTTGATATTTTAAAAGAAGGTAAATCTCTTCCCAAATCACTAATGCATCTTATCCATTTGTGTGACACTGCACATTTCTTTCTAAACCTTGCAGTTCATTGTCTTACACCCTGAAGCATGAGATTTGATTACCCTTATTATCTTAGCTTGCATAGGTACAAATGTTATTAGCAGTCATAAAATTATTCAGTTCTTTTTAAAAATGTAGCTATGGTTTTTATCTCAGTGACCTGATCTGGCAGCCAGTTCCATTGACTGTGTAAAAGAAATGTTTCTTTATATTGTTTCTGCGTTTACCGTTCTTTCATTTAAAACTCCTTTTATTTTATGTGATAGAGAAAAGAGAGGAACCTGATCAGATTTTAATATATCCATCCTAATTATGAATACCTGTATGAAATTCTCTTTAAGTTGCATATCATTTCGGGTGCTATAAAGTTCTGAACTTTGTTATTTCTTTTATTCTCTAGTATTTCTTGGTTCAGACTTAGAACCAATCAATTATTTTCCTGTGATCTCCCCCCCCCCCCCCCCCCCGTTGTATTTTTTAACTGGACACACTAATGGACATTAAAATTTACCTGTTGTGTGATCTGAGGCCTATATTTTTAAATTTTGTATCCCTCTACTGGTTTTCATAGCCCAAATTCTTTTGTTGTTTTATGCTCATGGTGCAAAGAAATTTGTAAAAGAAAAAGAATACGTATTCTGTCTTCTGAAAAATTTTATTTCTAAGTTAATGACTGTAGAATAATTATAAATTTAAAACAACTGAAATTGATGGTCCTTCAGTCTTTTCAACAGATCTTTTGTGTCTGGTAATCAGTATGTGATACACTGTGGGAATTATGTAGACTGTTTATGAACTTTCTTTCTAATTTGCATCACCTTGTGTCTGTTTAAGCCAAATTTAGTCAGTCATTGTGACAGATGCTTTCTCTTACATATTTACTAGAAAACAAAAAAAAGGGTAGTTGCTATACTTGGTATATCCAGAAGCAAATTGAATGACTGCTTGTTATATAGCATATCTGCAAAAAACTTGCCCCCTTTTCATTTTTTCCCTTTGAAGAAACTACTTCACAGTCCCATAGCATGCAGTGAGATCTGCTTCCTCATGTTTAGCCTCGTTTTTCCTAATTAACTTTCATTTTGCTGCTTGTAGTATCATTGTAATTCTTCAGCTATTTGAAGATAGTCATTGTAAAACTTTCCAGTATTTACTTAAAAAAACTGAATAAACTCGTGCCGCCACAGTTCCTAACTTGCTGTGCAGTTCCATTTCCAAGTCATTAATAAATAGCGCTCATCTCAACAGCAGCCCCAGGAGCATTCACTCTTACATTTTCTTCATTTTGAGGGGCAGCCATTTGCCATTACTCATTGTTGCCTATCACTTAACAATTCTTGAATCAATTCCAGGACTCTGTCCGTTGCCCCACAGTTATTTATTTTCCTGAATAGTCTGTGACGGAGGGTGCTTATGGAAAGCCCGTTGAAAACTCATGGAAATTAAGTACCTTGGGTCATTTAAGCTACCGTTTCAGCAACTGTTTCAAAAAGAGCTCAGGAAGCCTATCTTTGTTCTCAAAATAACTGCGGTCATACCGTGTGCCACCAATGTCAATGTGAGGTTGAGCTCCCCCCAGGTGTGGGCGTATGCCCTTGGGCTAGTGGCCAGCCCTTGGGCTAGTGGCCAGCCCGTGGCCTTGCCCGGCCCCTGCGGGGCGCCCGGCGCTGTCCGTGGTGCTGAAGGTCTCTGCGAGGGGAGCAGCGTCCAGACCCCCCCGGGTGTCCTGGGGACGTGGGTGCGGGTTGTGGTCACGCCTAGCATTGAGGTCCTGCTCAAGCTTACCAGAGAGAAATACGCAGGCTTAGTGTTCAGGCTGGCAGAAAGTTGGGTTAGTAGCTGGGTGCTGCTTGAAGTTCAGCAAAGGTGCCCGTCAGCAGCGAGGAACTTACAAAGGAGGTGAGGTTGAGATGAGGGCTGTTACCAGACAGTTTACTCATGCAAATAGTCACTTGTGGGGATGCAAATACTGAATATAGGATAATTCTGCCTTGGATCAGATTCGGGTTCTAAGAAATTCTGTATATTTAAGTTATTCATTTTAAAAACATGGCAGTGGGTCTTACGAAAATAAAAATCAACTTGATAGATGTCCTTCTAAATGCAGATGAACTGATTATTTGCTGATATTTTTCGATGTAAAACTCCAGCACCGTTGCTGTCTTATCTTTGAATCAGTCTTACTGCCAAAACTGATGGCTAGAACAATAGAGATCGCTCTGGAGCAGGAACTTCTCTCAGAATCCAGGTCTTATCACGGCTTTAACTGGCAAAGACTGCTATTCATACTGTCACTCACTGATGGTACATAATGGATGGTGTCTGCCTTGCACGCCATAGATAACTCACCAGATTAGGAGTCGGATTTAATTCCGCACACTCAGCTGACCCCCAAACCACCCAATCTCCCCAAACAAAACAAAAAATCCAACAACAGCAGAAGATAAATCATTGATGATTTAGGATGTCTGAATGTGTGACTTCCTTTTTCACACCGATAGTCATTGGGAATGTTGGTATACCCACTTTTGCTTAAGGCTGTTTCCCCATAAAAATTATGGCAATGTAATCAGATCTATAATTTTCCTACAAGCAAGTAGCATACAAAACCACAGTCTGTGTGCACTTGCAGTGATTATTTTTTTATTAACATGAAATAATTATTCCCAATTTTATTCCCTTTGTATGTGTGAAATGTGCCATAAATTAACAAAATACATGTATGTATTCACTGCCAGTAGTGCATGGTATTTAATGGTTTATGATTTTTCATGAGTAGGCCTGTAGAAATAGTCTGAAGGTGGTGTCAAGAGTACAACATGCTTTATAGGACACTGACAGGGAAAGTTATACAGACAATAATAGCTGTCATTCGATCACCATCATAATTTTTCGAATTGTTGTTGCTTAACTGATGCAAGATACACTTAAAATGAATGACAGGCTCTTCTTCTTGTTTATACCTTTAAATAAATAACAAATCATATTCCCTTTGAAATTTTTTTTTGTCTTTAAAAGGATTGAAACAATGTAGGACATTTAAGGAGAGAAAGTCCTTCAGTGTGCGATTCAGAGCTTCCCTTCTGAGTCATTGGTATTTATTTTGATTTTTTTTTCATCAGGAACCAAATTGTAAAAGAGCTCCAGGGACACCATTTTGTAAGACCAGGGAGACAGAATCTTCCTAGTCCTTTTTCTTGTCCTGGGAATTGAAGTGTGGGCTGAGAGAGGCTGCATGTAGCTCTCCTTCCAGCTGGGCAGAAGAAGAGGGTCTGTTGTGATATGCAGCCTTTATTCCCTGCACCTGCCTCAACCTACCAGCTACTAGAAAAAAAGCAAAATATACTGCAGTCTCTATTTAGTTGCAGTAAATTACTTCCTTCCTCCACCACAGTAATGGAAAGAATTCTTTATTTGAATCACAGTTCCTTCCTAGGACTCATCCTGGACTGATGCTATGGACTGCTTATTGTATGTCTTGAGTAAAAGAGGCTTATGTTCTCTGTTAATTGAGATTGAAGCTATAGGACCTTTGTCCAGCAATAAAAACAGTGTATATGTACATTAGCTAGCTAAAAGCTTTAATACTTCATATATATAAAAATGATCAAAAATGGGTTTTACATGACATGCAAATGATAAAGGGGCATTTCAGGTACATGTTTAATAGTTCCCCATTGATCTTGTCAAGTAAATAATTGCTCCACCGCTAAATAATACAAATTTTTTCTTCTCTGTGGTCAGTTTAACCAGTGTTTAATTTAACCAGTACAGTGGTGTCCTGCTTGGTCAGAATGTTGCATGGGTATTCCTATACACAAATATATATTTTTTTAGTCCTGTTAAATGCACATTTTATCTACAGGAGTTTAAATGAAATTTCACTTGCAATTACTTCCAGTGTGCCTCGCCCACAGGAGCACAAACCTCAGCCTTTCCCAGGAGTCACACTGAAGCCTGTTGGGGGAGGATGGCCGCAGCTCATCCTTTTTTTGCTAAAAAACAAAGCGGTTATGCTGGTTTTGGCTGGGGTATGGTTAATTTTCTTCATAGTGGCTAGTATGGGGCTATGCTTTGGATTTGTCCTGAAAACCGTGTTGATAACCGAGGGCTGTTTTCGTCACCGCTGAGCAGTGCTCACCCAGAGCCAAGGGCTTTTCTGCTTCTCCCCCCACCCCACCAGCGAGGAGGCTGGGGGGGCACAAGGGGTTGGGGGGGGACACAGCCGGGACAGCCGACCCCGACTGACCCAAGGGAGATCCCAGACCATAGGACATCGTGCTCAGCAGATAGAGCTGGGGGAAGGAGAAGGAAGGGGGGACGTTGGGAGCGATGGCGTTTGTCTTCCCCAGTCCCCGTTGGGCGTGATGGAGCCCTGCTGTCCTGGGGATGGCTGAACTCCTGCCTGCCCATGGGCAGCGGGGAATGGATTCCTTGTGCTGCTTTGCTTGGGTGCACGGCTTTTGCTTTACCTATTAAACTGTCTTTATCTCAGCCCACGAGTTTCTTGCTTTTACTCTTCCAATTCTCTCCCCATCCCGCTGCGGGGGGGGGGGAAGTGAGCGGGCGGCTGTGAGGGGTTTAGTTGCTGGCTGGGGTTAAACCACGACAGAGGTGTTGTCTTTGTACACTAATTTGGGCAGCCATGGCTCCCTCTCAGCTCCTCTGTTGCTTTGACAAAGGCAGCTGGAATTCTGTTTTCTGTTTCAGGCCACTCTAAATTCTATCTCCCATGGCTATATTATAGCGTATTTTTTCCGAAATGTTGCATCATAGTATTTCCACAAAACTGTTCTGATCAGAAACATTAAGCCTTGGTTCGCTCCCTCCTGTTGTTTCCCCGGGGTCACGGTGGCTTCGAGACAGGGTTGTGGCAGTGCAGGGCTTGTTTGTCAAAGAGGATATTACGGTCTTAAACTTGCCTTGAACTCACAGTTTTTAACTTCTTCTCTTTTTTTGGTATTATTTGAGACCTGTGCCTAACAATGTGTGCAGTACTAGGTGGGTGAAATACCAAGCTGTTTAGACTGGACGGCAGCGTACCCTTCACTCTTGAAAGCCTACGGTTTGATCTAGGAGGCATTCTAGATGTTTCTAAGGCTATCATACACTGCTGAAGGCAGCAAAATACTTAACAGAGTAATAACATAAATTGGCAGTGGTGGGGGGGTGATGAGAGTGCTTTGGTAACAACTTGCAACAACTCATTCTTTGGCACGTCTGACTTGAGAAGGGCTGTCTTCCTCCTCGTTATCAATACCGAGAAAAATATCCTCATTGCTTCACTGCAGCCTTCTCAAGCTGGGAGTGCTGAAGATCAAGTAGTCTGGGCGTGTTGTGCTGGAGCACGCAATCAGTATGCGGAATTCAGCGAACCTTTTAATTGTAAATGGTGTATTCATTTTCACCTTTGTAATAAAGGTCTGTCTTCTACTTCTCATTCATTCTTTGATTTTTTTTTTTTTTTTTTTTTTTGTTCTTCATTGGGTTTCTCTGGCACTCCTAAGCTCTCCCTGATAAATCTTTTTACACAGAGAATTCATTCTTTCCAGTGGTGGCGGTGCAGTGAGTTGCCCAGTGTACCCACTAATTGTTCCAGGGGATCCTAGACAAGATGCAGTTTTGATTTGGTGATGATTTTTAAATTTTTTAATGTCAAAAAAATGTATTTGCTTTTTTTCTGTTTTGAAAACAATGGGAGGTTGTTACTATGCAAACAGTAAATGTCCTTGTTAAAGAAATGCTAGTGGATGTGTTTCTCAAATTGTGACTACATTTAATGCAAAAGTATTAAAATACATGTTTCTGTGTCTGCCCTTAATGTGATCAGTAAAGAAAGGGGAGGAAAAAAACAACTCTTCTGGATATTAAACTGCTTTCAAGCTTTCTTTATTTTTATATAAACTAAAATTGTAATAAGATGAGCTACCTACATCATTAAAGACATCTACTGGAGAGAAGGTAAAACAACTCAGAGAGAATGAAAAGAAAAGGGCTATTCAGCCAGGAACTTTACAATTAACTGAACATATTTCTAAGTACCAGGCATTACTTTTTGAAAGAAATAGTTTTATTCTAAGCTTTTTCTGAAAGGCTGATATGTACAGATACATAAAAAATATATATATATACACATAACATACACACCAAGGGTAGTCTTCCTAGGTTCTTTCTTGCTTTGAAGATGGGAGTTGCATTAAAATAAAAATTCCATTCGGGTTATTATCTCCCCAGCTGTCTGTGCAGACCATGGGGTTGGCCTGAGAATATTCTCATTACATGTGCTGAAGCAGTTAGTCAGTGATTGATGCTATATTAATTCACAGCACAGACGCTTTGCCTTTGTTACCGAACATTAGACAAATTAGTTCTTACAAATTCACGTCCCGCCCCCACTGCATCTAAGCTCACCCCTCTGGCTGGTTAGTATTGCTAATAACCTTCATTCAGAGTGAACCGAAGCATTAGGAAGGAGGAGTTTGCTAAAAGAAGGGGCAGAAAACGGGCAGCAGCCGCTGGGTCTAACAATATATTGCCAGGCTCTAGTCGTTTGCCAGCACAGCTCAGCATGGTAATGACAAATGATCTTTTCATTGTCAGACCCCCCAAATTAATTTTCCCTCCTACTTTTCATGAGGCCACATTCATCACGTAGATTGCGTTAAACGTACTTTTGACAGGACAGAGAAAGATGAGTAGTAAAATAATTTGATTCTAGTAGCTTCTTATCTGGGGAAGTAAACCAATGGGATGATACCTGTAAAGGTAAATATTTCTGTAAATTTTCCTGAGATAAATCTGCATGAAGATTTTTTACAACATCTGGGCATAGGGTGAAGCACAAACGAATGTGCGAAAAAGCAGTGGAAGGAAGGTGGAGGAACATCTGAGCTGTTCCTACTAACCTGGGAGTTAAGTCCTGCTTTGTACAGAGGGCATGGCAGCTGAAATAGAGTGCATACAATTTATGTTTGTAATATTATGGAGAGAATAAAATTGCTATTTTTTTTATTATCTTCTTTGAAGTTAATTAGTCAGAGATGGTTTTCAAGTGTGCTTTTATAACTCCTCATTAAGTTTTTGCTGTACATTGTCTCTTTTTGGCCGTTTAGAAAGATGTAGAAAATTATGTTGTATGGAGGATAACCAAGAGATTTGTCAAGGTCAGGAGAAGCACTAGAGCACAAGGAGGCAGGGGAATCCCAGCACAATCTAGTTGTCTGAAATATTCTGCTTCTGGCTGGATTAAGTCACATTAATTGAGCGTAAAAGCAGAGTGTTTAGCGCTTAGAGTGCGATTGGAGTTGCTCTAAGGATTCTTGTGCAGCGAAATGCAGAAAGTATGCTTACTGCAAACTTGTCGCTAATATTTTCAGTATGCGATTGTCCCTCTGCGTTTTGCTTGTGTTTGTTTAAAATAGCTTAACGAACTGAACTGCTGTCTGGCCGCAAATCACATTCAGCGCAAGATGCCTTACTGTTAGCCTAGGTTCTGCACGGATCTAAGACTGCTTGGCCTCTCTTCATCCCCACCAGCCCTGGCCTTTGTTAAAGTCATCCCAAATGTCTTCCATATTGCATTGGCACTTCCTTCATCCACGTGGTCCAAACGTTTATGAACACTTTCACATTTTTCAGTTGGTTTCCTGATCTATTGCTGACATACCACGTAGTAGAGCTGCTTGTTATTCCTCTGGAACCCCGCAGCTCATTTTCACGAGGGTCTGATGCTGATTGCTCATGAGCCACACAGAGTTTCAGGTGTGGTGCAAATGTGAATTAAATACACAGATGCACTTTTCTTCAGGGAAATACCGTTCCCAGGTTGCACTGTTTCACTCATCTCTTGCCACTTCTACTCCTATACCTGAATATATCACTTTGGAATTCTTTGGTGTTTAGTATAGCGCTTTGGAGATAACATACTTCAGCAAATTTTATATAAAAATGTTGACATAATTCATATTTTAGCAATTAACTTGACACTGAGTATTATTAACACTTGTAGGCAGTCTTTGTGTCTCTGGTAAATCTTCCGTGCTTCTTTTCAATAATGGCATCTGTGCTGCAAGGGAGGTGGAAAAAGATGGAGTAGAAAAGTTCCCATGATCTGTACAGGTTGTCTATTAATTAGTCAATTGCTTAGCAAACAGAATCTTTGAACTTTTAATGTTATAGAAATAGCTTCTAATTTTTGTTCAGGTACGTTTGGAAGGATTGTATTTGTTATGAAGACCATTGTATTTAATGCATCATTAAAAAAGTATGCGTATTACAATACATATTTATGATAGAGATCAAAAACATTTTTTGTTCTATTTTCCTTCAAAGTTATAGGAAAAAAACTGTTATATTGTCATAGACCAACAAGTATTTCAGCTTTATTTCTCTATTGCATTAGTCTTTTGCTGGTGACAACTAGATAATACCACATTAGTGAATGGAAAACATATGTTTACCTTTATGCATAGCCACAGTATTAAACAATAAGGCTGTGAAGCCAAGGAAATGGAAATGAAAACAGCTTCCAGGGAAAATTAATAAAAGGGTGGCAAAGCAGAATTAGAGTGAGTTGCTCACTTGGTCTAAAGGTCATTGCCCATCTTCTTGCCAGAAAAGATATAGGGCAGAAGTGATTGCTGCAAAACTTGTCTGTTTTCTTTTATGGAGAGGGGGTTGGTGGTTTTTTTTTTGAGGTGGGAGGAAGCATTCTGATGTCTGTCTTGGAGTTCTGCTGTTTACCTTTTTATGTAATTAGGCAGACCAGATTGGTATTTAGTCTTGTTCTGACAACAGTAAATTAGGCTTAACTCTTTAATTACAACAAGAAGGAAATCACCTTTCTGATATCCTTCAATTAGCTCAAACAGCTGTTAAGTTATAATTAAAATTTCACATGGATCATTTGAGGTTTTGGAATGTTTCCATTTAATATAAAAAAACATTTGCATATATGCATTTGCTTTTCAACAACCTTTTCTAATCTGTCAGTGCTATACCAGGAATACTGATATTATATTAAGCAATATCTTTCTGGCTTTATGAATAGACAGCTGGTTGTAGGAAAATGAAAAATGGAAATAGAAGAAGGTGAACAGAAAATATCAAAGCTCCAAGGTGCACTGGACCTCACTCAGAAATAAACTTCCTTTCTTCCCCATCATCTTTCTCTTTTCTCATGCTCTTTGAGATTCTAATATCATCTTTAAAACAAGGAGCAATACTGTTTGGAGATGAGCAATAACCTAAACACCTATACTCATTCTTCTAGCGCAACCTCTTGCACCTTTTAAGGACCCAGACCTGTAGATATTTTAATTTAAATAACTGTGAAGAAATATTGCACATCCTAAAGAGAATTGTATTCTGATCTTAAACAGCAAAAAACCCTAAAATACTAAATTTTACTCAATGGGTAGAAGTTTGCTTTTGTAGTAGCTCTTGCTGCTGTCTGCATCTAGGTGCTCAGCCGGTGGCGAGGACCTCAGCAGTGTGCAGAAGTGGATTATATCAACAGTGGCAAACACTGTTAAAACCTTGCAACAAAACATTTTGCGTGTTTGAAAGTGAAACACGAAAGTGAAACACAGTTTCACCAGAAACTGAATTGGACTACTCAGCGTGGTAAGATAAGAAGCGGTCTCCGTACAATTTGTTGCTTCTAAATTACATAGAACAGTAAGTTCAGGGAACATCACAGGTGGGAGATTTGCCAAGTGTAAGAAAAATTGAAAGAACATCATATGTTAGATAGCTTTTTGTGATTCTCCTTTTTTTTTCCAGTCTCACTGCTTCACTAGTAGTCTAGTTTATCATAACTTGAAGATACTTTACCACATTCTGAATCGTGGGTCTACAAGGCCCTCATTGAGTCAGTCATCACCGTCAGTTTTCTAAAGAATGGGTTTTTTACTATATCACATCTGGTATTGGTTTGTCTGTGTGTCTTTATATGTTTTTCACTCTAACTTCTGCTATTTTCACCAAATAATGCAAGAATTAAAGCTAAGTTTTGTTCTTTTGTATGCGTGTGTGTTGGGGATGGGAGGGTTTAACAAAGTTATCTTTGCTTTTTTTTTTTTCCTGGACGGAAGCAAACTTCTTTTATGTGGCTTTTCCTGAGCTTGGTTATTTGAAACAGTGGAAGTTCAGGGGTCTGGCAGTATGCATGATAGCTTGCAGAATTCAGTTTTCTTGTGCACGTTGACAAGGTAAAAGCACACACAAATCTAAAAGGATGGAATTACCATAACATTTATTCCTTTAGTCAATGTCATCTCCTGTTTTCTTCATTTATTTCTTTCTCTTCCTGTATCTAATGCTGAGATTAGTTTTCTCTTAATTTTCTTTGGAAGTATTATCGTGCCATGGGGTGCTATTAAGAATTACGTACTAAAAATATATTGATGGCTTAGGCCGAGTCATACACCATCAAGCACTTCCACTTTACCAGACACAAGGAAAATTTTGAAGTCTTGCTTCTAGAAATTGTGCAGTGTGATTTCAGACTGATATTTTATCAATTTTATGAACCAGTTGAGTCATTAAATCAATGGCTTTTTAATCTTCAATTTTTTAATATGGGAGGATGGTGGTCTGTTCTTCTGTGTCTCTGTTGTACTTCTATTTGCATTACAACTTCGGTGTCTTCTTTTGAGTGCCACATTTAGCCAATGTGATTTTCTGCTATTAGAAAGCTCCCAGATTGGATTTTCTAAAACTGCTATTTCTGTTATTTTAGGAGTGTCTGTCTCTCGAAATGCATTACTCGAATACTTGTTTTTCAAGATTGTATATCAGGTTTTTAAATTTCTGCGTATGCAGGATTTTCTTAAACTCCTGGATTTGTGGGAGCTCTGCAGAGGTGTATATATAAGTGTGTAGATCACTCTCTCAAGCTGAGTTGGGCTAGCTGTAGTATACTTTTTGTGAGTGTAGAGGAAGTGTGTGAATAGTTTCCAATGGTATTTTCACCTCATGGGAAGAGGTTTTTGCTTTTTGGAGGATATCTGTCACCTTTACTGATATTATGAATCCTTGCTCTACGTTTTTTACCTTTTCTGTGGATTGACTGACTTATTTCAGAGCTATTGAAAGGTCCATAGAAAATGACAATTTGTCATTTGGAGTGGCTGCTTTTATGAGCTTTTGCAGTTAATTTTCAAACTTGGACATAGGCTACTGTGTGTTTAACTACTCAGGTAAAGGAGGGAAGCTGAACTTGGATATAACTGCAGGTGTCTTATCTTAAAATGCAGAGTTTCTTTGGTACGAGTTGTGAAGAGCCCATACCTGAATTAGAAACGGGCGCATTATTATGCAGTTACCAGCTGTTATTTTTGGAGGATGGAAAAAAAAACCCAGGAGTAAAGGGTGAGAGAACATGTACTCAATGAGGCATGAAGCCTTAGCACCCAGCTTTTTGTTTCATTTATCTGTAGCTCAGTAAGCTTAGGTATGGGCAGACATAGCAAGCACAGTAAAAATTTTGCTTGGATTTTCTTTGGGTTTTTTTTTTGCCCTGGGAGCAATGACATTTTACATGAACTGCAAGGATTGCGTTGCTAAGTTTACAGACATCTGCTTTCTTAAGTACTCCTTAGAAACTCTTGAGTTGATTTAGTTCTTTAAGTTTTGTAATTTTTGCTCTATTAACCAGTAGATTTTTATGTCACCTGGATGTTTCTCCAAAGCTTGTACCACATAAACTCCTGTGGACGAGGATGTTGCTGTCGTTTGCCTAAATCAACTTAATAGGGCAATGTTGTTACAGAGGTGCAGGCTGGCGCGTAGGCAAAGCCTCCTATTATTGACTGCTTAACAGAAAGCAACAAGGTGCTGCTTTTCATATGGAAAGAGACTCAGCATTATGTTCCTGGATTTAGATTTTTGATGTTGGTGCACAACATAATACTTTAACACTTGCATATCATCAGTTTTATCATAGTATAACACCATTATGACAAATGGCATTAAGCTAGAGTAACACAGTGGAAAGTCAAATGAGATGTGTTTTGTCTTATTTAGTACAAAACATGAGCGTTTAAAAATACATTTATCAGTGTAATTAAGGGGCATGCACTGGGACTTTGACTTAAGTCCTAAGCAGGAGATAGTTGAAAATGGTCTGCATGTATATTGTGTGATTAAAGATTTTTAAATAGACTTTGATTACATCTCAAACCCGGTAAAGATCACGAGTGAGTGTAAAACTGCGTATCTTCATTTTCCAGTGCCTACATTGCATTGATTAGCAATACCATTTGCAATGTGCCACACAAACTGATGCAGCTAAATTGACGGAAAGGAGAAAACAGCATTAGCTAGCATCTTGCCATGTTCCACGAGACAAACTTTTACATTTTTGATGTCCAAAGGCTTAAAATATTTTAACAGAACCCAGGCTTGTAATAAAATTTGAGAGCCAGGCATAAGTAATTATGTCTTTTATTTACGTTAAGTCATTGAAAATGCTAATAAAACATATTTGTGGGTTTTCCCTTTAATGAATATAACAATAAAACAAAATCATTGCACAAGTGCCCCACTAGCTTTAAAACCCTAAAAGAGGAGGTTCATCAGTGTCTTGATATCAGTCTTGTTTGTTGTGAATTATGGCCATTTTTTGCAATAAAATTTGGTTTGGTGGAAGAAATGGATGTGCAAGCCTGGCTTTATTAGTGTGACTAAATATTGTGGAACTAAACCAAGGAAATTCTTGCGTACTGTCACAATTTGGGGCTACATGGATCATAAACTCCTCTACGCATATTTCACTCGCAGACTTCAAATGGCATTATCTCATCACAGAGAGGGGAACAAGGAATACACTTAACTTAAATTTAGAAATTGTTCTCGTTACTGAATGTCAGATAAAGGTGAAGCTTTTAAATAGGAGTGTCCCTGATTTACTACCTTTAATGTGCACAGGAAAGGATGCGCAAAGCACATCATTAGTGTGACAGGGTGAAAGGGGCAACATGTTTCTTCTGTTACAATGGAAAGAGGATGAATCTGGCACAGCTCTGATGTCAGAACCTCCATCACCTTTCTCACAGATGATGTAGATTTTAATTGTACTCCAGGCTGATTCACATCGCACCAGCTCCTACGTGACATTGAGATAGATGAAGCCATTTGTTGGCATTATCAGAGCCAGCTGTGTGCTTGGCTGCAGCTACAGTAGGCATTATATCTCATGCATAATCCTCTCATTGAGAGAGGATCACAAGCATCTGAACCATATGGCAAATAATTTTATTATGATCAAAAAAAGGACTCCTGAAGCTAGTTAAACAGAAGAGTCCTTGAAATTCAATCAGAAGAGGTTTTTATTTTCATGTAGCATTATCATCTTAAATTAATTTTTAGCTCTGCCATCATCTGTGAAATACAGGAATTTTATTTTTCCCCAAAAGTAAGAAATTCATGTCGTAATTACAAGAAATGGCAAGCAGAATTGCATAGCTTGATTTTTTTTTTTGATGTCTGAAGAGTGCCTTGTAGGTGTTAATGTCTTTTTTCACTAATTACACACTCGTATCACTCAGAAGCCCAAATAGGAAGTGCCTGAAATTAAAAAAGCTGGGGAAGGGGAGAGAATCGCACAGATTAAGCATGGGAGTGCTGTGTTGATGTCTTAATGCCTCGCTTCCTGAGGGCTGCTACCATTTCCTAGGGATGAAAACATAACAGTCGTAGTAAGAGCCTATAAGTCATTGTTCTTTACATTAAAAAAAAAAAAAAAAAAAAAAAATTAATTAAGCCAATGGAAATGGGTGATGAGGAAGAAGAGAGAGGCTTCAGCTCTGCACAGAGTTACTGCCAGGCAGCTGGGAGGGGATATGGGCATCAGAGACAACAGCAGCCAACCTTCTTAGCCTAGGAATGAGCGGCAGCAACTCTCAGCAGGATGAAGGTATTTCTCAGAGTCCTGGTCCTGTTTCCTTTTGAGTATGCAAGGAAAAAATCTTACTGATATCTCTGGCCACCCCTGGACATCCCAGCCATCGTACTGAGAGGCAGCCAGAGCAGGTACCGGCTCGGGACAGGGGTCCACGGCCGCTGGAGGATGCTGTGTTACTGGGGAGGCAGTGGCTGCTGTTTCAGAGATACAAAGGCAGAAAGCGATAACACGAATCGCGCCGCGTGTGAATAGACTGCTTGCCTACTGGAAAAGACGTGCGCTATTGAGGACTTGGCCCTGGGGACACGAGCTGTTTCCATGGGGCATCTGGTAATAATGCGCATGGCCTATCAGCAACTTTCATGCTGCAAACTTATGGAACATAAATAAAGGCTCACCAGAGCCAAATGGCAACAGCTGCCTTATCTGGAGGATACCTTTTTTATTTGGTACTTTATTGACAAATAATAAAGCCTTTAATTGGGCTGTGGGAGGAATATAGCCATGTAATTTACAGGACCTTTAATTTTCTAGTGCTGCATGCCTGAAGCAGATTGGGGTTGTTATCGCAGTCTCGTGAGTTAAGCAGAGGTCCTGGCTGAACCGCTGAAGTACCGAGAAATGTGCGTCCTTATTCTCGCGTATAAGAAGTGCTTGTGTGTGTCTTGGGGGAGGAAGACGAGCAAGGGGAGGAACCCCTGTTTCTTCTGCAATAAAGTGGTGATGAAGAATTTGCGACTTCAGTTACTAAAATGAGAGTCAGCGAAAAATCCCTGGCCCAGCTATCGCTCTGGAGGCTTCCCCTGCAAACCACCCATCACTCTCAGCAGGATGCGAAGCAGAGCTGTGCTCGCTGAGCGGGCTAACGGGGAAGGATTGCCTTTGCTGCAGCAGCTGCTGAACTGAGACTTTCTGGATCATGAATGTATGTAAATATGTCCAACTGTTTGCCCTTCACACATCTTTGGCAAGTTTGGAGTAAAAAATGCTCCATTAGTTTGCTTGCCTATTACCACAGCAGATGCTGTTAAGAGCACTGAGATGTGTTTCTAGGCGAGCCTTCCTGTCTAAAATAGGATAAAGAAATAAAGGCTAGAGGGGTCCCAGATAGCGTCTCAAAATGGATATAAAGCAAGCTTTGGCAGCAGGGCATGCCACAGCATCCACTGCAAAGACACGGGGGTGGGTAGCTCTTCAGTCCATTAAGCAAAGCAGAAAATGGTTGTGGCTTCTCTGCATTTGTTCCTTTCTGAACTCTCTCTCCAGCAGAATAACAGCTATTTTGGAGAGTTTGTAGAGGTTTGATTCCTGACTGTATCTGCTGAGAGGCTAAAACGGCTGCATTCGGATACCAAGCTGTACTTCACAGGGATTTTCACTGGCAATGAAGATTGTGTATAAATAATGGATGAAGAAGGGTGACAGGACCTGAACACTTGGGGCTTGACAGATTATCTTGTGATGTATTACAATTAGATATGCTTCAGTGTCACTTCATTTATTCAACTAGTAAGGGTGCGTAACTCTTAGATCCATTTGGAGGTGGATTTATTAAGAGCCTTAGTCATGTCCTCTCAAAGTTTGGAATTGATTTTTGAACATTCTTAGCAGCTTTCTAAATCACTTTGCTCTTAACATGTATGTGATTTTTTTTTTTTCTCATCTTTTTTAAGTACTTGGGATTTTATTAGCACATATAATAGACGAGTTTGTTCATTTTTTAAAATCTGTGGTTTGTTTCCCTTGCTTAAGGGAGGTAGTTGCAAGACGAGAGACCATGTTGTCAATTAGCTGGTCAATGGATCAAATTGGCCTTTGGGAAGGAGTTGTCCAGGTTGTTTGTACAAGAAGCAGGTAGATAATAAGCTCCAGCCACCTTACGCTAAACGGTTATTACCTAGGGTTGGGACATCTAGGGAATAGGAAATAGGACTGGCAAAAATGTTGTATGCCTTTTTGTTTTTTAAATAGTGGTAATGAAAAAGCCTGGCATGGAAAGCTGCAGAATAAAATGCTGCAGGAAATGCGAGAGCTCAGATCTGACTTTGTTGCAAATGGAGCCTCTCAGACTGTTGGGTTAAAGCACAAAAGTGATTAGCGTTACGATCGCTATAACTTTCTAACCTACGTGAATGCTTTAACCCTGGTTTTTTCGAGGTGTGTTTCTCTCTATCATAAATGCAGATGGAGAACAATTTGCCACAAATACTAGTGGCGTAGGTGTGCCCAGCCTTTCCAGGCTGCTGTAGGCAGGACCTTTTTTTCTTTGAAGTCACCATTTAGAAAACAAACTGTATTTGTCTGCTTTGAGTATTTCTTGGCAAAGGGAGCCGGGTGTAGGACAGCAGGTGGCCACAGAACCCAGCAGAAGCTACAATCCTCCAGATAATCAACAACGTCCCCGTCCCCCCCCGCTGCCTCCCGTCCCAGCACGTGCCAACCAACAAACATGTTTCTCACTCCATAGCAACCTCCTCGTTCTTCAGATAGGAACTTAACACGGTTTGGGGATAAATTATGCTCATAGCAAAGCCGATCCAAGCCAACAAGGTTTCAGAGCATTTGCTCATTCTTGTAGAAGCTGATGATAATTGATGGACGACCGGCTTGCAGGACCCTGACAGGCTGGTTGCCTGCCCTTTGCACTCTGCCAGTTCAAGCCTTACAAGTGTGAAATAGCCAATTACTGGAATACCTATTGAAAGTAATAGGCCAATGAGCAAATTGCTACTGTGGGACGCGGTGGTGGTGTAGGTGGAAGAACGCCAAGATAAAGTTCTGCTCTGAGCAGCTGCTCCCACCGCAGCTTGGTAATGCTATTGGATGACCAAGTGATGAGAGAAAGGTATTTCCCCATTCGAACTGCAAGTGTCCTGCCTTGTATTGACTTAAAGTTTATGATGCATGATACCGTCTTCTTACCCAGATCCTAATTTGCAGAAATAAATCCTCCTTTTAAAAGGTAGTTAAATAGGTAATAGGGATAGTCATGGCCATAGATTTTGTGCAAAAGCATTAAATACAATTTTTGCTTGGAATGAAAAGTCATATAGTGTGCAGAGTGTTAATACTTGCCAGCCATTTGCTATTGACAGAACAATTTATCTTGATAAAGAACAGTGAAAAATTCCAATCTATTCACTGACATCACATTATCAGCAGTAATATATGACTGCATCTAAATATAAGGTTCAGTTCTGATACAGCTGAGGGGTTTCTGGTAATTTTCCTGTAAATATATTGTGTACTGGACAATGAAAAAATGTCGCTTTTACCATGTAATTGGATGACCTATTTTTATGTGAGATTTGAAGTTTTACTGTGTTTAATGGGATAGACCATAATGTTTCCTTTTTGGGTAACCTGTTTCTTTTTATAAGACTTTAGCAATAAAATGGGTATTACTGGGTTTGACAGAGCAGAAATAGCAGACAAAGAAAGATAGAAGCTTAAATATTAGTCTGGTGAAAGAAAGATTCTGTGACCACAGAAACTTGCCACGGCGGGGAGGGGGGAAGCCTGTGAGAAAATAATTGTCGTGAAAATGTCTGCTATCAGTAGTTAGCTTAATGTAGGTAGTATGTCTTCTTTTTGCCAGGATAGGAATGCTCATGGGTAACTTCTAGGCATGCGGTTCTTAGCTTTCTTAGCAAAAAGATGTGATTCATAATTTTAAATCATATTAAGAACCTGGCTTATTTAATTCAAAATATGTTAGAAAGAAAAGCGGCAGGTAGCTTTGGAGGAAGAATTTCAAAACTGGTTGGCAAATTCTTTTATGCAGTCCATGATTCTGTAATCAGAAAGCAACCATTGTGTAAAGGCCAGAAGTGTAAATGAAGGCAGTGCCAGTGCTCTGTATAATCCATTTTTTCAGTTGCCAGTCACTTGTTTGGTGCTGAAAAGAGAAATGACAAATGACATCTTGCTGTTTGCTTTGAATCTCCTATTAACAATTACCAAGTCCATTTTAGATGGAAAGAATAGAAGATTGATTCATTCGATATTAAACAGGGATCAGCCTCAAGGATAAGATTATCATTTCAATCAGGGCAAAGCATCAAAAAAAGTATGAGCTAAAGACACAGGCATTTTGATCATGATTGCTTTATTGCCTTTAAATACATGGCATGTTTTTACACTGTACTTAAAACTCTGAGGGGAAGACTATTATCCATTTGTATTTTTCACACTGTATTTTCTCCTGAGCATATCTGATTGTAAAACCCCTCTGTGTGGCACTCTGCATGAGGAAGAGAGCCTCTCTGCTTATCTCCTGGAAAGATAGTAGATTTAACTCACCTTGCGAAGATTTCCACCAGAGGCATTTGTACCTTTCTGAGGTTCGAAAAAAATTATTAGGCATGTGCTAGGCAGAGAATTAAAGTTTCTAATGACTGGAGCAGTGAAAAAGCTTGCTAAGGAAGACCACATCTGAATAGTTCATTTCCATTTTAAGGAACAAGACGGGTGCAGGAGTTCCTATTAAATTTTTGTTTGTGGACTCTCTGCATAGCTAAAGATTTTGTATACTTCAGCAGACTCGGGACAGTTAGCCCTACCATGGTTCCCGGGAGAAAGGGAAAATGTTATTAATTTCTCCTTCCTCTCTTTCTTCAACCCTAGAAGGTCTAATATTTTGCTTTCCAAATACTTGGCTACCCTGGGAGGAGAAACGGTCTGGTATTACACCCCAAATCATTTGTCCTTCTGGAATAACTGTACCTGCTGAGTGCTGTTTTATTGAGCAAGGCTGATATCTCCAAATTAGAGCAATTCTTCTGCCATTCCCTGGTTTGTTAACTCCTCTCTGTTGCTCCTCTGAGAAGTTATGAGGAGGAGCGGGAGGTATCACGCTTGCCTGGCTGCAGATCTAGTGGTGAATAGAGGCTCACATGGGGCAGGTTGTCTACCCAGCCGTGAGAGTAGGGCTTGCTGTCACCGAGGGCACCTATTCCTCAGGAATTGATGGCCTGGCTCTCAGCAGGAAGAGCTTCCTATTCTCCTCTGGCAAATGGGTAGTTGGAGTACTCTGGGGATTTAAGGGCTCTTGCTCTATATCCTCCTGCTTCTCCATTTGTTAAAACTGTGTGGCCATTCAGTGTCAACGGCATGACATTCAAGCAGGGGAATAAAGGCTGATCCATGTTAGTAGTCCTGTTTGGTGTTAAGGGTAGAGAGGGAGGATCTCAAGAACTGTTCCGGCTGCTTGAGATCTTTTTGTTGGGGACCCTATAATCAGTTTTAATTTTTTTAGCTGCCTGACCCAGGCCAGAAAAATGGTCTATGTACCCCTCCACTGAATGTCCAGGTATGGCAAAGGAGAGGCAGTTCCTTTTTCCTGGTAAAACTCTGTGTCACCTTCAATGAAAAGGCTTTTACGTGTGTCAGGGAGTGAGTTCTGCCATAAATCTGTCTGAGGAGATCACGAAGTACAGGCAAAATGCTGCAACCAATCCTGCAGGAAAAAAGGTGAAGGATCCCCTGGGCATTTTTGACCTGAGGAGGATGATGGACACTGAAGCTATTAGACATGGATAAATGAGGAATATCTGGAGTTGTGCATTTATGTGCCTTTAAGGACTTAATCCTGAAGTAGTACTGGTAGTCCTGTGCTGGTTTTGCCTGCCATATTATAGTGTTTTCTCTCTTCCCTTTCCTGGGTTTTTATACATTTCATCCAACTTTGACTTGACTTGTGTCAGGCAATTTTACTCGAAAGATGAAAATATCACAAAAGGCGGAAGCAGATACATCGTCATTGTGTCCTTATTTCTTCATCTTTCACCAAAACTGTCCGTTTAATTTTGTAACCTGTGAAACTGTGGCATTGCAGTGGAGTTTCGGCCGTGCGGCCTAGGAGAGTTTCCCAGTAGGTCTTCTTGGCACAACATGGGAGTTGCAAAGCGGTGAATCAGACTTCTCATTTTCAACACACGGACTGACCGCACAAATATCCCCCTTATTTTGTAGGTTGTCCATTGCGAGTACACGTATCTCATGCACGTTGCACCTGGGCTGTCAGCTTCTCCCCTGCCTTCTGTTAGTGTAGCACCACAGTGGCACGTTAATGAGAAGCAACCACTTATGTGTGAAGAAGTAGTATGCTGACGGCTTACTAACAAGCGTACTTCAAGCTGCGGCAAAAGAGTCACCCCGTGCCGCTGATGCCTAGCGCGTCACGTTTTACAGGAACACAGCATGGGGCAACTTTTCTTTCTGTTGCTAGAAGGCGTTTCTTTGCAAGGAAGCCCGGGCAGGGCAGTCCGGTGTCACTCGGCGGCTGCGGCCGTGGTGGTGGCTACGGGGAAAGTGCCCCGCTGCAACGCCGGCGCTGACTCCTCGTCCTCCTGGAGGGTGCTCCTTTGGCACCCTGTGTTTTCGAGGAGCGTGTCTGTTGCTTGTGGTTTGCCCTTGCGGACACTGTAGAGCCCATTACCAGGCCAGTATCTCTTAATTTCGAGCATCCAGTCGTAAGGCTCTAGTATAGCGTGTTGGCCAAAGGCAGTTCGGCAAGGAAATGGAGAGAGCAAAAGCGTTGAGCGCAAGGTGCTTTACTTGGGTTGCACTGGAGACCAAGCAGTCACTAGGGCACGTGGCTGCCTCTGAGGAGGGAACCGTACCACCAGACTCTCTTACATCTCTTCTGTCTGCAGCCTGAAGAGCCTTCGTGACTTTGGGAGGAAACAAGTTGCTTTCCATCAGGGAAACAGGTTTAAATTGGGATGCTTGTAACACTGATTTGGATTGCTCTTCTCTTCCAGTGATTCACCTAATAAGCTCACTAATGAAAGATGACGTTCATGATTTTTGGCATTGGGGCAATATTCTGTTCAAACGTACTTCAGCTGTCGTGTAGGCTGGTAAAAAAAAAAAAAAAAAAAAAAAAAAAAAACCACAAAAAACAAACAACAAACAAAAAACCAAACAAAAAACAATCAAAACCAAAATCCAACGTTTTGTATTAGTTTATGGTAATTAATGATACTATGCTGAAATAAATTAATTTTTTCTGATTACCCCTTTTAGCAGTGGATTTCTTGTGCTGAGATAATTTTCAGCTACTGTGTATTGGTTGATGGAATCAATTGAATAGAAACAGGAGGAATAATTTGGGATGATCAGCTACTGCTAAATTGCTGCCTGCCTTAAGTTTTTTTTAAGCTACCAGAAGCTTAAGAAGCACCATGAAATATAAATTGGGAAAAAAAAAAAAAAAAAGTAACCTGAAAAAACTGTTAATGCTTGTGAATTTTAACAGTCTCATTCCAGACATGATGTGATGAAGTAGTTGAGCACATGAGTAACAAAGTAGTGGAGATATTTGGACTGAGGACATGAGGATTTAGTCCTAGCCAAACAAAAAGCTACTTTAAATGTCTTGATTAATCTAAATCTATTTAGACTGAGTCAAAAAATACAAGCTGTATTTGTATTTTGCCTTTCACCCCGATGGCTTACAAACTGCCTTTTAGTCTGTGTAGGTGAACCGATCACTCTCAAACTACTGCACTATAGCTGTTCTAGGGGTTTTGGTTTTAATATTCTGGGAGGAGAAAGGAAGCTCAACTCCTCTATGCAAAAATCAGAGGCAAATTTTCAGTGTTTGAAATAGAAAGATAGTAGTTTATGAAAAATAAGTGGATGTTGCTATGACGTGAATTTGCACCAATCATTCGCTAATGGTGACAAACACGGATTTTTGCACTCCTATATAACTGG
Organism: Aquila chrysaetos chrysaetos; assembly: GCF_900496995.4. Taxonomy (NCBI): domain Eukaryota; kingdom Metazoa; phylum Chordata; class Aves; order Accipitriformes; family Accipitridae; genus Aquila; species Aquila chrysaetos. The sequence goes on from NC_044008.1 coordinate 32,463,155, forward strand.
CATGCCCAATTAGCTGCTTTCATTCACCATCACTTCATTTCAAACACTCAATTTTGACTTCTGCGTAAGAAGTGTCTCACACACTTCTGTTCATTTGGCTCTTCCTCTCAGCCACAACTAATTTGACCATAGCTGCGTTTACTCTTGTTCCGTATTTTGCCTATATTTTTTCATTTCACTCAGTTCCCTTGCATATTTGTGGGTTTGGGTTTTTTTCCTCTTTGTGGTGTTTGGGACTTTCCCCAGCGTAGTACTGCTACTTAGGACATTAACAGGGAGTTTCATTCCTTTTCCCAATACAAGTAAAGATGGCACCTTTTAAAAAGTGGATAAAATCCCACAATACTTACACTTCTTCTATTGCTTGCTTTGTTTTGTTTTCAGGTCTTTTTGCCTTCATCCAGTTTTTTCATTGCATGGTCTTCAGGCCATTTTCAAAATATTTTCCATTTTTTTCACACCAGCGTCAGAAGTGGAGAAGGTGTGCGTGGGTCCAGCTCCTCCTGGCCCAGCACAAACAGGCCAGGCGGATGATTTCCTCCTCTTCCTTCCAGCCTTTTTGTCAGCACGCTCGCAAATCCTGGGATGAGGCTCCCCTAGATAAGCAAGAATGACAAAATGATTAGGCTTTATGCTGTATATAGAATTCGAGCAGGTGTTCATCAGCTGTGCCATGGCTGACAGACTGCTGTATCTTTGAATAGAAAGCCTGTCTCCACTTACAAGTATTTGTTAATTTTTAATGAAATTAATTGCAAACAGTCACTTGATACAAGATGATCTAATTTCATATTTGTTTGTGTATGCATTCAGATATGTATCACCCCTTACATCAGTACTTGGCAACTGCCATCTTTTAAGGAGAAAACTGCTCTTCTATGAGGTTTTTCAAAGAAGAATGAAACCTGAAAGAAATGCTTCCTTTTGCATGCGATGAAATACTGTCCCAGTTAGGTAAAGCAGTGTTTTCATAAAAAGACTATCTAAATGTGGCAATTAACTTGGGAAATCTTTGCACCCAAAAAAAAGTTTAAATTCGTTAAGCATTTCAGGATGAAATAAAGCTGAAGTCTGTATTCGGTAGCCTGAACCTAAAAGTGGCCTTTTGGAAAAGACAATGCCAACAGCAGCTGACCGTGCCGCTAATGGGGTTGGTTTGACTGCCTTTAGGACTGAAGTGACCTTTTTGGAAACTTTCAAGCAAGTATGTGAGCGTCTCCTCTAACTCCAGTAGTGTGTGCATGTATGTTATAGTTACCTTTACCTTTGGAACTCGCTGGAACCTAGCAATCTTGCCTAAACAAAAGACAACGGTTCAAGAGCTGATATACATATCAGAGGTTTGATTCCTTGTGGAATCAAAGGGAGAAGAGAGGCTTGCAGTAGGAGTTGCACAAGGAGGAAAATTAATCTGGTGAGTGGTTAACCAGGCCTTTTCTTTTAACAGAGCCCTTTATTTGGAAGAGCTGGGCATGATAGATCATTGAAGTACAACAGAAGGTACGGAGTAATAAAGAATTAAAAAAGATTGAAGAAATCCAGTAATTCAGCAGTTTGCACATTAGTTACAAAATAAGGGCAGTAAATGTTGAATGGATGACTGACATTAAAAGCCCTCTTTACGGTCCAAAGTTAATTTGAATATCATTAATTTACAGTTGACAAATTGTGTCTTTTTAGCGTTGGTAATCCAACCATTTATTAAACTGTGAAAGCAATGGTAATTAAGTATTACTGCCCAGCAGTGCTACTATGGTTAGTTACAGCGGGGACGGGTGTGGAATAACTTGTCTTACGATGTTGGGGAGAATACAAATGTTTGCTCTGCTAGGGAGGAAGCGGGGAGAGGCACGGTGCTGCCCCGTGGTCCTTGCCAGCTGCGGCATCTTCTTCCTTTGCTTTTACCCGCTGAATCCTTTTGCAGTGAAGTGAGGGAGGGATGCGGGGGGGACACACAGGGGAACAGGGTGGGTGCCCTGTCTTTTGCTTGCTGCTGAATGGAGCGTAAAAAACACAGCCGACGCCGCTGATTGCCCTTCATCCCTCTGCTGCCAAAGGGCGAGGAAGCAGGGAGGTCTCTCTGGTCATCCTGCCTTGGCTCTTCATTCATCCAGCGCTCAAAGGAGGTCGGAAACAAACCCCGAGGGACGCTCGCTTCCCTTCCCCACGCTACCACCCCAAATTATGTCGGCCTCTGACACGCGGCATCCCCAGCCGCGGAGGCACGGTCTTGCCCAGGCATCCCGCGCTACTTTTCTACTTTTACAAGCAACGATGCGACCTCCCGCCAGCGTGTCGCCCTGCCTTCCTGTAAATTCGGTCCCCCTTGTGAAAATGAAGTGTTTGGAGCACAGTCGCGGAGCGTGAAACCTCCTGGGGCTGGAGGACGGGGGAGGCGAAGGGAAGGATTTGCGGACGCGCGTGAGCCTGTCGAAGGAGCTGCTGTGCCAGGATGGTGCTGGCCGCGTGGCGAGCGCGCCTTGCCTGAGCTGGCAGCGCTGCCAACGCGTCTTCTCACCCAAGTACTTGGGTTTAGCGCTGTGTTGCTTGACGTGGGGCTGAACCTGAGCCACAAAGCTCACGTTTTTTCCGAAAGGTTCTCGAAAGCGTAGTATTTTTGTGATGAGTATTAAGCGTCTTTCTGGGTGTCAGCTTGCTGGAGGAGTTTCGGGTCAGGGCTTGGCTGAACGCGCGGGGAGACCTGCGCCCGAGGGTCCCCCTGCACCCCACAATGCTGCAGCAGCTCTTCCAGCCACTGTGGCTGGGGGGGGAACAAATGTTTGGTTTGCTATCAACAAGCGTACCGGCAGGCACGACCATCCTCCTGCTTGTTTACGAGGACTCTCATTCACTGAGCTGCTTTGTTTGACCCCAAGCATAATTCCTTAAATAGAAATAAAAATTCCAATGTTAACCCGGGTAGTAAAGTAAGTTTTGTAAGTGGCATTTATGTCTTCTCTTAACAATTACCCATGGGCTTCATGTGCAGTTTAAAGTGTCAGGGATCAGTATTGTAATTTCCATCCCTTTCATGCTAGCGCAGAGGTCCCTGTCTCTCATTAAAATTCTCAGCTTGTCTGCTGCATATTTCTTATACCTCCACCTGTTATGTCACCCAGACTTCTGATAGAAACTTATTTGGATAATGTCTGCAAGCAAAGAATTTTCCCCGAAAAGGTTGAAGATGGAGACACTCTGTCAGGACCTGACAGGTGTAAATTTCTTAATGTATGAGGAGTATATGAAAATACAAATCATCACTGAGCGCCAGCCTGAAGCAGACTGAAAAGCTGTCATAAGCAATTTTCAAAAAGTATGAGTTATTTGGTTCTCTTCCAGGAGGAACAGCTCCACAGGCATAAATTCGTGAATGGTACTTGACAATCTTAACAAGTCCTCCTCTCCCAGCGTTGAGCGTGTGACAGAGATGCGATAGGGACTGTGCGCTCTCCTCCAGCTGTGGAGGAGCTGACGTGATAATCAGGGGCTGAATCCTGCTTTCCTGAACTTGAGGCATTCCTCCACCGAAGCAAATTTCAAGGAACTGATTAATCTGACAGAGCCACGTTGGAGCTGATTATTTGCCAAAAGACGTTTTATAGATCCTCTTCGTTTCCATTTATGGCGAGCAGTGATAGGAAAGAAAATAGCAGATGCCTTGTGACAGGCACTTTGGCTATTTTGTATGCCCCTTGGTTTTATACATTTTTACTTTGGGCATGTGGAAAGATCATTGCTAACTGGATGGGCCTATTCACTGGTGTATGGAAATGGACTTTAAGAAGGGTTGTGCGTGATTGGCAAATCAGTTCTAATTGAATAAATGTCAAGGTCAAAACAAACAAGTGATGAAGATGAGAAAGCCCTGGAGTGGTATCTGCTTCAAATCATATTAAAGGCTGTTCAGTAGCAAAGTGCTTCAGGGGGACTATGCGAAATTAAAGAGCAATGAAGTTGCTGCACAGTATTAAACCAGAAATATCTGTTTCCTCAGCTGAAATTGAAAGCTGGTGCTTAGAAAACGTCCTGACTGAGGTGGCAAAATTCATTTCTCTCTAGCCTGTGCGTGGACGAGGACAGATGGGGTGGCAGGTTTCTGACAGGTAGGAAGGCATGTGGCACTCCCCGCTTAACGCTCTGCACTGGGGGACAGTGGAGTGCCACAGTGGCCTTGTGCCCCCGCTCCGATCGCAGCGAACTGGATACGATTAATATGATGAACATCTTATCGTGGTGGTTGTGGACATATATCTAATAACAAAAGCTTGTTACGATATTATTCGTAACTACAGTCCCAAATCCTAAAAGAAAACTGTGTAAGGATCTAGATTTGTTTTTTTAAAGTCATCGTGAAACTTGCATGTAAACAGGCTACAGGAGACATCCAAAGTTTTTTCTGACTCTCTTACCTCATTAATTTTCACCGATGACTGAGGCTCCCTTGTAAACTAGAAATGTAGGTGAATATAAAGAAGTACGGTGCAGAGCCCAACAAACTCCTTTTGTCAATGTGACTTGCTTTAAACTAAGCGTCATGTGCCACAGTACGTCAATAAGTGCAGACTGTGTGTTTTTCAATGTCAAGTCTAAATATTATAAAATATCGATACAGCAGCTGCCTTAAATCATTGCCGAGAGGGGACGAGCGAACACTGATTTTTTTCAGGTAGAATATAAATTGTCAGTTTAAAGAAGTATTGGAAGGCTGTTTACTGAGTTACCACTGTATTTTTTAAGCAACTAATTGTTGTGGTCTGATTTCAAAGTCATTTAGGTGCTTAGAGATTAAGCTTAAAGTTCAGGAGGAACTGGTCAGATTCTTAAGAAACTTAGAGTATGTTTCTGAACCTTTAAGTACCCGAACTTCTTGCAAAGATTAGCTTTCCAGTATCCAAAGGGAGATTCTTTTTTCATACCTTTATTCTCTGGGTTTTGTTTTGGATCCTGGAGGGGGCCATCTACTTAAAGTCACAATACCAAGATCAAATTATTTAAGTGTGAAGAATATCAGCCAAGTAATGTCTCATTAGTGGTTGATGTTAACAATAAACCATGCTGCTGTCTTTGGGGCTTTTCCAGCCAAAGTAGAAAAGCTACTTTATATGATTTTGTTGCAGTGGTGGCAAGTATGTGAAAAGACCCATCTGCTTCATGTGAATGAAATCGGTCATAAATCTGTTTTTTCAGGGTAGTGAGATGACCAGTTCAATCTTGACTTAATTGGTTTTAATTTATTTTTCTGAAGCCAGTTAATCATTTGGGTACCTGTGTCCATATGAGAAAATGAGGTGAGTTTTCAGGCATCCAATGATCTGGCTTTAGGATTCTGCTTGACATTATTTTTATCTTTAGACAAAATGTTGAAAATGAAATGTCATCACTGAATTTCTGTATGGCTATCAAGGCCAGGTGAGGTGCCACAGAAGTAGAACGTATCAGCTGTTACGAAAGTACTGAATGCTTTTAAACGATTACTGTGAAATGCAAACGCCTACGCAACTGTGTAGTCATCCAGAAGGTAAGAAACAAAACAGGTGTAGGTGACCTATTTTAAGGTATTTTTGCTGTGTGCACTCCCGCGTCCTGGCGCATTGAACGCAAACTGCCCTGGGGGCACCTTGTGAACCATCCGAGCAGCTCCTTACCCGCTCGTGAAGGACTAGTAGGATTTTGTTATTCTTGTGCAGTATTTGCCATTGCACATTGTAATGAGCTTAGTTTCAAAAAATGGACCTGATGACAGGTATAAACTTGATTTTGAAAGTCTTCGTGTCGGCGCTCTTGTGTAGCACGGTGAGGGAAAGCTGCTCACCCGAGTAAGGATTTGTGAGATTGGTCTCCCCTCTCTCATAGCAATATTTGGCCTTCCTTAGTCAGAGGCTACTTGTTGCAAGCGTGATGTGGAGAAGAGATTCCCAAGTCTTAATAGTTTAGATATTATTATATTGTTCAAAGTAGTTTATAGTTTCCAAACTAGCTGTAAGCTGTTCCACCTATCTTGTTCCTGTTTTCAGATATCTTCATGCCTAATTTGATCACAAAGGAAAGCTCTGTTTGTTTATCAAATATGTGACAATGACTGCTGATCTTACTGTATCTTTGAAGGTAATTTCTACCACTGTAACAAGCCAGAATCAAAATGACTAATCAGTTACAAGCCAGTCCTCATTGACTTGCACTAAATTATTTTCATTTGGCAGATAAAATAGCCACTTTTCCACCCTTAATTAGAATTTGGTCTAATAGGATTGACAAGTCAAGCTGGGGGGAAAATGCCCTTCTTAATTGCTTTTAGAATGGAGTAATTTTTTTAACAGCAGATTGAATTTCCTATTTGTGTTATAGGAAAAATCTGCCTGGTGAGCAAATGTATTCTTTTTGTTTTTAAAGCTTGCTGGGATTGCCCATAGCAAAATAAGCTTAACTAGTGTTATCTTTAAACAAGTGTGTTTGTACAGTATTCCACTGTACTAAGGCTGTAATCAGGATTTTAGAATGGAAGGGGTTGAGGGAAGTAGCCTTTCACTTTCTTCGTTCACTTTTCAGTGTCATCATCAAATGAGATCACTTTAAGCGACTTTCACTGAAGCGAAGGGGTATTCCTTAGCACCCCTTTTCCCGTTCTCTATACATTTTTTCTCTACTAACTTGGCCAAGCATAATCAAATTACTATTTTCTTTCACATCCTTGAAAATCTCCCTCCTAAAAACTTTGCCAAGTGGGGACAGTCGGTGTGTATCCAGCCAGCTCCAGTAACATCCGTCATGCTTCCTTTGGCCCATGAAGTGGACCCCGAAGTGCTCATCAAAACAGAAGAGATGGAGATGCGATCATTCAGCTGAAAAGGATGCATCTAATGGCATAATACTGTACCACCATGACGTAGCTGTGAGGACCTGCCTGGCCCATAGACATAATTGATATCATCTGGCTTTTCTCAGATTTCTCATGCAAATACAAAACCAGTATCAAACGCATAGAATTTTTAACTGGAAGAAAAGGCGACAAGTTTTTTTGGCAAAATCCTCTCTCCTCCTTTCTTCCCTTTCTTCAAAACGCGTCCCTTCTGAAGACATTTAAATGGCTAGATGGTTGAAGGTACTGGTAATGCCTACAAAGCCCTTCATCTGCAGGTCACAGGTTTGAATTCAACCCCAGCTGGTAGTGACTGAACATTATTATGATGACACAGCTGTTCAATGGTCTATCTGAAACAAGCTGGTAGTTTCAGTCCAGTTCCTACTGGGCAGGTGTTTGCATCATTAAAGTCACACCACTTCATTCAATAACCTTGTTGGCAGTGTCAGCAAAGAGGCCAAGGACAGAGCGAATGTGGGGCCTGGGTGGGTTCTCCTCAAGGAGAATCAGACCTTTGGCTACTTTAGGATTGACGTATAGTGATGAGTAACAGAGAAACACAAGCTATCACTGACTTCACTGAACTTGTTCTAGACACAGAATAGGAGTTCTCCACCTTACCATAGCATCTCAGCCAACTATTTCTTAAAGATTTCAATTCTTCTTAAGAGTTTCTTATTTCATATGAATTCTGGTTTTCGTACTGTCTTATACACCACCAAAAGAAAGAACTCAAACTGCAGTTAACAAAAAAACAAATTGGAAAAGAGCAAAAACTGTGAAGCCTTTGTATAAGCATATTTCTTTTTTGTGGGATCTCCAGGGAAATAGTCATTGCTTTATTGTTTTATGCCACAAAAATTGTCTAAGAGAGTACAGCATTGAAACAAAACTCTGTATAGAATTGACCTAACTATTAGATTTAACCACAAGCAGTGCGGGTACCTCATAGCCAGTGTCCCAGAAAGCAAGGGATCAGCTCCAGTATTTTTAGCTACAGTTAAACAGAACTGTGGCAAGCTGCTCATCAGGGCATCCTGATGGAAAACCCTTCCAAATATTTATAGACTCTGTGACATTTGCCCTTTGCGTTCATGTAGCAGGGAGTATGCTGCTTCTGTCTTGATGAGCACCTCAGGGTCCAGCCATTCATGGGCCAAAGGAAGCATGACGGATGTTACTGGAGCTGGCTGGATACACACCGACTGTCCCCACTTGGCAAAGTTTTTAGGAGGGAGATTTTCAAGGATGTGAAAGAAAATAGTAATTTGATTATGCTTGGCCAAGTTAGTAGAGAAAAAATGTATACAGAACAGCTTTTGAAAGAGATTCGGTGTGTTCCTGAAGCCGTAAGTGGAAAAAAAATTACACTGCTATGTTGGGAAAAGGGGTGCTAAGGAATATCCCTTTTTTGCTTCACTGAAAGTTGCTTAAAGTGATCTCATTTGATGATGACACTGAAAAGTGAATGAACTTCCCTCGATGATCACATCTCCATCTCTCTGTTTAAAAAGAAGAGTGTATTGACATAGTGTCTTTGTTTCATATAGATCCTGAATCTGCAGTTTTGTAGCAGCTTTCCAGTCCCTATTGTGCATTTAACTTAGATTTAACAGAAACCACAGAATGGTTTTGTAATGGATATTATCTGTGCCCCTGGTCCCTGAAATGCCTTTTGGATGGGCTAATATCAGCAAAATTTTAGTGGGTAGTCAGGGAATTATATAGAAAACATGTAATTGGACTTCATGAGAAATTGTTGACTAATACCCTTCTGATGGTGCCTTGGTATCATCTATGGCTGAGTAATCTGTGTAAAGCGATTTGCATCACAGCCGAGTTAGCGTCAAGGGTATACTTTGGACAGAAGGCACAGTTTAGAAATTAGGATCTCCATTTTTTTTTTTTCCATGTGAAAATACACTACATATGCTCCCTGTTTTTCTCAGGGACTATCACACAGCCCTAAAACATTTACAGCTTTGCTTGTGCTAGAAGGAGGGGATGAGAGGAGAGGAAATATGACAGTGGGGGCTGGTGGCAGCGTGAAGCTGCAGCTCTCCATGTGCTTTCAGTGCCTTGTTTATTGCTTCGTGCAGCACAGCCTAGATGAGGCTCATCAAGAGCCAACTCTAACTGAAGCTGTCCTATAAAAGTGCTGTTACGAGCAGATGTGGCGTACCAGGAATATATTTTTTTAATGCACTAAAAAATATTTTAAGACCTAAAATATTTCTGGCCAGAAACAAGATACTCGGCGCAGACCGAACATTTAAGCTTCGTCGCAGAAACTTATCTCAATTTTCGCACTCCATTCCTGGTCCTCAATTTCTCCTGGGGATCTGGTCATTACTTGCCCCCATTAATGCTGTGTGCTTTAAAAGGTTTTATTTGGTGTGCTTTTCCATCTTGACATAAAACACACCTTTTGGGATAGATTTTTATTGGAGATTGGAGGAAAGAAGTCTCTCGCGTGGTAAATATATCAGGGAATATTTGGGCACATTTTTAACTTATATTTTCACAATGGGGCCTTCTTTCAGCTTTCCCAGGTGTACTTTTCCACCTTCAGGCGTGATAACTAGATGCCTGTTGAAAATATAGTTAAATTCCGTAACCCTTTTCCCTCCTACATATTGCAACTCAAACGATGCTGCTCATCTCCACTCGGCATGGGAACAAAGTACAGAAAAATTCATCGTGGCCTGTGCAGGGTGAAAAAAGGTGGTAACTGTGTACGGTGAAGAGCAGTTACCAACCTGGGCAGCAAAACTCAAGCACAGGAGCCTTCCTGGCTGCAGGTTTGTGGTACCTCGCTGCAACCGGCCAGAGCTGCTCAGGCTGTCCTTCAATAATTCCCTCTCCTGTCATTATCTTGCTGGAAAACTGACCAGTGAATGAAAATGTGGGCGAGTCAGTTTAAGTGCAATAACCTATTATTGCCCATAATTTTGGATTCACATTTAAATATTTTTTTGACTGAAGCAGCTTGCTTTGGGCGTCAGAAGCTCGAAAGAGAGGTGTTTTCTAGAACTATCAGAAAAGTTGAGCAAAGGTGATGGCACTTGGAGAAGGTGGGTAGCTGAGTTTCATTTTCGGCTGTTCAGGCTATGTCCTGCTAGTAGAAAAAGGACTTACAAAAAACCCCAGGAGTCATGACTTGAAGGTGAAGAAGGACTATAATTGAATGAATAGTTTAAGCAGGTATTCCAGAGGTGTAACTCTTCTCTGTGCTTTGCTTTTTGTTTGATCTAAGCCTTTGCAACCTCCCTGCTGTGTTGTTTTGATGTGGAGTTGTGGTTCTGTGCTCCTTAGAGAGCATTACTTGGGAATTCCTCCCTGGCAAGGAGGCCTCCACGGTGCAGGGGCAAAGCGGGGAGCTGATCTGGGGAAAGGGGGAGCGAGCATAACTGTGCTTTGGACTGTGAAGCTACCCATGAATGAAGAAACCATTCTGTACCAAACCCTAATTTATTACAATTAAAAAAAAAAAAAAGAAAAAAAAAAAAAAAGAAGACATAAAGGAGAAGTTCACTGTATCCCTGCAACAGAAGTGACATGTTGGCAAGAAATTATTTAACCTTTAGCTGTGCAAGGCGATGGCTGATTTGTGAGCATGCTTCCTCCCAGGCTTTCAGTTGTGGGTCCTGATGCAGAACTTGTGTTCCCCATGGATTCGGCACTATCAGACCTATTACTTTATCTTATGAGGATCAACATTATCTTGGGCGAAAGCGTCCTGGCCAGCCACCGGCAGGGTACTCTGCTGGAGGGCTGATGGCTGGCGGCGGTGCCGTGCCCTGGTTGGCGCTGGAGCAGCCGGCTGGAAGCGTGGATCGGGGAGGCGTTGAGGCGATGCTGCTGGATAGGGCCGGGGAGGATGAGGTAGGAAGCTAGGAGCTATTTTGTAGCTGAATTCTGAGCAAAGACTTCTTTGTCATAAGCGCTGTCAAACAGCCTTGTTGCTACGGCAACGCCGGCTAGATAACCCATTTGGGAAAATACTTGTAGGACCTAACACTCTATCATCTGTCATTCAATAATTTCATGTTCATAATAACTAGGAAATCAATGGCCCTCCTCCGAGACGGTTTGCTGAAAGGGTAAGCGCGCCGCTGCCAGGGAGCAGCCCAGCCTCGTCTCGGCTGGCCGGGAGGCTCGCGCCCGCCACGGAGCGCGGGCATCGCCGCTCGCTTGCCTGGACCCGCTCAAGGATTAAAGGCGGGTTGAGGTTCGTGATCGAATTGAACCGTGCTGTTGACACCTATAAGAGAGAGAAGCAGCTGGCATATAAAGCAGTTGTTATAGTGTGAGAAAACAAAGGTTTAGGTAGAATTAGCATTTCATATTTTAAAATACCAAGGGAAACTATGTGCTCAAGTTATCACGTGGCCAGCGTGAACAAATTCAGTAACTTAAAGGCATTTTTTTTTCTTATCTTGGCTTTCTAATTAAACTGCTTATCATCATAAAGGCTGTGTTACCTGCATGTTATGTACTGAATATAAAGCAATCATGGAACAGTAATTAAAATTCTTAAACATGCACCCGTTGACTTTACATACAATTAGTTTACTGCAGTGTGTCATTTATTAATAGCACAAGTTTTCAGAACTGAGCCTCTGGTTGGCTATGCAGGGAAAGATGTGTTTGGTAATTACTTTGGCAATGTTTATCTCTTTTGAAAAAAATGCGCTAATACATATCTCTGGAAAGTAATACTGTAAGTAAAAAACATGTTAAATTGAGACTCGGGGAGAGAGGAGGTGTCCTTGCTGGCTGGGGTATTACAGACATGAAGAAAAGGTAATTCTTATCACTCTATTAACAGTATTCGAAAGATGGTTATTCTCATAATTCACAACAGGAGTTTCTTTTTCCTTTTAAAAATTCTTTTGGAGCATAAGATAAGGTGGCTCTTTTCCAGCTGACTGTTTCAGCACGTTTTAGATCCAATTAGCAGACAGTGCAGGGCAGACGCACGCAGGGCCACGGGCCGAAGCTTTGGAAACAGACTTCTTGTTTGTGCTGGGGAATGTGGTGAGTACTCAGGTCAGTTTTTATGGTTTTCTGTGAAGAGGACGTGCCTTTTGAAGGGAAATTTGTGGTTCAGTCTGGAAATGTAGTAGTCGGTAGTCATGTGAAATGATGCCTTAGGTATTAGTATGGGAAATGAGAAGGCATTGCGGTCCTTCTTGTTTTGTACCCCGAGGTCAAACCGAGAGCTTCCAGGGTGGTGACTTGAAGCTCTTTGTTATGTGGTGCCCTGCTGTGGTTTCTTGAGGTAAGCATTTGCTTCTGCAGCTTTTGAAAACTTGTGATTACAGCACATCCAATTACAGGCTCAGTGTGGGCTTTCTGTGTAAAATGTTTTCAGTTGTTCGAAACAGCAGAAATACTTGCAGGTCCTAATTCCTGGCTCTGAGTTGTGTTAGTTAAGTCTCAGAAGCAGGGTGTATTTCATTCGTCCACTTGCAGTTTAAGTTTAGAGTGGCTTGGATTCCTGTATTATGTCAGGTTTGGAAAAATAATTTCCTGGAATAGATCTGTTCGAAAGTGGGAGAAGGAACCTGTTCTTTTGATGTTCTCCAACATACTGGGTTCAGACAAGAAGACAGAGGTTCGGGAGGGTGCCGGAGTTGAAGATGTCACAGCCCAGCTGTGGAGAAACCTAGAACTCGGTTCAGGCAGAAGGGGAGTTGAGATTTCATTGAGAGGGACCTGATGAATAAGGACTCCCTGAAGGAAATAGATTTAAGGAGATGTATGAACGAGATTCCAGAAGTTGTTTGGCATAGAAGAAATAGAATAGTTATCCCCAAATTATAGAGCTTCATAAATAGCAGTAGAGAGGTGCAAGTGGAAGAGTTGAGTTGGATGTGTTAAGAAAGGGCTGTTGGGAGCAAGGGCAATGATAGGAGAGAGTGACAGATGAGCTTTTACTGTCTGCTGAGTCTCTGGTGGCGAAGGTGTGCACCTTGAATGGGAAGTGATTAAAAATACATTATCTCGGCAAAACTGCTCAAAATGGAAATATAGAATCAACAGCAGGCAGGATTGACAATAGTCAAGCTGTGATGTGGCTCAACCTTTCAGGGGCATTTTTTGATTCCATATGGAAAAACAATCTGGACCATTTGGAGAAGGCACCAAAGGGCTTAGCAATAGACCCACCATTGAAGACAACTGAGAAACTGTACTCAAGAAAAGTACAGCAAGATAACAAGCTAAGAAGAAATAAGAGTAGATGGCTGGAGAGGAAACAAGTAGGTGCTTGAAGTCGCACAAGTAACTTTTCACACCACATCCACGTGGCGATCCTTGTCGCTGTCAGTTTTGTATAGGAAGTAATCTTCTCACCTGCGTGACGAAATGACAAAGACTTATTCCTTCGCATGCACGGCTGCTAGGTCCCTCCTGCGTGTGCACTGGGGGGGCAATGCTCCCACAGCCTCTCCGGTTCCCTCCCTTCACACGGGCGTTTGGCAAGGGAAAGGCTGTCTTGTGTGGGCAAATGAACGTGTTCTGCTGGGTTATTAGTTGGCGACTTTTATTCAGATCGTTAAAGAAATGCAGGGAAGCAGTACGAAAGTTCGTTTATTTGCCTTTATGCACAGAATTGGCACCTTCCGTGACTTCCTATGGGGATACTTATATTTACCGTGTGTGGACTTGAAGGAAGGCGTTGTAGAGATATGGATGCATTTATTATTTATTGGTTAGGTCTTGTGCTTTCCCCCAGCATTTGTCAGTAACTGCTATTTTCTGTCACCCACTGGAAGATGGAAAGGATGAGAATTTGCAAGAGTGCCGAGGGAGCATGAACTCTGACTGCCTCTTCCATACTTAATGCGAGTGGATAAATATACAACGTCAGTTCGCAGTGCTGGCGCTCGCTTCGGCCGTGCGAGTCCTCCTTCCCTCTCTTCCTTCCCCGCCTCTCCTAATAGAAGAGGAAAGCCAGGAGAAGTTGTAACGTGACTTTCCCTGTGTGTCGAAGGGGTAGATATTGCCTCCCATGGTGCTGCTTTGATGAATCTATTTTTAGTCAGGGGTTAGATTAGTAAAGCTTGCGCTGGACAGTGTGAAACAGTATTGATCAGACTGACTTCTGCAGCAGGGTGAAAGACAAAAAAAATCAATTAAACCTGTGACCCAGGCATCCTGGTTTATTTTGCTGTGTGCAGAAAAGCAGGCATGCAGCTGTTGCTTGCTTTAACACTCGAAATAAGGTAGAGAAGAGCTGGGAAGGAGCGGGCCACGATGGCAAAAGCAGTGTACAGCAGTAGGGGCCTGTCTGGAGTCGTGAATGGGGAAATGAACATAGAGTTGTGGCAGGGCACGGAATTTAAGCTGGGCGCAGGAAAGAAGAATATACGGAGCAGGATATGCAAAAGTAAAATCTCACCATACAGTAATGGAAGAAGAGGAGAAAATGAGATAAAACTGCATAGGTTTGTGTTGCCGGCTGGAAGCTAGTGCGGATTTTGTTACGTGTGTTCTCTGCAGGTTATTGTAAGAGCTACCTTCAAAGAGGTTTTTTGTTTAAAATTGGGTTTAATGTCATACTATTTTGTTTCTTTGCAAGGTGTACAAAGATCTCAAAATATTTTTGTTATCCCAAACAATTGCTGAAATTCATTAGATGCCATCCTCTGGTGTGTTACTGCTCTGCCGTCACCTGCTTGGTGCTGGGTAGCTCCCTCCCCACCGAGCTCCTTGGTGCTTTCTACACTGGTACTGAATTTTGAAAAATTATTGGTCACACTTCATTATTATGCATTGCTAGATTTCTGTGTTATTCACACATTTGTAAAATGGTGGTAGCATTACCTGACTTTGTGAGGTACTTTGATATCTCAGTATGCAAAATTCTGTGTGAAACTTGACTTCTGTTGTTATGTAAATAGTTTACTGCCATGTAGATTATTTTTTTTTTGTACCAGTTAAATCGAATGATTTTAAAATAATCTGTTTTACTTGCTCAGAATTGTTTGCTCTTCTGCTTGTGCCTGAAGGAATAAAAAGTATTTTCAAACAGAAAATAGACCTTTATATAAATTGGTCTCCTCTTCACCAATAGTACAGAGAGGGTTTAGACAAACTAGCTGAGGATGACGGTTTTTCAAGATCTTTGCTTCTCATCCTTATTTTATCACTTAACTTGCCATTAGGATAGCATGTGTTCGGAAGAAGCACCTAAATGATTAATTTTACCATTTGAATTGTGACCTTTTGTGAAATGTTTATATGATGAACTACAGTAGGAAATAGAAAGATGACACAAGTGCCTTCTGCAGTCCTTCCTAGACATGCGGAGACCTGAACATTTCACATGGTGATTTTGATGTGGTCATAGCTGTGTCTGCACCCTGTCACCTGGTGATCAATATACATATTGCTCGTAACTTAAAAGAAGGAAGATACTCTGTAATCAGAGAAATTAACAACTGAATGAGAGATTGTGGTCAGCTGGTGCCCCCTTTGAGGTCAACGAGAACACAGCTATGTTTATGAGTTTTGCTAAGAAAGCCAGGAGAAGCTAATTTAATTTGAATTTCTGACACATTTCCAGGAGGAGTAATCAGTGAAGTTGTCAGGATTACCATGTAAGACTTGCGTGTTTTCTGCAGCAAGGATGAGCCCATCCTGATTTAGGTTCTGAATACCTTGCATCAGGAATGTACCCACACATTTTACTCACTCTAGGGTTTTGGTCTTTGTGCAGGAGAGCTCTTGGGTGCATGCTTATGTCTTGTTGACAGAACTAGCTGTGAAGGATGCTTTACTAAATTCTTATTGGGGTTTGCTCTGTTTCTTTAAATGTATCACTGATTTTCCGGCTTAGGAGTTCCAAACACCATTTGGGGTGAGACGTATTGCTGAAAACGTGGGGGTTTTCCCATGATTTTTATTCCAACCAAAAGTGGGAGTGTTTCTTAAAAAGGCTTTGTTCTTAGATGATAACCCAGTTATGAGGGATGCGTAGCATCCAGACTTCTGGGTAGCTAAAATACTTGACTTTTTAGTTCACATTTGTAGCTTGAGACAGGACTCACTCTTGTTTTCCCTGAGCTGACAATGTTGTTGCTCGCTGCATGATAAAGTATGTTTCCTAATTTATTTGACCATCACTGTTTGGATCCCTGAAGCATTACAGTAAATCCCAAACGTGTCTGCTGACGGGGAGGAGAACAACCTTACAGCTTCTGGCTAGTCACTCCAGTGACACGGCAAGGTCACTCTCGAAGGCAGTAACTTTTGGAGAAGACCACAGTGGGACAGAGAAATACGTCTTGTTACATGCAGGTAGCGTTTAACAGTAGAAAAATTGTTGTCTTTTGCGAGAAGTCAATGACTCTTTCAGAAAACTTGTGATTCAGGAGCTGGGGGAAGGCAGGCATTGTTTGCCAGAGCAACCTTAACATCCCCTTACAGTATGTCTGTCAGCTGTGCGAGGGCTAATTTATCATGTAAAGTGTATGCTACTTATGTCACATTTTACTGTCTGTTCATTTGTTTTGATAATCAAGATCTTGACAGATTTGTCCCACGTGGTAGGATTTATAGGAGGGATTTTCTTATCACTGAATTAAGTTGATACATATAATCCTAGTGTCCTGCACAAGAACTGAATAGAAATGAAAGAGATTCAGACTAAATGTGAAGGTCTTGCAGAAAAACAAACCCCCCCACCCCCCAATCCGTTATTCTCCTTGATTCCCCCCCCCCCCCCCCCCCCCCCCCCCCCCCCCCGTGATTTGTTTCATATCTCTACAGGAGCAATCACAGAGAAGAGAATAAGCATTGACTTTGAGAAGGTTAAATATTTCCCCTTCTGTTAAAAGATCTTTCTGTTTTATAAGGTGAGAAGTGTAATTCTGTAAAAATGAAACACAAGTGAGTTTTGGAAATGTGCTGCTTTTCCCTCCAGTGTACACACTCACATACTTACTGCCTGCAGTTTGAAACCTGATAAGTAAATTCATTTTTCACAGATGTCACTTCCTCCCCTGTGGTAAATGAGAGCATCTTTCTCTGCTGTCTGAAGACAACGAGTTGAAAATGTGGGGGCTGACTTCTTATGGACAAGTAGAAACGTGGACAGATTTAGCCACAGGAGATGCCTACCTGGCCTGAAGCCCATTGTTTTCCTTTTGAGGTTAAATGATTCGGTAGTACTGAAATTGTCTCCGGAGAATATGAGATTAGGTTTATCTATTTTTGTATTACAGCAGAGTGCTTTGGCCTGAGTGGGTAAGTGGATGGGTAGGTGCGGGGGCACAGAGAAGGTACGTGTCTGTCTGTGAGCATCTTTAAACTCTTACAAGTGTAAGTACAGGATCTGGCTTACCGGAGGAGCTGACAACGGTTGTTCAAGTGGCCTTGAACTTTTTGAGATAGAGAACTCCAAACAATAGCTCCTAAAATATCTATCCTGCAAGGATATAATTTTATTTTATTATTATTTTTAAGAAATAGCATTGTTCGCTTTTGGTAAAGTATAAAGGTACCAAGGGCACTCACTGCACTGTTGGACAAAGGAAGGTGGACGTTTTCTAGTAAGTAAATACATTCAGATAAATCACAGAATAACGGAATGGTTTGGGTTGGAAGAGACCTTTAAGGATCATCCTTTTCCCAGCCCTAGGACTGGAGAGAACATCAGTGGAGAATTACAAAGCAGAGATTCTTTGAGCAGGAGACTTCTGTTTCATTTCTCATCGTATTTCTCTGTCCTAGACTCTGCTTTATCTTTATTTATGACTGATATTGACAACCGAAATACACTAGGGAGCTCGGGCGTGTATTTCAAGAGGAGCATATTTTGAAATCCAAAATGCAAAAATTCAGGGAGATAGTGTTTTCACTGCATGAAAGTTTAACTGGGAAGGATTTTCATCCCAGCTGAATTGCACTGGTGTTGCTGCTATTTCATCTATTAATACTTACCGGTGAGGAAGGTGCTAAGGGGTTCATCTTCAGAACGCACTGGGGGTTTTTAACTGCTTCAGTCTTGGTAAAGTGAATGAGACCCACGCGTCTACAATTCCTGCTTCCCACCTGAAGGTTTCTTTTAAGTGATTTTGGTGTTTGTAGGGTTTCAGATGGCTTTTGTGCCAAATACTAGGTAAGCGCTTGGCTTTAATTTGCGCCATTCTTTGACTGTAGTGCGACCGAATGCTTTTCCTCTGCCGTACGTTGTCCTTTGGCTATTTTAGGAAGCTGTCTTCAAAAAGTGGTTTTAATGCCACTGTCCAGAGGGCTCAGACGAACCAGAAGTCCCGCCGTGCTGCCGTAACGCCGAAGCGGAGCGCAGGGGGGGCAGCGGCGGAGCAGAGGCTGGGCGGCAGAGGTGTCCCTGCGGCCGGGGCACCAAGGGCCAGGCGGGCACCCACCCCTGGAAACCGCCGGCGTGTGACAGATCTCCCCTCCAAAGCTGACAAGCTCTTGGGTTTGACTTTTTATTCCAGGAGGAAAAAGCGGATTTCAGACTAAGGATCTGAAATTTCGTTCAGAGAGAAAGCAGGATTTGCTATGCTAATTTCTTTTCCACAGGACATCAAAATAGAAGAAAAAGAGGCATCGTTAATCGGATTTCATTTGTCTGCATCCGTGTGGCTCTGCAGGAGTTTTTTCACTCTTTCTATCGTTTTTCTTCCTCGCTCCTTGTACCCGAGTTCAGACCTGGCGTTGCTGTTTCACGATGCCCTGGGTGAGCGCTGCGGGGAGCTGGGGTTTGGGGAGGGGGGGGGTGCATGCTGGCGAGGCTGAGGTCCGGCGTGCCGCGGGGGCTCGGGGTACCCCGACACCAGCGGAGCAGCTGGCGCGGGGTCCCAGCGGTGCCGGCACCCGGCTCTGCCCAGGCAGCCAGCCGGGTCAGCGTCCAGCAGACCCCCGCACCTCCCCGACAGCTGGCACGGTAACAAAACACCAGCGATTTGCAGAGAAAGAGACATCTAATAACATTAATTTTCTTCTGGAGCAGACGGTAAGGTAACTAAAGCCAGGTTGTTTGGGCTTCGTTGGGATTTTTACCTAATGATCTTCTAGAAAGCAGGTGCACTGGCAGTGATTTTAAGCTTTAGAAAGCCCAAACAGCGTACAAAGTAAACCTTTGACGCTGTGGGGATTTCATAGGAGGGGGGGCCACATTAGTTTTAGATCATTACAAAGCATTTGCTGACTACAACAGAATTAATGGCGCTTTTATGGTAGTCAGCTAATGACTGTCAACAAACAGAGTTGATTTCAGTTCAAATTGTAATTTTAAATCAAACTAGCCAGCTGTCAGACACGGGAGTGGTGCGGATGGTTCCTCCTGCAGTATCGTGTGGTGCCGCTCCTGCATCCATCATTCTATCAGGTGTGTGTGGGGAGCCAGATTTGAGATTCAATCACGTACGCCACCTAATACTAATTTTAGGGTGATGAAGTCATGATTAGTTACACAAAACCAAACAACTCGCCTCTGCCTCACTACTCCTTTGAAGACTTAGGTCATTTCTATGCTGCAAAATTATTTTTTACTCTAGTAACACGAACTTCTGACAGTTATATTACAACATCTTTATGCTTTGGCAAAGGAGGAAAGCAGCTGCTTTTATGGTCTGATTTGGTACAAGTCTCCTTTTGAGCTTCAATACCATGAAAATCCATTCAAGGCCATGAAAACTTCCTTAATCCCGGGGTGTTTTCCTAGGGCACAGTAGGCCATTTATATGAGGCAAGACAGAATAATCTATTATATTGTATGTATCCCTCAACAGTTCTTCCAGATTGTCAATTGTATGAGCTTTGAAAGTGAACAGTTAAGTGTCTGTATTGGTAAATATGTCTCTGTAATGGTAGTGCATTACTCATGACAGGCTACTCCTCTCAGCATCTTTACCTCACTTCTGAAATACTCCCATGTGCCAAAACTACGCTTGTAGATTAATCCAAATAATGGTACTTAAACTGGAAGGCAACCAAAAAGGAAATAGTCCGATCTACCTCTAGCTAGCATATTTTAGCCACTCTGGGATGAAGACATGTTCAACCATCACCCTGGCCTGAGTATCTCTCTTGTTTAGTTTTTCTAATCCCTCAAATTGCTGCAATTGTCATTTTTAGCAAGGGACTTTTTCAAGTCATGAGTAATTTTTTCTTTTGTACTTTTATACTGATTAGCACACCATGAGTATTACTTAAAACTTTTAATTAAGAAACCACACAAGACATTTTAATTACATTTGAGTACTGGAGACTGCGAGGGTGGCCCTAGCAGGAGAACTTGGATGGGTGTAAGAGCCCTCCATAATACATTCTTTGAAAAGCTCTGAAAAGTCTTAGAAGGTTCATTGAATTAATGCTCTTGCAAGATAGGTGTTACTTATTTTATAAGAATGTTAAAAGGAAGAGCTTTTCTAATGATGCAGGTATCAGAGGAAAGAACAGAGCCAAGGAGTCCTCACCACTGCTCTCATCCTCTGAACCAGTTCCTGCTGCTTCAGCATTTGAATTAGAGTTTTGAACTGTGAGCTTAGTTTCTCACTGAGGCGTTTCATTGATATTTGCCTTTGTTTGGTCTGGGCCTGAAGTTGGCATGTAATATCTTAGTTCCAGACAGTCTTTCTTTCCCACACAGATATAAAAAAAAAAAGCTCAGATTTAATCTTCAGGTGTGGAGAAAAATTCCAATTTTTTTTTTTTTTTTTTTTTTTTTTTTTTTTAACAGATGTAGCTTGAAAAGCTTTGAAAGCAGTGAGGACAATAATAAAGTCTATTTCTATAAATATGTTTGAAGTCCGAAGTCATTATGCAATCATTAATAAAGCCTTGTAATGCAGATGGACTATATGGTGTATTACCAGCTAACGTTAGCTAAGGAACTTTCAGTATAGTACATATTCTAGCTTTTTGTGCAAGAACTGGTAAATTTGGAGCTTTAGAATTGAATTAGTAAAGGGATCCTATTGCCAATATTAGATTTCTGAAGAGGTCAACAACAAAACACAGGCAAGCATCAGCAAGGGGATGCACGGTGAGAAATCTCGTTGTTGCACTCTCTCTCATAGCTCCCAGGAGTCAGTGAATTATGGGCTTCCTAAGCAGGCAGATGACTACTGACAGTTATCTGTCGTTAAGTTGTCTAATACCTTTTTGAACCCTTTTCCTGCTTTTTTGCTTCCAGTGAGTTTTGGTAATGAGTTCCACAGTCAAATTACTTGGAAAAAAAATCCAGACTTCCTTTTGTTGCTTTAAATGTATTGTCTGATTATTTCATTTTGTATTGTGAGAAGGAATGGCTTCCATACGAGTAAAAAAAACCATAGATTAAGATGAAAGATGCAGGGAAAGTGAACTATTACACATCTGTGTTTCTCATCTATTCTTCATAGCTCTTCCATTTCCATTAAGTGATTTAGAGATGGAAAGACCAGGACTGCTGGCTGTATTCAAATGTGGGTATTGCTGGGGTTTGTGCAGCTTCATGACGATAGTTTCTGCTCCGTTGTCTTTTCCTAAAATTCCTCACGTTCTGCTTGACTTCTTACTGTGGTTAAGCATTGAACCTGTAGTTCAAGGAAACTATCCACAACTCCATATCTATTCTCTGAGTAGAAATAACTACCTTAGAGACTCTGGATATTTTAGCAATGTTTCCTAAGTGCATTATTTAATGTTTATTGACATGGGACTTCGTATCCCAGTTTATCTATAATCAGAGTTTTTTTTCCACAACTCTGTTCAGCCATTTTAGGTTTGGCTATCCTGAATGAAATTTTGTCATTTTCTTTAAATCCTTTCAAGCTCATTTATGAGTAATTCTACTCTGTACACTCCATAGTGTTGAAACTCTCTAGTGCAGTAAAGAGCTATCGGTCTGGTTTCACATGATCACATGGTTAAAAAAAAGTAAAGATGTGTCAGATAGTTTCCTTATAATTAACTGATGAGGCAGAGAAAGTCAAGAGAAAGTCTAGTTTCTTTTAGAATTTGTGAACCCTAAGTCCTTAGTTTAGAGAAGACTCTTAGGGCCAGCATTGGCCGATTTTCTCCATTTAACTGACACCGTCCATTTGATGTCTTTATGGATTCCCAAGGCCTTAAAGTTCAGTATAGACATTATTTGGTGTTCTGCAACACTTCTGTAATTCATTATGGCAGCAGTTTAAGAAACAATAAGGAAGCCACTCAGAGTAAAAACCTCAGAAAAGAATATCCTGGATGAAACTTTGCAAAAAGAGAAAAAAAGATATCTTAGTCTGAAGTTTGGCCAGTAGACCCGGAAAAGAAATGGTATTTTTCCCAAAGAAAGCTAGCCAGACCATTCACATGGGAGTGGTAGATAAACAGGGGTTCATTAGATTCCACCCCCTCCCCCACACACACTGTGTAGAACAAAACGGATGAGTAGCTCTTGTGTTGTAAGCAATCGTGGCAGAGAAGGTTCCTCACGTGCTTGCTTTCCATTTCTCTCTAGACATGTATTTACATTTTGGACCAGGAATCCCACAGATCTGTGTTAATTTAACCACGGATGGGAAAAAAAAAAAAATCAATAGAGTGGACTTGTGTCGTATGATGTTGTAGGTGCTCCCTACCTCCCAGGAGGCATCTGAGCCTAATGGAAGATTTCACACACGAAGCCTATTTGATTTACAATCAGGTAGACCTGGATAGTCTTCAGATAAACTACAATCCTTCTGGGAAATACAGAACGTGGGAATTCCATGTCCTGTCTTTTCTCCTACCACCCTTATTCTTGCTGTGACTTCGAGCAGTGCGCGAAGTCTCAGTGGCTGTGCTAAAGGATATGAGTTTAAGCAAGTGTCTTTCCTATGGACGTAAATTAATGTTCCTGCAAATGTTGCATTTTATTGTAGATACACATTCTTATGTTTTTTAATCGTGCATTTTGTAAATGTGTTCTGATGTCTGTGGAAAACGTGTAGTGCATTTTTACCTTGAGATAGGTTTTCATTATCTTTTGTAGGGAGTGTGGTTAAATTTTCCAGTTTTTTATATTTGAAAAAATCCATTTTAATGGAGCCTAGGCCCATTTCAATGAATCCGTACTTCCATAGTTTGCACCTTCATTTAGCCTACTGAGTAATATACATTATGTTATTTTAGAGTTCAAGCTGGTTAGCTTGTATGCAAATTCTGAGTCTTTGGGTTACATTTACTGAAGGTTTTTAAGTTTTTCTCTGCAATCATAGGGCTGGAAAATTCCTTGTTTTTCTAATATGCAAACTGACTATGCATACAATCACCTGATTTTCCAGCAGGTGGGGCTTTACGAAAAACACTAATTATCACGACGAGCTAAAAGATCTGGCCAGACTGAGGTCAAGCCTTAAGAGTTCGAGCCTTTGTTTAGCACAGCGGGGATAAGCAAAGGGTTTCTCCAACTCCCTTTTTCTTATGATATTTTTGGTTTACAGGTATGCAGCTCTAAGACTATAAATTGCATTGCCATCTATTCTGTGAGCTAAATTTCTGGTAAATCTTCCAAATGTATAAAGTAAATGCAGTGTGGTTGGTAAATTCAGGAGGAGAGTGTCCATTCAAGGGATGCAAAGGAAACTTGGAATTCTGCATTTGCCTCGCTGGGTTTCACCACTGAGTTTGGACCAACAACTTCATTATCCTCACTTAAAAGCAATGTTATATTTTATCATATGTTTTTTAGCTGTGTGATAAAGAAGATACAAAGGAATGAGCGGCCTTTAATTTGTACTGTCATTGCCTTGAATTTTTTTCAATGATCAACTTTCAAGCATGGGTGCTTATAATTAGATGCTTCTATATCTCAATGAGGAAACTATATACCAAATGTGTAAGTCATCTCCTAGATACTTAAAATGAGTTAGGGGATCTAAACAAGGGCACCTTGTTTGAAAATGTTAACAGAAATTTTGCTGTAACTCTCCTGAAATTAAACTCTATCCCTTTGCATTATTGCATTCCTGGTTTGACTATAAATTATGATTTTAGTCTTTATGGTAACATTAAATTGTAGGTGATGAACATGGAGAACTCCACAATCAAGAAAAGCATTGAATTATTCAAATATCTTTGAATTACATGTAGAATAAGAATTACTTGATTATGTTTTAGTACCTTTTTGGTCCCTTTAGCTACAAATTTGATGCTGGAGGTGGATTAAGAGGAGGGAGAGAAGGAAGGAAAGAAAAACATTGCTTTCTCCCCAACATCAAATTCAACTTGACGAAAGCACATCCTATATTTCATTTTAGTCATTAGTTCAATCAAGTTTTGCCTTGAATGTCATTCTGTGCTGCACAAAGTTTGGTATTTTGACCACATGTAAAATCAAAGCAGGACGTTTAGATGGTGCTCAAGAACCTGGAAGTACACCTATCCTTCTCAAATAAATCTGTTCAGCCCTGCAGACTGTGGCCATTAGTGGCCGCAGAAGCAGAAGACGGAACCCTTTTACTCTCTGTATGGGCAGAGGGCAGGCACTTGATAAATGAACGGAGAAGCCTATGTCGGCTTCAGAGAAGGAAACAAAAGAACCAGAGGAAGAGCAATGAAAAAAGAGACCGTCAGGGGAAACTGCTGAAAGATTAACTCTAGTTTTCCATTGCTTATTTTCTCTGTTGGTTTTTGTTGTTGTTGTTGTTGTTGTTTGTTTGTTTCTTGTACCTATACAACTGGACTCCTGTAGTAATATATCCTCCCCCCCACCTTTTTTAAAGACTAATTTTAAGGGACTATCAAAAATATAGCAGGGTAAATCATGTCTCCTCTTACGAATGTAGTTTAGCTTTCAGACTGTGTACGTGTCAAAGGGAGAAGTTGTGTCAGTGGAAGGAAGGAACACTTTCATCGAAAGATGGCATGGTTGTCCTTGCATGACTGTTGTCTAGTTCATTGATCTGACTTTCTTAAGTTCAGAATTTACACATCTGAGAATCCTTCTGCACCTCACAATATAGAAACCTTCAAAGATTGAGTTGATGTTTGCTTCATGGGTTTAAACCTCTCAGCATGAACAGCATTTCATGGGAGTGTGGAAGAGGAGAACAGAGGCTGATTCTTTCTAACAACGATGAACCTGCCTCTGTGGCTCGGCTTTGAAACCCTTGGACTTTGGGAAGCTCAGAACCAAACTTGCCTGCTCAGGTTCTTCCACCAAATAAAAATTAATCTTGCTGTTATGTTTCAGGACAGTGCTGGAAGCCGATACGAGAAGAGCTTGCTCTGTTAATGGTCATTATATGATTCTTCCTGACTCTGCTCATTTATTAAAGGAGATGAAATTTATTTAAGATTTAGTCTCAACCTATCTGTAATTTTACATAGAGGTTCTAGGAAACTTTACTAATACGCAGAGTTCGCAGTAACGGTCCCGTTTTTCCTGTAGGTTTCTCTGCTTGGCTTTCATCCCGGCTGTTAGGTAAAATTAAGGCCCAGAAAATCGGATTATTACATCCCAAGGGGCAGGACTGATAAGCAGCACGTGATTGTTGATCTGCTTGCCTACCCGGTGTTGGTGGTGTTTGAGGTGCTGCTAGATGCAAAGCCAATTTGTTAACAATTAGTGCTCATTAGAATCATTTCCTGTTATCGATTTTAAATGTTTGACAAAGCACTTTTAGGAAACTGCACCCCTGCCCCCCCCCCCCCCCCCCCCCAAAAAAATAGTAGCTGTACATCAGTGCTTAGTAATTACAACTCTTTAGGGCCCAGTGTCAATCTTAACTAACTGGTTTCATTGGTTTCCAGGTAATTATTTCTGCTTTGGATCCCACCTGCTATCCCCTCCAGATTAAAGATGCTTGGAAACAAGGACATAGTTCTTGATTAGCAGAGTTGCTGAGAAAGGAGTGATAAAACAAAACCAACTTTTTTTCTGTCTCGGTTTGTCCTGGCTTGGGTATCTTGCATAACTACCAATGGATTACATGATATACAATATAGGAATTAATGTCAGCCTGGAATTAAGTGTGATTTCCATTGGCCTTAATATTTAACATGTGGGTTTAATTTTAAATGCATCCTTGCCTTTATACACACATTGAGAATTGTGGACCCATTAAAATCTAATTTACAAATGGTAAAATTAGATATAATGGCATGTTATAATAAAAGCTTTGATATCTAGGAGTCCAAGAGGGTATATCTGTTGCATTTCTTAGAAATTGGGGCTATAATTACTATTAATCTGTTTTACATGCCAGAAGAGACTTGAACGCGAGATTATTTAATAAACAGTACAATGTGAGTATACATGCAAAAAGCACCAGATCAGGCACACCTGCATTTCCACATATACTGGATGCGTATGACGAGTTGTTATAGACGCATGCCTTTTATGAGTACGCTGGAATTTTGGCTACATTTGGCAATGTCAAAGGTGAAGCTAGCAGTATAGCCATCTGGGTTAATTTTCTCTTCTTCCTTCTTCGCTTTAAATTTTTAGCAACATCAGCTCAGGTTTCACAAGCACTCTCCTAAAACGCTTGCCAATATTTTAAAATATATTCCGTGATCCCTGTTGCACAAGGTGGAGACCTAACATAAGACTTGACTTGTGCCTTTCCCACCCCCGTTCATGAATTAGTCTCCCAATTACTGTAAAAATTAAGGCAAGTGTGGGTGAAATACACGAGGCTTAGTCCCTCTAACCTTAATAAACAGAGATGGTATTGACACAAGTGAATTTTGTTTAACCACAGTACATTTGCTTCTTAATTAGTGAATATTCATCTGTCATCAGCGGCAGCTATGACACCCCTCCCCGCTAACACATTCTGTCATAAATAATCAATGAGAGGCTATTAATATTCATGAGTGAGAATCTGTGTAGTCATGTGCACTGATGCAGAGACAGGGGGAGTGTTGCCATGAACTGAGTCGAAACTCTGTGTGTGTATACGTGAGTGTAAGATAGTTAGGGAAAGGGAAGAAGAGCATGCTGCTACACACTGCCCTGCCTTGTGCTTCCAGCTAACAGTGGCGTGCCTGTGTTTCGGGGCTGGAGTGACTGATGAAAAACAGTAGTCAAGTCTGGAGGGTGATTCCCTGTCAGTGCATTTGCCTTTCAGTGCTGGGGAAATTAGAGGCTTTGCTCTTGTGTTGCTTATTAGGATGGGCTGCAATCTGTGCACTTTTCAGAAGAGAGAGGAGCACTACAAACTGCTCTATGAAGTTTCACAGGTGAGTGCAGAGGATATTACTAGCATCTCCAGAGTAAAAATGGGTGTTCTTTACAGAGAGTAAGTAGAGATGCTTTTGTTTTGCTGTGCCTTTTTTTTTTCCCTTTGCAAAATTGCTAAGTTGTTTTGAGGGGGGGGGTGGGGGTGGTAATTATTAGTATTTTGGGTGCCTGTTGTTTTCTGCTGGTTTGCCACTCCCCCTTCAGATGACTTCCTGTGGGATTCTTTTAACATTTTTGTGCATCTTCTGCCAAGATGTCAGTCATATAGCAGCAGTCTCACTGAACCGTATCGGTGATGTTTTAAGGGAGCCCTCGGCTTTGGTAATAAGACTGATTTCAGATAAGTTGCACTGCTGCCTCTGAAAGCGTTAGGTCTGTCATCTCAGGTATTTCTAAGTTAAGGAACAAAGTTTTTATGGCATGTCTGTGGTGGCCAAGAAGTATGTTAAATTTTGAGATTAATTAATTAAAATTGAAATGATGCTGAAACGTGCTTGTCACCTTTAAACAGGTACTGAGTACAACAGGGTTTCCACGGGTGAGGTGTGCTGCTTGTTCTTTCATTGTGTGTGTGTTAGTTCTGTTTACTACTAG
This sequence comes from Aquila chrysaetos chrysaetos, assembly GCF_900496995.4. NCBI lineage: Eukaryota > Metazoa > Chordata > Aves > Accipitriformes > Accipitridae > Aquila > Aquila chrysaetos. The sequence goes on from NC_044008.1 coordinate 32,490,787, forward strand.
ACAAAGATCTTAATCCCATCTAGATATTTTGGTGCCTCTTTCAGCATCATAGCAGTGTGAGTAGCAGTGTGCTGCTACCGTGCTCCCAGCTCCTTCAGAATAAGACGAGAAAAGACGAAACAAGCACTTACCATAATAGCCCCTAATTTTTGCTTGGATCCTATTGAATCAGTATTTGATTTGCAGCTTTTTGTTTGTTTTTTTCCTCTTGGCACAGCAGACCCTCACATACTAAAGTTTAGTGCCTTTCAGCATCTGTTCTCTCCCTCTCTATAATTTGTCCTGGCTTTGACACATTGCTGTTGACGGAGGCTGAACGCTCGCAGTTTTGGACTGCGCTGCTGCTGACAGGCAGCGCGGAGGAGAAGAAACCAGCTTACGGTGTTGGTGGTCTATTGGCACAGCAGCAGCTAAGTGCCCATTGCCGACTGGTTCCCTCCGAGTTCCTCCTGACGTGATTCATTTCACAGTGGGCTAATTACAAAGTGGATTCTCTACACATGAAGCAGCCTCCTCAGTTGCGGTGTTAATGCACATTTTCATGGTAATGTGATCAGAGCCTCATTAGCCAGTTTCCAAAATGATCCTCTGCATTAATTAAATATAAAAATGACTCTTTTTATCACCATAGAGAGGAAGAAGAAGATTAACATTGTTAATTAGTACTGGGGGCAATACCTCTGCATCATTTTTTACCACCGAACCAGCAGGTGTATTCAATCCTAAAAGAGTCTCCGTTTGCAGGTAACCTGCCCGTTGCCTTGCCTGGTGAAGACGGTCTCTAGGTGGAACACTTCCCTTTAGTTCAATAGTTAGTCGTAATACCATCATCGTGTTTTCTTGCAGCAATAGCACAGGGAAAAGCGTAGCAGCACATTTTCTTCTCCTCCCTTTCCCCCTCCCCGGCTCTGGATTGCCAAACTGATGGGAAAGTATAAAATGGTGAGAGTGGAGCAGGTCGGTGTCTGCTTTTCTGTGCCAGGGAATAAGAAATGCAGGTTGTGCTATGAAGGGGATTAGACGTTTCTTAAAGGGCTGCGTGCGTGTAGGGGAAAAAGAGGCTGTGCCTGGTTTAAGGCGAATGCATTTTCAAAATATTCCTTGCAGTAATGTTGCATGGTAATAAATGCTATTGAAATGGTCAGCAAACCCAAAGGTGGGGGTTTTAAGAGATTCTAGAGGAATTCTTCCCTTTACCTGTTATCTTCTCTGCTGTTGAGCTGGAGTGTCTGTGGCTGTGAACAACCAAGGTGCAAAATGAACGAAGGCTTTCACTTTTTACTCTGGTACTTGCCAGATAAAGTGTAATCCCTGGGAGGATCTGAGCGAGTTTCCTTGGGGAGTTGAAATGCAGTGAGCCTGGTGCTGCATCTTGTGCTGTTAGGGAAATGTCACTGATAAGGTGCAGGAGGAGAGCAGAGAAATGACTTAGTGTGCTCGCTGCCAGATCCTGTGTTCATCTGTAAACTCATCCCTATCTTTGTTTCCGTGTGTGCAGGTCAGAGCCCAAAGGATACTGAGCATGTTTTTAACCAGGTGCTGCAGTAGAGATCAGGTAGTATCTCGCACCGTAACTCCTTCTGTGTACAATACTGATTTGCTGCTATGGGAGGGGGAGCAGCAGTAGAATACGATAAATTAAATTAAGCTGAGGCAGGCATTACTACTTGATTTGCAAATCCCTTTTTAACTCTCCAGTCCTGTAATTCCTATACCACAGCCTTGGCTCTTTCATCTGCATGATTTCTGGAGAGCTTGGGACAAGTTAGCCTGTCAGGGACATGAACTGACTGAGGATGAGCTGTGGCTCACTAGCATATGTGGATCAGATAGATTAATTTATATTCATATAGGGAAGCAATCCTAGCCTCATCTCTCACCTTTCCTGCACTAGGCTACCTGATCCTGTGGGTGGTCTGTGCACTCATGTACTTAAAAATACAGTAAACAAAGGAAAGCATGTTTGCAGAGGAAAACCATGCAAGCGCTTACAGTGAGGCATGTTTTCTGCTACTGTCAGATTCAGCACCGGAGAGCTTTTTGTTGTAGAGCTGCTGGGAAATGAAGACATTGTTAGAATATGTATAATTCCTCGCTCTTCCCCCCACCCCCTTCCTCCAGGCTCGTCTGCCTTTCACTGAGATAGCAGTTCGGAGACCACGGAGGCCCCCTCCAAAACCAGCATTTGCTTGCGCGAGGGAGACTTTTATTTTGATAACTGTGTCTCGCACGTGCACATCGGCATTAAAACAAAAAGTCAAATAGTCGTGTTTTAAGAATGAAAGCTTTTGAGATACCACTACACATTGATGAAGGACCCTTGTGCTTCTGAGTGCCTCTTCACCTGTTCTCAGGACATGAGGATGGCTCAGCTTCGCTTCTTGACTTCACCGTGAGAAGGTATCAGGCGCAGCACCCCCCCAGGTCCCCTTCTCCGTATGCCTACCAGTGGAGAAATGGAAGATGTCTCAATTTGAAATTTATGGCCCTACATGCTACTTTGTGGGGCACTTTATTATTATTATTTCCTGTGTGCTGTATAAGCAGGATTGAGCTAATGAGGGTGCAGCCAGGAAGTCTACGTCGAGTCACTTAGAGAAGGTGGGACCTGGTGTGTGCTCATGTCCATTAGCAGCAGACCTCTGCCATTCTCAGCTGATTTTTTTCTTGTGCTGTTGGGGTGAGAGAAGTGAGCTTAAGTCATTTGTTAGCTGCATGATGAGGACTCTTCCTGTTTAGCGGAAAGGGTAAGAGAAATACGGCCAGGATTGGAGGGAATGAAACTGAAACACCATCTGATCAATTGTCCGCAGTGATCTTTAGTAGCCTTGTGTGAGACTCAAGGAAATGCAAATTTTTCACAGAATTCTCTGGATATCATATGGAAATCATTTCCATTTGCCGGAATTTTTATGCTTTGTTTTCAAAATGTGCGGTTAACTCAGAGAAAAAGAGGGGACAGAGAGAGAGAACACAGTACTTTTGGAGGTCAACTAAAGACCAGTGTGAACTTCTTTTTTGAGTTACATGTTAAGAAGCAGTCCTGGCTCAGGTGAGCTCAGAATCGAAAGGGAGAAAGAAGAGCTAGAAGGGTAAGCAGAAGCAGTCTGGGATGGCTCACGAAGTCATTGGTGGAGCTGGGATTAAAACTAGAAGGTTGCACATTTATATTTCACATTTGACCTGAGTTGATAGTAGAGCCTGCTTGCAGTGTTTTTGAATCCTCTGAAGACTGATTATGCAGTTTGCTTCTCATGTTGGTTTCCACAATTAGCATAAATCTCAAATTTTCACCAGTTCAGAGTTCTGATTTTATGTTCATTTTGATATCCCTTAGGCTACTTGAAGTCCTGAGTTTTAGTGGTACACCTCTTGAATTTCAAAGGTGTTCACAAGAGAGACATCAAGCCTGCCCACTGAAACAGCAGAGGCACTTCTGTATTTTTCAGGAGATGCTGCTTATAGCTGGCATTGGAATAGGAGAGAAGGCTGGGGACCAAGCAGTGTTCCCTGTCACTGGCACCTGTCTTCTCTGGTCTTGATGAAGTTTGGGTTTATTCAAGGGATTAAATAGACTAGATGATGTGATCCTTATTTTCCTTCTGAACCAACCTCCAGCCACTAGCATACGTTTTTGGTACTTATGCCGTGTGAGGTATTTACGTGACAACTCCTCGGTGCGGTGTTTGCCATTAGCTCTCATTCTTTTCTGGAGATACCTGCCGGCAGCTTTTGTGTCATCTTTGTTTGCTGGATATCAGTGCCACCTCCAAATGCTCCTCATGAATTTCACCAGCAATAGGAAAGTACTATCTTGCGCTGCATGCATCAGCACAAACACGTTTTTGGGTCCATTTATATCTAAGTTCCATTTTTAATAGAAATTCTGTGGCAGGACACTTTTACCTCTGGAGAACATGAAAGGAGAAAATTCTAAATTCAATTGTCTGGAAATTAGTTGAATTATCTGAGTTGAATTAAATCAGTAGCAAAAGTAGATATGGTTTGATCGTGCTGCATTTCCTAGCTTTTCCTTCTTGCTCCTCTCTAAATTTTTAAACAAAACAATTGGGAACCCCCTGATTCGTATTTTTTCTAAGCAGCTCTTCTGAATACTGATTTATCTGTTTGAGAAGTGCAGAAATTAATTTTGAGGTGTTGAAGAAGTCAACAAACTTGTAGGAGTACTGTTTCCTCTCAGTTTAACTGAACAATTTTAGAGCTCTGCTCTATGTAGTTCCCCTCAAAGCTGCAGTCTCGTATTAGTAGAGCAATGTATTTATGCTAAAAATATAATCAAGTAAAGCTTGTCATGTTTCTAGCCACGTCCTAGAAGCTTGCTTGGAATTTCCTTAAAGAACCTCTGCTGCACTGAAAAAGACTTTAAAAACCGAGTTCATAAAAGTTGACTTCTACAGATAAGAGATGGTCTTTGTGGTTAGCAGACACAGCTTTCGTGGTTCTTCTGTTTCCTCGCTTATTTACTTTACACTGATAATTGAGCAGCGTTCATCCAAATAACTGATGCCATTGCCATAGCGTTTCTACAGGCTGTACTCAAAGAGACACCAGTGTTGGGGCATTGCTAACAACTGAGCTCTCGCTCTTGGTGCAGGAGCTCACCATCCCACACTGGGTACTGGTCCGTGGACCTAGGGAGCGTTGCCCGCCCAGCGGTAACCGGCCCCAGAGCCCCGGGCACCCACGCCTCTGCTCTGTGCTTTGAGTCACCACATGCCAATTGCTTAAAAGAGAAGATAACGTCTGAAAGGCCACCTCTTGTCTGGATTGAGTCTCTCACTGCAGAGCTGTGTTTAGGTGTGAAGGCTCCCTGAGGAGTTCTTGGAGGATTGTGCCATGGAGATTTGGGTCTGGGGACATGTAGGCTGCTTAAAATAACCAGCTCTGGCCGCCCGGATGGATGGTGGCTGTGGAGAAGACACCCATGCATACAAGTAGGCATGTAAGGAAGTCATCATCTCATTTCCTAAACCCCTTAGCAGGATTTGGGGGATCATTCTTTTGAACATGACACCTGAATTCTATGCTAAGTACCTAAGTGATATTTTGGATCTCACGCCAACTGCCTTTGATAAAATGCCTTTTTTTTTTTTCTGATAAAATCCAGGAAACTCTGAAGTGTTGCCACTGACTTCACTGGGGCCAGACTTTCATTTTCTGTCCTTGTTTACTGTCTTGTAAAAGGCATATAGTTCCTGCACATACCTCAAGAGTAAGAATAAAGAAAGAGCCCTGAGATAAGAAAGCAGACAATGGTATGTGAGATAAGAATTCAGGGGATGGGTACAACAGAGGCAGCTATAAAAAGCTGCACCAAGATTATATCAGTAATCTGCAGGGATATGCAATGCCATGAAAACTAAAAAAGTGGTTGAGGTACTGAATAGCATGATTTTCTCTGTCGTTTTGCTGTTCCTGGCATCTTGAATTTAACAGTGGGGATTAAGGATTCTTCTAATGATCAGCTTTTTATACATTTTTTACGGAGCTATCCATTCTTGAGGCTTGCTTCCTGATGTGGTTTGGTATGGATATAATCCTCAGGCCTAATGCAAAACGTATCTTTTTGTGAGTCTTATACACCAGCGATGGGATGTGATTTAGCCAGTCTTGCTACGTTGAGCATTCACAGACTGGTAACTGCTGAAGAAGCGTATTTTAGGGGTTCAGTATTTTTGGTTTGTGGTTCATTGAAAGGGAGTGCATTAAAATGTCAGCCAAACACCCTGCCAAGTGTATGTCAAGAGTTAATTGTGAGTCGGTTGTTTCACCGGTTTGCTCTCAAGAGCTAAGAGCTTAATGGAGACATGTACAGCAGGGCTTGCTGATAACCAGCAGTTCTTCCACCCCTAGGGATTTGGTGAGGTCTCATAAAAATAATTAAAAAAAAGAAGCTGAAAAATGCTTGGATCTTTGCCTTTAAGGCTATTTAACTTCAGAGTGTGTTTAACCTGTTATTTTAAAGGACATGAGCTTCTTGTAATAGTACTTGCTTTTCTGTCTACCCCATAACTTTAAACCCACTGAACAGGTTCAACCACAAAGGCTTTTCTCACCTTCTAGGTTCATGCAAAGTAGTTTGATGATACTATTAGGAAGATCTTTTTGTTTTGTTTTATTTTGGGGTTTTTTTCAGGAGCAAGAGGATTTCCTAGTTTGCAAACGTCACCTCAGAATATCAAGACATGAAAGAATTTAAAAATTTAGATGCGGATTATTCTTTATACACGTACTTCGTGGTTGCAGTGAGGATAGTTACTTGCTATTTTGTGTGTGTAATAAGCTTGTCATTTGTTTTACTTTGGTCAATAATTGTAACAAAAATCAGTCTGTTAAGAGAGGATATTAGATCAGTAACTGTTAAAAGGTTATCTATAATTCTTTTATCATAAACAGTGGGTCAGAAGGATGCTTTTATGCCGTGGACTGAACCTAGAAATGGAATTGCAGTGTCTTCATATAATGCACTGCAAACTCTCTCTTATAGTTGTTTGTATTTTAGTTTAAAATACTGGTGTGGACACGCAGAGGACAGTGTGGCTATTTGGCCATGATAGGATAATGTAGACTTGCATGACCCTCACTGTTGTGGGTTTTTATTGTTTCACTCTGAGGAAGTTAGGAAATTCTACATATCCTTCTTCTCTCAGGTGGAAAAAAATAATTCATTCCTTTTCCTCCAGGACGAATGTTGGGGTTTTTTTTGGTTTTTGTCTGTTCTGTTGTTTGTTGGTTTTTTTTTTTAACCAACAGAAGTAAACCCTGATAATCAGCAAAGTGAAGCCAAACAAAGATTCGTTTTCCTTTGTTTTGTGGTCTGATTGTTTACAGTAGCAGTTTATTCCCTAGAGGTTTTAGCCATGAAGTTTAACCTCTGAAACAACATAAGCACAGTGGAACGAGTAATCTGCTAAACTATCATGTCATATGTAGAATTCCTGTGCTTCATGTGTATTAATGTCAGAGTTGAACCTGAGAGGGCTTAATTTGCAAAAGTCTACAAGCATCTTTAATTTGTCTAGATACAACTTAGTTTTTGTGTTCTTCACCCAGCTGGAGAATTTATTCTGTTTTGTTTCATATCTCTTAGTATTTGGGGGGGTGGGGTGGTGTTTCATATGGTTTTGTTGGTTTTTTTTTTCCTATCCCCTGGAATCATACTGTTTTCAAAAAACCACTTTTCATTAAAAGTAGCCTCACTTATGATCAATGAGAAAAGTTTGCAAATATCAATCAGGTTTAGTTTACAGTTTAGGAAATTTAAAAGGAATTAGGATGAACTTGAAAAATAATGTCTAGAAACAGTCTAAATTCTTGAGCGTTTGGTGGTCTTCTGCATGTCTAGGGTAGGCATCATTGCCTGAGAGGTGAGGCTGAGACCCACCCGTGTGGGGCTAGCAGCTGTGCATGGCCCTAAGGAGGAGGAAGATGTTCGCCTCTGGACTTTTAGGGCTTGTCCACAGACATCAGTGCCAACAGGAGCCAGCCGTGGCTGTGTCAGCACGTCACGGCGTGCTTGAGACCCTGGCCGGTTTCTGGCTCGGACGGCAGGTTCTGCCCTGCCTCCGCTGCCATGCCTGCAGGGACCGTCCCGCTTGCAAATGTCAGCGCAGCTTCTGTGTCCGCCTGCAGCGAACTGGTGAGGCTCCTGGGAAAGATCCACAGACTTACCGGGTGTTCGATTGCCTTCTGATGTCGGAAAGAAAAATGAACTGTGGTGCCAGGACCTGTGTCCTGAGGACCAAGGGGAGTACGGGAATGGGTGAACTTCGCTAAATCCTTATGAACACTGAACAGCTGAAATAATCCGAGAAAAGGATTATCTTTGGTTACCTGTGATATAACAGAACAATTGACTGGCCTATTTAGTATGTTTGATTGTATTTGTAATGTGCTTTTTGCATATTATAGTGATGGATTTGCAGGGAAAGCTGCTCAGGGAGTAATCATTATTCAGGCCTTTGACTTCCTCATGGCTAGAATGTGAAATATTCAGATTCCTCGTGATATCCGTGGGCATATGAACTGCCAGCTCAAAACAAATTTTAATGGCAAGAAAAGATGGAAGAAAGGGTCAATTATTAGTTAGAGTTCAGCATTTGGAATGCTTTCTCAGAGGTCAGGGTTACTAAAAGTGGGGGTGGCATCTCTCATTGCAACATGGTTTTATGCATTTTTTTAATTTAATTCATCATCTAGTCTACTAATACAATCAGGAAAGACACAGATCCATAAGTTTCTAAATGGGGAATTCCAGAAACCGTGTGGTGTCTGTATTGTTTTTCACTGAGGAATATAATTCCATCAAAATCAAAATGCTTTATAGAAAAATATTTCATCAAAATGTGGTCTTAGAGGAAAAACATGGGAAAGAAATTTCTGGAAATGTCTGAATATTATTTATATATCATCATAGTGAAATATTTAGGTTGACTAACTTCTGAAACATCTTATATTCAGTAGTTTTTAAAATGGTGTGTTATTTCATATAGTATGAAATTTGGAAGCCAAAAGTGAGTCAAGCGTTATTTTATCTTAAAATGTTTTGCTCTTTCCAGAGCTGGGTGTACCATTTGTGAAACCGCAGACCTTCTTCTGACATGGAATTTCCATCCTCTCTGGATTTCCCATTCTGAGATATGTGACTTACTGTGGGAAATTCCTCCCTATGTATAATCTTCTTTACCAGCGTACACTTCATATATAGATTTTGTTAGGGACCAGTCTCGTATCTTGTGGGAGAGAAGGAAAGTATATATAGGAAGAAGCGTTTGTGTCAACAGCTTCCAACAAGGTACTTGTCAGAAAAAGAAAGCACCATCGCCTTCACAGTGTATGTTGTGATGCCAGAGAAGGATGTTGCCCTGTTTAAGAGGATTTGCCAAAAGCTGGCTTTTTGCTTTCTGGGTATCAGATGCCACTGGATGGGTGATTCTGGCGTATTGAGACATAGGGCCTATTTAGTGTGGCAGCGGGACTTGGAAGTCTGGCTCTAATTCTTTCTCTCCTGGGTGTATTTGAAGAGGTCCTGGTTTCTCTTTTCCCTTGCTGGTATAAAGTTCTGTATTATTTAAAGCTTTAAAGATTAACTGTAGCCATCTCGGTAAATGGCTAATAAAGAAACCGGAATGGTATTGTCTAATAATGATGATGGTAATCACAATAAGCATTGTAAAATGCTAGATCGATCCAGTTAGCAATTATTGGTAAAGTTATAACACAAGTGGATCGTTGCAGTAGAGTGTAGATCTGCCTGCATTTCCCAACAGCTCTGGAGTCCCATGCTTCCTCAAAGTCCAGAAAGGGTTTGGTTCGGCTTGTTGGATGACTGCTTTTTTCCTTTGCTGTACACTAAAGGTCAGTTTTGATAGGAATTTCTTTTGCAATTTCCCCAGAACCTCTTCTCAGATAACTAATGGGGCATGTTGCTTTTTAATTCATATGTTTTATTGTACTGTGCAAATTAGAAGCTTTTTAGTAGGGAGCAATTTCGAAATACTAATTTATTGGTATCGCTTTCTTCAGGCACTAGTAAAAATAGGGGATTTTTGCTATTTGTTCATCAGTAGTAGAGTCCTGTTGCTGTCAATAAGTTCAGCATAGATATAGTGTCTCCTCACTCCTGTAAGCGTAATATATTTCAAATCTCAGCTGTGAATCTTACTAAACCTTTTAAAACCTTCTTGATGAAGTAGTTTTAAGTTCTCAATACAGGAGGTTGTTCCCATTTATCTCCAAATGACCTCTTTGTCCCCAGATTTACGTATTTCCTTGAATTAAAAATGTCGTTTGGTCATGTTCAGTAGGAGAATGTCTTTGAAAGTCTGACCTGTGGGAACATGATTAATAGTGACAGGGGAAGGATTTTGCCCAGTGAGAATACCAAATCATGTAGCACTGTAGTTTCACTTACTAAATATTGTCCAGGCTCTATTGTTGAACCCTATGCTGCCAGTGTCACTTTGTCAGGATGTTTTCTGTCCTGTGACTAGTAGCTTCAAATGTACTCATCCATCTTCTTGTCCCATTACATTTCATGTGACTGATGTTCTGCACCCATTAAAATTGATGGGAAAGAACAAAGAAAAGAAAAATGTGCCCTTCAACTGATTATGCTTTTGAAAGAGCAAATGAGACTCTACTGCTATCTGGAGTAAATTGAACAGTTATTTCTGCTTTTAACTCTATTACTTAATATTTATTAATCCTTATTAGCAGTAGGTCCCTTATTTTGTTATTTCAATATTATATTGAGAGCAGTAAGTTTATGTCAATATTTTCTCCTTTAATTTTGTGACAATAAGTGAACATACAGACTCTTTTAGATGTATCAGCTGCCTCTGGTAATCTTGCCCGTGAGATATTGCTAGCATGCCTGAATACCCTCTCAGGGAAGGATGGAGGCATGTTTGACAAGCCCAGGCCTTTCCTCTGAGGAAGGACCCACAGGGCTTTGCTCGCCCACAGCTCCTGTGCGCTGGGAGAGCGCTTGTGTGGGATGTCACAAGGTTCTGCTTGGTGATAAGTGCTTGCTCACCTTTACTCTAAGATTTTCAGGGCAATTAATGGGAGACTAGAAATACAAGAGCCTTTGTAGTATTGCCTTTATCTTTATTTCATGGATACAGATGGCTTCCCAAAGTGCTAGTCCAATGTTTCAGAGTTAGACGAGGGCCATTAGCCAGCTGAATGGAGAGAATAGATGTCATGTTTACTGACAACCAAAGACAAAACACAGAGGAAAATCAAAAGAGAAGGCTCCTGAGTGATCGGTATGTCTGATTATTTATAGCTTATATGACAGCCTTCTCAATACAGCAGCCAACCATTCTTTCCCATTTGTGCATAGTAATGAGACTGTCATTTCTTTTTTTCAAGTTTGGGCTTTGACCGTGGGCACTTGCGTGCCCCAAAAATGCAACATAATGGGCCCCTTTAGGCTCTCTGATGTTCTTGTAGAGACTTCAGTAAGTGCTGAATGCAGCTGTTCACTTCCCTAGCTGTACTTGTATGCATTAAAGCTTACTTCCATGCAAAGTTCAAATATCTTCTGGGTTTGTAAAAGTCTGTGGCAGGAATTTGGGTTTCTTAGACTTTGTCTTGAAGTTAATGCTTTGTCTTGGCAATTCAGGCTTAGTTGGTGCTCTGTCTGAAGTTCCCAAAGTGTGTTTGGCTTGGGGGCTGGGAAATGCAGAGACCCCTGAGTCTTGAAAGACTGTTTCCTACACCATTATCTACAATTATTTGAGACTGCTGATGGGCTTGAAGGCCTGTTGTTTTGTCCAACATTTTTCTCAGGCTGGAGATGGTGTACTATGAAGTGGATAATATTCTTATGCTGGCAGTAGATTCACTTGGGTTATTATTTATCCATGTTTTAAAGACAATTGTTCACATCTGTAATTTCTGAAGTAGAGCTTGATTAAGATTAAAATAGGCAAATAAGACTTTAAGAGCCTTAATTTAGTAATTTCTCTGTGAGCTCTCCTGCTCTCTCTAGTTGCTTACTTGACTTCCAGCTGAGAGTGGATTCATTAAAGGAACATTCTTACAGATAATGAACTGCTGAGATGAGTGGAAGTTAGGCAAAAAATGCAAGGAACCTTTAGTCAGGTCCTACTACTTGTGCAGGACAGCTTGTCGTGGTTTAACCGTACCAGCTACTAGGAAGACAATTAACTCTATCCCAGCTGAAACCAGGACACAGCTCTGGACTATTCAAGCACATTGTCACCCTTAACATGAGAGGCACTTGAGCAAATAACCCCAGGATAAACAGGGGTATAAACTTTTATGTGCAGGGGTATATTGCCACTCTTTTACTCTGTGCTAAAATGAGTTGAGGGAAAGGGACTGGTGGCAGAATGCACCCTGTATTTTATTTAGGACAAAAGTATGCAACAGATAGCTGATGCTTTGAAATTTCCACCCCTGTAATGGTAATTCTTTCCCATGCATATGTCTTCAGGGGGATATGAAAAAGGTGGGAAGCGGGATAGAAACCTCGGCTTACCCTTCTGGATTGCAATGACTGCAGCAGCTGCTGGGAAGAGGTCCCAACAAATAAATTCTGTTGCCAAAGAAAACCACTTCTTAGCACTAAGCAGAAAGGTCATCATTCAAATAATAGTTCTGTTAATTTATAGCGTGACTTGAGAAGGGATAGGTCTCAGCCTCCCACCTTCCCATGCCTCAGGAGACTTTAGTTGGAAGCTACCTTAAGCCTCGGGTTACAGATTTTCAGAAAAGCTGTTGTTCCCATGTTTTTGGTTTGGAAGACACTGAGAATTGCTTAGCTTTTTGTTGTGAGGAAAATCTGAATGCAAGAGGAGGGATGAGAAAATTGGATTTCCTTTTATTGCACAGGAACACTGTACAACACTGACAGAGTATTTACTCCTGTCTCTTTCTTCTAATTTGATTCTCCGACTACCATATCAATCTTTGTTCATTGGTGAAACAAAATTATAAAGTATCATAGGTGTTGCTGCTTGTACCTCAGCAACAGCTAAAAGATGGGAAAGAATGAAAGATCTGAGCCATTCTATAAGATTTATTTGCAAATCTGTCCACAATGAAATGCACCAGGTGTACAAAGTGTTGTGAGATGGCTCCTCAAGCCATTTCGACCAACAGGTCTTTATGATTCCTATTTTTCTTCCTCTAGTGAGACATTTTCTATGTATGGCATGGATGCGTTCAATACTAGTAAGTATTGAATTCTGATTGACTAGCTTGCTTTCCACTCCTCAGCATATGTATAGTCATTTGAATAATACAAATCGCACTGGCATTACTAATATATACAGCAATGCAGAGTAAAACTTTACTGCCCGCAGTTAAAATACTGTGAATATTGTTCCAGTGGCAGGCTGGTGGCTTGCTTTTTTTTTTTTTCCCCTAGTGGACAGTTATGTCTTTTACCTTGCTATTAAAGAAGCAAATACAGCATTGCAGCAGGGAAGTTCACCTTGCCTCCCCGTACTGGCATGGGTTTTGTTCAGCCCGCACGGAAGGAAGAGAGGATCGCGCTGGCCTCAGCTGAGCAGGACGTGCTACCAGTTGCAGTAACACGCTCTCACAGTTTTTCTTCTGGGATCTGAAGATGATGCATAAGCAAGTTAGTCTCATGGTCGCGTTTGTAGAATAGGGCTGTATTGGTCGTCCCTTTCCGGGCAGGTAGCTGTAGGCAGAGTGAAGTTAAAGATACACGGCCAAAGTTTCAGGTGTTGTGAGATGTTTTTCCCTCTGTTATTTCAGGCATCTGTAGAAGTGTGCTTATGGAAAACAATACGCGGTATTAAACCTTTAAGTAAGGACACTTCTAAGTGTAGCGGAGATTTGTATTTACAGCAGGAAATAGTCGTGCTTCCTATAGATTGGCATTACGTTGGGCCCGTTTGGAGAACAGAGGCAGAATTCATCTCCAGAGAGTATTTTCCTAGCATGCTGCTGGAAGCCCAAGGTACTATGTGTTTCCTGTTCTTAGAAACAGGCCTGTAGTTTTTAATCTATTTAGCATTCACAGAGCACCTGACACACCAAGATCTTTGTTAAGTGCATTATAGGCTGTGTAAATAAATTAGGAAGAAAATAATGTATTAGGGATAATCCACTGACTAAAATTACAGGGCGGCGTTTTTGCTAGGACCTCTGTGAAAGTAAATTCATGGGAAATACTTCAAATCTCTCTGTGAGAAGAGCGTTAATTTGTATTTCATTCACAAACAGCTTCTAGAAAATACAACGTGACGCAGATAAATAAAGTCATCAGAATAAGATGATGCTAAAAATTCATAAATATGTTTACACTTGCGAGTGGCAAATGTTACAGCTTTCAGAGCTGAGAGTATACTCAGGAATATTGTCCATATGCCTCTATTGGCTGACAAAGTAATGCAGCTTGCGTTACTCTAAATGAACATTCAGAGATTGGAAACTTGCCGTTGTTTGAGAATTTAGACCTTACGTGCACCTGTCTACAGAGTATAAACTTCTGATTATCCTTTACAAATGTTTTAGCTCTAAGAAGCGTTTTCTTAAATTATGGATACTTAGCTGTTTCCACATTTGCAGCTAAATAGTTGAAGTAGCTTGGATAGTATGAACATAACAGGGGTTAGATTTTCCTCATTTTTGTGAACTGTTATAAAAAAATCCCAAAGTTTAGAGCTGTGGCTGTTTATCCAAGAGTATAAATCATTTTACAGAGCAGGAAACTTCAATTAAATATTACTTTTTATGCCTTGATATATGTAACTGATTGATACTGGGGAATTGAGAAAGCAAAGTCCTCCGTCACCTGTATCCAGGAATGTGGAGAGAATTCACATTAAATTAACATTAGCTTAAGAAAAATGAAACTTCTGAGCCAATTACAGTTTACTGTTTAGACTAAAACAAAAAAAATGACCTTTGTTACAGAATATGTGTCTTGAACAGGCAGTTCCATATAAAATTGAGAAGTTGCAAATGTCCTGCACTTGAGTGATGGTGTGCGTGTGATCTTAGTTCTGCTTCATTAGCCCCTAGTGAATGAGTGGTAAATTTTTCCTATTTATACATCTTCTGTCAGGGGATCATAAACATAGCCTGACTAGTGCATGTTTTCACTGCAGCAATTTCATTTATATATTTTGTGCAGCTTTGATGAATAGTTTATATTCCACTTGAATACATTTTTCTTCTTTTCAAATATTCAGGTAGGTATTAGCAGTGGTTAATTATGCACTCAGTACCTTTTGTAATAGAACTATCTGTCATTATGGCAAGCTTTTACGTTGTATTTGAGGGATTCAGTCTTCTCAGTAAAATACTGCTTTTGCAGTATGCATGGGAACGATCAATTTTATTTTCTGCTGATTTGATAATTTTCTACTAAAATTTAATCTTCTGTGCTATGGAGTTTGTGGCCAATCGAAAGATTTTTCCCTCTGCTAATAGAATATCTAATGCTTCAGCTTTTTACTTCCCATTTCTGTAAGTATGCCTTTAGATTTTTTTGCACTATGATACATTTATGTCCCCTTTTAAGGGTAAGAAATGTGCAGCTAGGTTATGTTTTCTGTGTCATTCACTAATTCAGCATACCAGGGATATAAACAACATTTCCTTTTTCCTAGATACTTCTCCAGCGGTGATGTTTTGTTAGGTAAGCCACTGGACACATTACAGACATGATGAATGTTGTAGAGGTCGCTGAGTAGTTTGTTCTACTCAGTCTTGTTTTATACAGATGAAAATTATATTGTTGATCTTGGATGCAGTAAGTTCTGCATGATCCTATACCTCCGTATTGTTGCCTTTCCCGCTTTCAGCTTTTGTCCAGGATTTTTGAAGGCCCTATCAGGGGTTAGATACTTGTCACAATTGAACTTGAAGCAATTCCGGCAACTTTCTTAGTGTTCTATAGACCCTTCAGTCTTAAACCCTGTTAGATGGAGCCAACCGAATTTAAGTGGAAAGTGGTATCTTTGAGCAAGCTTTCCCAAAATGCTCTGCCAGTCCTATCGCACCACAACCACCTGTAGGGATGAAGCATGTCACTTCTCCAGCTCCTGGCAGCTGACTGAAGGTGTCAGCAGGCATTTGGCACTTTTTTCCTGATCATGGTCTATCAGTCCTAGAGGAAGAGCATGAAAAACTGTCTGAGCTTTGGATGGCCATATACGCAGTGGTGAATTTTACATCATTGGTAAAAGATGAGGGAGGGAGAGGAAAGCAACTTGGTAAATGACAGTTACTAAAAATACGTAGCAGATTAACACAGGCATGACTTAAGGGCTATCTTTTTTTATTGTTATTGCAAACGCCTGGATTCTCTGCTACATTAGAACTGCTCTCCTAATCAAAATGAGATAAGATCATAAATGGGAACAAACCTGATAACAACAACAGATGTTATCAAAGTCTAGGAGCAGCTTTTGGAAACTGGTTGCTGATTCCTTACTATTGACTATTCATAGAATCATAGAATCATTTAGGTTGGAAAAGACCTTTAAGATCATCGAGTCCAACCATTAAGCTATCGCTGCCAAGTCCACCAATAAACCATGTCCCTAAGCACCACATCTACACGTCTTTTAAATACCTCCAGGGGTGGTGACTCCACCACTTCCCTGGGCAGCCTGTTCCAGTGCTTGACAACCCTTTCACTGAAGAAATTTTTCCTAATATCCAATCTAAACCTCCCCTGGTGCAACTTGAGGCCATTTCCTCTCATCCTATCAGTAGTTACTTGACAGAAGAGACCAGCACCCACCTCGCTACAACCCCCTTTCAGGCAGTTGTAGAGAGCGATAAGGTCTCCCCTCACCCTCCTTTTCTCCAGACTAAACAACCCCAGTTCTCTCAGCTGCCTCTTACAAGACTTGTGCTCCAGACCCTTCACCAGCTTGGTTGCCCTTCTCTGGACACGCTCCAGCACCTCAAGGTCTTTCCTGTAGTGAGGGGCCCAAAACCGAACACAGTACTCAAGGTGCGGCCTCACCAGTGCCCAGTACAGGGGGATGATCGGTTCCCTGCTCCTGCTGGCCACACTATTTCTGATACAGACCAGGATGCTGTTGGCTGCCTTGGCCACCTGGGCACACTGCTGGCTCATGTTCAGCCGACTGTCGACCAGCACCCCCAGATCCTTTTCCGCCGGGCAGCTTTCCAGCCACTCTTCCCCAAGCCTGTAGCGTTGCATGGGGTTGTTGTGACCCAAATGCAGGACCCAGCACTAAATCTCATCCAATTGGTCTCAGCCCATCGATCCAGCTTGTCCAGATCCCTTTGTAGACCCTTCCTACCCTCAAAGCAGATCAAAACTCCTGCCCAACTTGGTGTTGTCTGCAAACTTAGTAAGTGGGAACTCCATCCCCTCATCCAGATTATTGATAAAGATATTAAACAGAACTGGCCCCAATACTGAGCTCTGGGGAACACCACTTGTGACCAGCCACCAACTGGCTTTAACAATTCACCACAACTCTTTGGGTCTGGCCATCCAGCCAGTTTTTTACCCAGCGAAGAGTACGCCTGTCCAAGCCATGAGCAGCCATTTTCTCTGGGAGAATGCTATAGGAAATGGTGTCAAAGGCTTTACTAAAGTCTAGGTAGACAACATCCACAGCCTTTCCCTCATCCACTAAGCGGGTCACCTTGTCGTAGAAGGAGATCAGGTTAGTGAAGCAGGACCTGCCTTTCATAAACCCATGCTGACTGGGCCTGATCACCTGGTTGTCCTGTACGTGCCGCGTGATGGCACTCGGGATGATCTGCTCCATAACCTTCTCCAGCACCGAGGTCAGACTGACAGGCCTGTAGTTCCCCAGATCCTCCTTCCAGCCCTTCTGGTAGATGGGCATCACATTTGCTAACCACCAGTCAACTGGGACGTCCCTGGTTGGCCAGGACTGCTGATAAATGATGGAAAGCGGCTTGGTGAGCACTTCCACCAGCTCCCTCAGTACCCTTGGGTGGATCCCATCTGGCCCCATAGACTTGTGTGTGTCTAAGTGGTGTAGCAGGTCACTAACCATTTCCTCTTGGATTATGGGGGCCTCATTCTGCTCCCTGTCTTCCAGCTTAGGGGGCTGGGTACCCGGAGAGCAACTGGTCTTACTATTAAAGACTGAAGCAAAGAAGGCATTAAGTACCTCAGCCTTTTCCTCATCCTTTGTCACTATTTTCCCCCCTGAAGTTCAACCTTGTAAAGAATAAGAGAGATGAAGAGCTGTGTCTAAATTTTTTTTCTGATGTAGCAGAATTCTTCACCATCTTGGCTGTGCAAGTGCCTTGGCTTGCTCATCAGGCCAAGCACTCTCATGGGATGGGATGAGCAGTGAGGTCTAAGGAAATAAGTGGTAGAGTCAGTTGGAAATTGTCATATGCAAGGAAAAATTTCTTTGATTGTTACCATTGCAAGGACTCTTTCTAATGGTGCATAACAAACCCACATCTGACCTATTGTATTTCCAAAATCTTCACTTGAAATATAGGAAATTCACAGGTAAGTTTAATAGAAGTCAGTATAAACCTTTGATATGTTAATAATTTTAATTACCCATTGATGAGAACTCTTGCTCCATTAGTGCAAAACAGATTGAAGATTCAGCAAGGTGAGAGGGCTCCTGAGAACTGGAGAGAACAGATGACTGGAAGCGTGAGAGTTTCCATTGAAAATTGTCTGTCCCGTGGTGTTAAATATCTGCTATTTTCTTTGTCACACTAATAAGTTCCTAGTATTCTGTTCCTCTTTTAGCCTTTGGCTTCTAGAAATCTTTATGTACTGTCCTTTTTCCAAAAAAATATTTACAGGAACCTTGCACTTAGTTCATGAAGTATCTAATAGGTACATTGCAGAGGTTGTGTAATAGTAGTACTCTAGGTCTATTACCCTAACCAGAGTATCAAAGCACCTATCAGTCTCAGAGTAATCTTGATCTGAGACAAGGAAGCGAAGGAGAAAAAGGTATACAAAAAAATTTTGCTCAAGGTCACGCAGAGTGCCAAGAACATGAAATTAGAGCTTCTACCCTCTTCAACACCCCACCTCCCCCCACCCCCAAACGATAACAACAACTCTGCTGAAGATAAACAGAAGAAATACAATTGGAGTTATTTGGGGATTATGACTCGTGGTGTTACAGCAGTTCTTCGGGTAGGGAAGATGTCTCTTGCTTATGTTTTCATGGAAGGGTAGGTACATGTGTAAAAATAATTATGCTTGGATCAGCATATTTGCAGGTTAACAATCAACTGCTGATTATCTGCTGATTCTTGCAAAACAGAAAATCTGTTCTTATACAAACATTAATTATGGAATATCTGACAGAATCATTCCAAACTGGTTTAATTATACACAGTTTTTATACCCTGTTTAATTGCATTTTACACTGAAGAAAGACCCAGACCAGTCCTCTTACTGAAGCTCTTTTTACATCTTTACATTTGCTTTAGAGGTTAAACTGACTGGATGGTTCTGGATGCTTCACCGTTGTGGTAGACAATTTTTTGAGTAGCTCGCCAACCTCTATTAATTACCATATTGGGATGAGCCTCCTGTATCACATCGAATGGATTGCATCTATTACATCCAATGAAATTGGTGTGTGGCGGTTATTGATGGGGCCTCAACCATCCCAGTTTTATTAAGACCATTTTTACACCTAGGTTACAAGCTAACAGTGCCATTATCTCTGTCCAAAATCCCTTGGCAGTTAGTACCGCTAGCAGCAGTAGAAATTACAGAGGGATTAATCTCTGGCTCCAGCCCCCAAAAGCTTTTCTCTGGAGGTACAGAATGATATGTTGAACTGTGTTAAGCAGTGAAAGATGTAATGAAAAAAAAGCCCCGAGTGCCTGCCTGCATCAGAGTCGGCGTCTGTCCCTTTCCAAACTTGTCAATACTGTTTTCTGTCTGTGCAGGCCTGCTGGGCTGCCGCGATACGCACGATGGCTTGGGCTGTTTTGTGGCGGTGGTTGTTTTCAAAAGCCCGACCCTGCAGGAGGTTGCTCGGAGCAGTCGATTTTGGAGGAAAATGAGGAGATGGGGTAGAAGGAGGGAATTACAGATCTCTCGAGAGTCCCTTTCATCGCAAATCGTTCTTCCAGCTGTGGGAGAGGGTCTGGCACGGCGAGCAGAGCAGGGGGGAGACGGATCCCGCGGATGAGGACAAAGAGCGACGCTGGGCACAAAAGGGTGAGGGAGAGGAGAGGGGACGCGGTGACTTGGCAGGTCACTCCCGCAGCGCCCTGCTCTGCCTGATAAGGGTGGGTTTTGCAGCGGGGATGCTGCCACGGACACACCTCCGTGCGCGCTGCAGAGGCACCGGGGTTTGGGGAAGGAACGATAAGGAACGCAATGAATAACTAACAAAGCTCATTTGATGAATGCGGTCATTTGCATTACAGTGCCAAATAGCTTTGCTCCTGGTGGCTGAGTGTCATACCCAGCTACAAATATTATTAGTATCGTTTCAATGACATCTAAGGGTGACAGTAGACAGGGTGGGGAGAGAGGTTGTTCGGAAGCTTCAAATTTTGCAGAAGAAAAGGCAGCCTAGAGAACAGCGAGCCGAGCGTCCCTCGCTTTTTTTTGGTTTAGGGAAGTTATGGCACGATTGCTAAAATAGGCTGCTTTGAGTTTTGGAGAGTGTATACAAGTAAAGGAAAAATAGAAGAAAAGGCATGGTAATCGGTGATAGCTTCTATGCGTAGGTGATGCCCGTAGGTGCAGCATCTACATGTCAGCGGAGCAATCCTCATGACTTCTTGAAGATGCAGTATAAAATGTTAGCACCAATCAGAGATTTCCTTGTGTCTGGTTTTTTGGGTTTTTTTCACTTCCATTCACAATGTTTTCCAGTGAAATATAAATGGATGCATTTTGTGCTATGTTTTGTTCTTCATGCCTCATTCCCCAGGGGAAAAAAAAAAAAAAAAATCATTACTTTTAATGACAGAGAGATCATACAGGTAAAGCATATTTCAATCTTTAGCCTAGCACAAGCAAAGAATATAAAAATCCATGACCCAGAGACAACTGCAGGCTTCAGCTTCAACTCAAGTTATGATCTACCACCAGATCCCTGACCTGTATCATCTGCTTTTACAATGCAAAAAAACTACAGGACATACAGGACTTGTACAATGTATCTGAATGTTAGTTGCAGAATTAGTATCCATTTACAATGCATGGTCTTGATCCTCAGACAGAGAAGCCAAGAACACCCTTAATTTAATAAATAACCTTTGCCTTCAGTGTCCTTTTTCCTTCCTAGTGTTTATTTCCCTGGTTGTTTTTCCTTGGACGTTAAATGGCCTGAACTCATGCGTATTGCACTACTTAGGTGTCTGTGGTTCACGTATGTTTATATGCTCTGTATTTCCACTAGCCAATAATATCTAGTGGCAATATAGAAAATGTATGTGCTAAGTGTGAGAAGGTGGAAAGGTGGTGAATATTAGCAAAGTACCTGTGTAACTCTTACAAGAGGGCTTTAATCTCTTGTTCTGTTTGGGGTACTTCCTTGCTGGAATTACTTCTCAGAAATTACAGAGAGAGTCAATGGAAGTCGAGAGACAAGAGAACCACACTTGAAGAGAGCTAAAAAACATTAAGAGCCTCAGATCTAAGAAGTTCGGGGATTTCATCATTCCTAAGAAAGCCAGCGATTGCAGACTATTCCTAGCAACACGTGAGACAGAAACATGTTTGCACAGCCTGATGGAATGGCCAAGGTTTGCGTTAGCAAGGGCCCCATTAGACTGTGGGCAACCTACAGCAATGACCAATCCTTCGCTGACTTGGGGATCAACATAATCATTTTCTGATTCAGATTTTACTGTTGTATGATCATGTTTTGTTATTGCTGCTGTAAAAGTTAGTTAATAATTTTCTCTACCTCTCTTGCAGTTGTGAAATAAAGATACAGAAGAGAAAGGGGGGTTTGGGGTTTGGTTTTTTGGTTTGCCTTTTTTTTTTTTTTTTTTTTTTTTTCTTCCTGTCAGTGAGCATATAGATTATGTTGTGGATGTTCAGTTAATGTGTGTAAGATATGATCTGAATTCAAGCTAAATCAGTTTTGAAGTTTGGTAGGTGTTGATCAGCCTACAGAAATACTTAAAGGACGTAACTGCTGTAGAATTTCAGTATCTTGTAAAGGAAATCCGAAGCCTCTGTAAGAAAGCAGAATAGTCTTTAAGCCAGTACTTTGTAACAGTGTTATGTCTTCAGATTTTTGCAAGTGCATCTTGCATATGCTTTGATTGTAGTGAGTGTCCCAATCCCAACTAGGAGCACATTAAGGAAATAATAACAAAGCAACCAGAAAAATCTGAACTATCCCAATCCTTTAAGAAACGTTTTAGCTTTGACATAGGTCAGCAAAAAGTTTATTCATTAGTAGGAAGCATTTCGGTTAAAAACCGGACTTCACAATTTCTGTT